>NC_137883.1:11641048-11986048 GCF_963924005.1 Protomyctophum bolini
AATCTCTGTCTACTCGACAGTCTTTTAGTGTGAGAGCCAAGGCTAAGATAATGCTTGCCTGACCATGGCCGCAACATTGGCCTGGACAGGCTGTGTCTGCAGGGATGGTGGACATCCCTGACAATCCGTTCCTTGGTCATGCATGCACCGCCTCTCGTATACTCTCAGGAGGTAGGGTACCTCACCTGTCCTATACGATGCACTGGGCTGTCCGCACCACCCTCTGCAGTGCATTCTGTTCAAGAACCCCACAGCTCCCATACCGGAGACCTATGACAAATACCACCGGTTAGGGTTCTCCCGATGGGGCCGTTGTAAAGAGACCTCAGGATACGGGGCTGACCCTGAACTCCTTCAATCACTGCCTTCCCTTTTTCATCACATGTGTGTTGCGGGTGTCCCACACATCAACAGTGTTGGAAAAGTTACTCCAAAACGGTAATATACTGTATATATACTAGTTACTTTTGATGTAGATTGAGTTGTGATTAGCTCAAATTTATGGTTTATACTCTCCATTCCCTTCCTTGGCTCAGAGGTGTGTAATAATGACATAATGTTAATATGTTCATTTTTACGAACTAGAAGTTCTGTGATAGAATTTCTCATCAGAAGTCTGTGATTAGATGCCATGGCTTCATTTTCCATTAGTATTTGTTTTGAGCTGACTGGTTGGCTTGAGTTCAATCTCATTAGTGCATACAGGAACAGGGAAGCCATTATGGGATGATCTCTGCACAAGTGGGAGTTTGTGTCATGGGTTCACTGTCATTAGTTTATAACAGTCACACATGATGGGAAACTCATTACGATAAGCTCTGATCAGATGGAAATACACTATTCTGGATGAGTTTTGAGCCCAATATCATTATTTCATAATGGCAGTGAATAATGTCATTTAGGCCTGTGTCATTAGCCCAAACGTACACAGTAACACAACTAAAAGGGGCTCAATTATAATTTCACAGGTCTAATGGGATACAAAGCAGGAGGCACACACACTTATGTAATGACCAACATTCAGAACACCATTCATACTCAGAAGGATTCTAATAACAGGCTGCAAATGAGAGACAACAGACTTGTTTGTTTATAATGATGTAAAAGTGTAATTTTTTCATATTTGAAAATGCTCATGTGAGCTTTATATTTTAAGATTAGATTTGTATTATCGTGAGAACGATGGCTTCCATTTTCACATTGCAACTTTTCAGGACTAGAAAGCCTGCAGTTTGTATTAGCTTGTGTTCTGTATTACTTTCCCTATTCTAAATACAAAATAATTTCACTCACTCTTTTGCACTTGTAATCGTGTGATTATAATAAGTAAATTAAGTTGTTTCTGAAAACATACAAGTGAACTACTGAACAACTTTGTTAGGAACAGTCACCTAATTGTGTTAAAAAATAAATAAGCAGCAGATCCGCAAGCTTGAAAACGTGGTGAGAAGCGATGAGCAATGTATAGAGCTGCAACTTCTAATTCTGAAAACTTAAAAGTAACAAAACGTTTTGGACGTGTGAGGTTTCCACCCAACGGAGACGATATATTTCCTTTATGAGAGGTATATGGGTTCATTGTCATTATAGTTCATAACTTAAGAGTCACACATGACGGGAGACTCACGGTGTGAAGAGAGATGATGAGACAAGAGGATATTCTGGTTGAGTTCATATGAGCATGAGCCTATTGTCATTAGTTCATAATGACAGTGAAAGGCCCGGTTGTCATCATCAGCTCATACAGACACACCTGACAGGAATCCCATTATGATTTCAATTATGATTCTGAAGTCTGATCATATCAGCTATCGGTGCAAAGAGGAGAAGAAGACTGACTCTCTCAGTACATGCATGCATGGCACTCGCATGCACACATACCACTTTTAGTCCCAAACAATATATCTCAAACATTACTGGCTGGATTGCCATGGACTTTGCGGCGCACCTTCATGCACACGCAGTCGCTCTCAAACTTTTGTCACCACCACATTGACACGTATTAGCCCACAGATCCCCATTTAAAAAGATAATGCCCCCATAAGAAGATTTTCCCGGCTCTAGCAGTAATTCTCAAACATTTTAATTTCAAGGACCCCAGTTTGACTCCCACAAGGACCCCTGGCCCTGGGGGTCTCCGGAACCCCACTTTGAGAACAATGCCCTAGAGCAGTGGTTGGTTCCCAAACAGTGTGGTGTGCCGTGAGCCAGGTAAAGGTGACAAGAACAACACATTATTATTGCAATTTACGTATACAACCATACAGAAAGTTATGTTTTTATTCAATTGTTTTTAAGGGCGCTAGCCCCTCCAATGCGTGGCTTTCCCGTGCCTCGGGAGTCGGGAGCATGCCGGATCCCCGAAGCTTCCCCACCTCGGCTCAAATCCCAGACGCCATCGATGGCCCGTCGTGGGCCATCACCCCGTGGTGGTGTTCATGATCATGTCTTTCTTCCTGTTATCAATAAACATGTCACACGTTTTCATTGGTCCTTGATAGTGAACAGGGTAGTAAATGACAACGTAAGATGTCATCGTGGTGATATAAATACTGTCCTCGCTGCGGCCCTCACTTCGCACAAGTGTGATTTTTTTCACAAGTGTTGTCTGTTTCCTGCATGTTTGATATAATATCACAGTTTTAACAATTTAATTTAAAAAAAATGCATACCGGTATGCACATTAAATCATATCTAGGATTGTCAAGATTTGTCAAAATAGCAGATCTACGTGAATTGTTGCGAGCTTGGAGATCAGCTACAGTATTTGTCCAATACAAAGTATATACTGTACAGTATAGTGCTTAGGTGGGTATAAGAAGATGGCAACAACACTCCTCTGCCCTCCATCCCTCAGACATATTATGTGTCAGATCCATTACACTTTATCGTTAGTGCCAGCCTTGCTTTCTGTGTCATTTTGAGGAATGAGTCAACAATGAGAACGCAGACCCTACTACTTCATTCCAGGTGACTAATTCCATTGTTACTGCTTATGTTAGGTTCAGTGCGGGCTGATTAATCATCTCACAGTAGGCAGTATAGTGATCACAGTATTTCTACCGTTTGCTTACTTCATCATATTCATCACACTGTGCCTCAGTGCTAAACATACAAACTTACATCGGCTTTGTTTTGGTAAGTACTGTGAGCAAACTTCCATGGTCAGGGTTAATACTTTTATTTAGAAGGTTTTGAAGTCCTTTTGTCTCTCTCTCTCTCTCTCTCTCTCTCTCTCTCTCTCTCTCTCCAGTACACACATCCAGGGCACATGCTGCTACTGTTTGCCTATGAGCCCAGAGAGCATCTCATCACCTTCACATCACTTCCTGACTTATCTTTCCCTTTCCCTGTTTAACTCTTCCAGTCTCAGGAGACTATTCTCAAACTGTCTCTTTCTCATCTCATGCTGTCCCTTTCTCTATTCCTCTCTGTCCCGTCCCCCCCCCCCCCCCCCCCCCGTCTCTCTCCCTCCACCTCCATCCAGTGCCGCCCATGGCATATATGCTGCCTCTTCTGTTTACCTGACATCAGTTCAGGAGTTTGGAGGTAGGACCTCCAGAGAAACACCATTATCTCACCATTATTCTCTTCCCCTCTGCCTTTTTCTCTTGTCCTTGCCTCCTTCTCACCCTGGCCTGGGGGAACTGTGAAATCATATCCTCATTATTGGCCTGTGTGTATACTGTAAAATGTGTGAATGATTCCATGCAGAACCCTGCAGAGAGACAGGGGAGAAGGGATATTGGGGGGGTTGTCGGGTAGCGGGTGTGCAGTGGCTAATACTTTTCATACATCTTACAACTGTACCTGTCAGAGCTGTTCTACACTAGAAGGGAAGGAGTAATATGCATGGGGCACACCAGAAATGCCACAAAGAAACAAATTACACCAGCCAGTTGGTGACATTATTGAGTATGACAAAGCATGTTTGCACTTTGCAGAACAGATTGGGTGACCCAAAGATTGCAGAGAGGCTCTAATCTGGTCTGAAGGAAAACTAAAAGAAAAGAAGGAAGGCGTTATGGAGGCACACATTCTTAGAACTTGCTATTTCTTTATCTTACTACTTTTTTGTTGCTACAATGTCATGGAACTGAAGCCAAATAATTGTATCCTTGTGTATCAGCATATGAGGTACGTGTCACGAATAAGTACTGACTCTTGAATGCACAGTACAAAAGCTTGAGTAGGCTATTACTTTATATATAATATACTTCCACTTTTTGTGGCTGGCTGGCTCAGGCTCAGCATATGAGCCAGATTTAATTCTCATATGCTGAGGTGCTAGTGCTGGGATTCAATTGCATCACCAAGTTAGTGTGATGTATACATTTGTAAGTATTATTAACAGTTTTGACATTTTTACATTTGACATGAAAGCACAACTCAATACAAAGACTGTTACTGTGGACGACATACTGAATTACACTTGTTTACCAGTACACCTGGTGAAGTCTAGCATGTCAGTCATTGGCTGCTCAAGTGGTGCTGGAAAGTAACTAAGTACATTTACTCAAGTAGGCCATACAAGTGCTTACAATGCATGAATGCACATTGCACAGTAAATTCTTTAGGTATAGGTTACCTTACTTTCCATTTGAAGATCTATGATGAAACTGCGTATACACTATAGAGTGCTAAAATTGCATAAGTTGAGGCTTTGCATATGCCTGTAGTGTAAAGTGTAATGCTTTTATTTGTTCATTAATACTTATTTGTCTCTGGTTTAGTGTCTACCCTGTCTTGGTTGAAAATGCTGCTGTGGACACTACGGGCGTGTTCGGAAATAGCGCACTGAGCGCACTGTGCAATGCAAACTAATAGGCGAGTGCGCTCCCGGTGCACATTTCCGAACGCACCCTACATGTCACTCACCTGGTTGGTGGTTGCTCCTCCCTGTCAATCACCTGGTTGCTCCGCCCTGTCCCAGATGTACATCATGAATGATTAGTGTCAGGCTATAAAGAGGAGCTGTTGCCACTTGCCAGCTCCCATTGTCTCCCCAGCAGAGAACACCATGCCTACTACAGTATGTGATGCTTTAGTTAAGTTCTTCCCCTTTCTTTTCAGTTCTGATAGGCTCATAAGTATTGTTTGGTGTATTTTTCATTTCTGGTTAGTTTAGTCATTATATTTTGGTAGTTTATGGGGGTCTGGTGAATATGCCGCGCACATAGTGCTTGTTTGGCTCACCAGACTAGTTATGCATCTTCAGTGATTTGATGTTGAACAAGATTGACAATTGTTCACAAAAATATTTGCATTTTTAGACCAATTGGTGTTCAAACCTGGTTTAGTGGCCGTAACAAGTCAAACTGTGTTTTTTTTTTTTTTTTTGCTTGAAGCGAGCCCACATTGTTTCTTTAGAAACAATATGTTCTAGTTGCTTATAGAGAGCACCAATACACAGCTGATTAGGGATTCAGAAGTCTTTCTCTTCTAAGTAAAGAGCTTATATACACTTGATTTGCGAAATTGCAGCCAAACTCCACCTGCTAGTTTACTTCTGGTCCATTTACACTTGGGTACAAAACAAGCTTGCCCACCTGTCACAAGATGTTGAAGCAAAGTGCTAAATGGAGTCTGCCGCTAAATACTCTCCACACAGCAGCAGCTGTTCACAAATGTGAACGAAAATAAATGCCTGGGTACCAAGGCTACTGTTCACATAGCGCCGTCTGTTATACACACAACTTACGTAATATGGTGTGAAGGCAAGAAAATAAATAATTTTCCAGTTTAGCACATTCAACAGGTAGCCAATTGGAGTGTGTGCACGCGGGGCTGTTTCGTCGCCTCTTTGTGTTTCCTCAGAGATACTGTCTATGCTCTCTGAGGATTCAAATGATATCACCTTCCATGCCTGTCAGCTTCCATTACACAGTTCACTGCTGCAACCGTTTCATCTGGATTCTCTCTGGTGAAAATGGCATTGAGCTCTGTGGTATAGATCTGACATGGCTTTGTCTGTCAGTTTACTATCATCATCAGGGTATTCCCAGCGGTAAATGGTAAATGGTGCATTTATATAGAGCCTTTATCCAAGGCGCTTTACATAGATTGTGCATTACATTCACACACACATTCATACACTGATGGCGGCGGAAACCATGCAAGGCACCAACCAGCACATCAGGAGCTAGGGGTTCATAGGCCCTCATTTATCAACCGTGCGTACGCCAAAATATGGGTGCACGCCAAAATTACAGAAATTTTCGGCATTTACCATTTCCGCCAAAGCTTGAAATTGAACTTGAGTAGGACAAAAAGTCACGTCTGGTCGGGAGCTGTCGTATGCTTAGCCTAATTAAATTCGCGAAATTAAAAACAATATAACATGTTTACAATGTATTAGTTTGTGCTTAATCTAACAGTGCTTTACTGGCCTTGTTATGCGAGTGCACTTTTGAGATGATTTGGGAGCGCATGCGGCATGACATCAGATGCCTATATGATATCGCTGTACTGTCTGTGAGTGATATTATTAAAAAAAGGCATAAATGGACTGCACGCCTTTATTTCCAAGTGACAATGACAAGCATATACAGCTTGCCTATTTGCAATTGTAGCAGGCTATAGGCATAAGGGGCTTAATCATTCACCATTTAAATAAGTGCTTTGACAGTTCAGATAAAAGCGAGATCATTTTAGGGGGTCGGGAGGACGTGACCGCGGCGTGCGTTGCCAACACATACCAGCACACATGCAAGCGGAAAGCCTTCATCCATATGTTTATGATTAATTGATCAATGATCAAATCACTACAACGTTGATTATGACTGCCTTGACGACATGATAGCCTATCTCTCATGCAGGCATCACTGACACTCACCCACAGGACTTATCACAGCAGTGCGCAGTCTCACGCCTTCGCCGTGCACTGCGCACAAATGGGTAAAATCAATATAGGCCAGCCTACAAACGTATTCCATTCATGGCGATGCGATGTCGATGTGTCATGTAGGTGCGTGCGTGCGTGCATGACAGCAAGGCAAGCGAGGTGAGAGGGAAACAGACAGGGTAGGCCTACAACTTTATTTAATTCATGCAGGTGTTCGTTCTTTGTTTATTTAACAACACACCAGTTAGTTGGGCAGGGCTTGCAAGTTGCATGTGCGTGCGTCTGTGTGTGTGTATGAGAGAGGGGGGTGAGGCGCCGCGGGCAGCAAGGCACGGGAGAACTTTTTTTCCCCTGTAACCAGGGTTTCCAGGACGTATTGCATGTGTTCATGTCGCAAAAACGAGGGCGAGGCTTGATTTCATAGGGGCGTGCCAGATAGATTTCAGCCGTCACATTTATTAACGTCAGAACGAAATTAAGGAAGGATCAGCTGTTTGCGATCACTTTATAAATGCTGTGGCGACGTGGGTGTACTACGAAACCCACACTCGAATTTGGGGCAGATTTTACACTCAATTGATAAATGAGGGCCATAGTGTCTTGCTCAAGGACACTTCGACACTAACTCTGGGGGAGCCCGGATTCGAACTGGAAACCTTGCGGTTAACATCCAGCCACTCTACCCCTGAGCCACCGCCGCCCCTTTAGGGCCAGAGCTCTGACCCCTCTTTTGTGGGCCTGTAGTCTCTCTGACTCTGCCTTTGGTGTTTCCATCCCATTCTGTCTGTCTGACAGCCTTTCTCTTTAATAAGAATTATTTTAGTAGTGCACATTATTATGCTGGGCTCTGCAGCCATTGTGCTAGAGATATCTGATCTTTTGGTTTGTCCGTCCATCTGTCTACTTATTACTGTATCTCCACCAGCTATATCCATCAAGACAATATTTATTTTGTATTTTCAAAAACAGAACGCATGACTCTTAACACAATCTGTTGCAATATAACAAGATATTAATCTGACATGTTCACTATCTGTGATCATATAATCGGTTAAGGGCTTCGTTAATTTAAGATACTTTCATCTCATTCTGAAATAGCGATCTGAGACACAGAGATTGAATTGTTATGTGTCAGTGTGGGTTTCATGGCTGTCTCTGCAATATCCATAACTAACATCAGGTTTACTCCATTTCAATTTAATCCCACTAAGAGCTGCCTTCTAACAGTGTACCAATCCCTCAAGGGGTCACAGGGAAGGGTCAATGTACTGAAAGAAAAGTTCTATTGATCATTATTCATTAAAACAGTCTCCTTTAATTAGATTTCCTTGAGCTTTTCTATTATACGATTCAGCTGGAAGCCTTTTCTGTTACAATGAAGCTATTGAATCTCAGTTGCTAGCAGACGCTGGCTGAAGTGAGAACTTTAACCACATGGATCCTTAATAGCTCATAACGTACTGCAGAGTTGCTATGGGTTCTGAGCTTGTAGATCAGCTGTTGTTCGGTGAAGAGATTCGGTGGAGAAGGAAAAATCACATTCGTATCATCTCATTCAGTCTGTGTACCACATTTGTGATGATTTGATTGGCTGAGCACAGTGCTCAGCCAATCAAATCATCACAAATGTGGTACACACAGACACAAAGCTGGGCATAGGAAAAAGGAGTGGGTGTGGTTTTCTGGCACCACGGAAAAATCTTTCCCAGAGATTTACAAAAAGATATTTTTCAATTATTTTGAGCCTAGAATCAGCCTAGGAAGTTTCCTATATTCACTAGCAGCTGAATATAGGATGGGCTAGCGCCCCTCAAAAATAAAAAAAATCTAAGGTTTTATGGTCATGAATCACCAGGATCCGGCTTGATTCTATGCATAAAAAAATGATTTGGGGAAAAAATGAATGGCAGATTTTCCAGTGGCGCGTGGAAGAAAACCAAGCCCACTGCTATGCCCAATAGGGGACCGCAGTCACTATAAAGGGTTTAATTAACAGTTAAGAACATTATGATAATAATAATTTATTTCCTGCCTATGCAATCATTAATGTTTGATCACGTAATTACTTCTCAGTCTACTGGAAATGATGCATTCAATGTAGCCTACTCCTCCCCGAGAAACGACAGCTTGAAGATCGGCTATTTTCGGCACGTGGTCGGTTGTGCGACAGACAGACGACAAACTATATAACAAGGCCAGCACTTGACTTCTCATCCGCACCATCCCCAGAGAAAACCCTTGTTATCTGGGCTTTGTTAGCAGAATCCATTAATATTTATAAATTAATTTCATACTTTGTTTAATCCAAGTTGGAAAGGTTGGCTGTTTGAGAAATATAATGATGGGAACCCAGGAGGCTCATTAAGACCCTGACTAATACTCACAAAATCCACTCCGCTCCTCGGCATGACTCCAACTCCAATTTATCCACTCAAAATATTCAAGAATCCTGAATCTCTTGAATCTCTGTTTAAACAATGGCAACAGCTGGAGCACCATTTTGTCCTGATTCCCTTTTGTTTCCCCTTTCAACAATCTGTTTATTGGTATTTTCAAGTTAACAAAAAGGATGTGAAAAAGTGAAAGTGATCAAAACATTAGAAGCAACACAGTATTAAGTATGACTATGACTTTCACAAAGACAAAGTAAAATGCTGTAGTCACAAAAATTGACAAACAAAATTAAGGGTAACAACCTAATGGGTAAAAGTTATACGAATACTAGTCGATCCGCCATCTGACATGCCACCGTTATGCAAATGACTGGACAATCAGTCAGAAATATCAGGGAGTCTCAGCTCATGAAAAGGTTCCATATCTTACTGATTTTTTTCAGGGAGCCACCCAGCAAGCATCTGATTCTTTCCAGTTTGACATAGTTAAGTATATCCTTTATCCACAAAGTGTGTGATGGGGGGTGTCGGAGTGGGCAAAGGGATCCTCAGTCCTCAAGGAAATTAAAAAACTTTGGCTAAATGTTCTAAGAAAGCACACACAAGCTCACAACATATCGCACGACAACGACAATTGTGAGTTTGTACTGTAGTGTAGATTGGCTATTTTCAAAAAATAAACTGTAATAATATGCAGTTAAGTGATTATTGAATGAAACATCAATGATATTCTACATGTACCTTTAATATTGCTGATCCTTGGATCACTCCCAGATTGTGTAGGAGGAGGCAGGCACATTTTGGCAGTTGTTGGACAAACTACAATCTCCACAGTAACATCCTTTAGTGTTCATTTAATCCGGGAGATGACGTTAATGGAAACAAACAGAGAAATCTGTAGGAGTAATATTTAAAAAATTGGCCTCTTGGTAGCACTATAGCATCCAGGGAGTGTGCGCGCGCACAGTTTCACACCAATCGGTCCAGCAGTGCTGGACATTCGCTGACGGCAGACGGACTGGGGGCAAAACAGTCGACCACGCCTTCGGCCTGCAGGTGACAATAATATACTCATTCATACAATAATCAACTCATTCATACAATGTCAATGTACTACTAGACAAGTAAAACCACAACATACTGTAGACCCTGTGAATGGAACTCAGGGTTTTACTGTGTAGTCCAGTCAGATTATTTTTCTCTTGGAGCATAGCCTACAAGAGCAATCCGTCACTTTGCTGTCAAAGTACTGTAGTATAGTACTGTAGCATGGATTTCGACATGCTGTGCCAAGCACAACAAGCATAGCCAAATTGTATATGGAAGGCTGTGTATTTTCCACTTGTGTTGCCATACAGCAGCTATAAGAAAAAAGGTTATGGATCCCACTGCAGGGGCTTTGAGGATTTAAAATGATTCCCCTCAGAAGAATCTGTCTAATATGACAGTTTAATCCTCTCGGAGAGACATTCACCATGATCAAAGAGAAGACTTGGGAGCATTCAAAGTTTCCTCATGTTTCTTTAACGGTCTAATACCCTAATTCTTAGCGGAAAGCAAACCCCTGCAGGCTGATTATAGAGGCTTCTTCTCCGTTTAATCTGGAAAATTGCATTAATGCTATTGTTTAGATACACACATAAATATCCTCTTATCCTGCTCAAGTAAACTACATGGTTCTCTCACAAAAGACCTGTTTGAGACCGTAGATTAAAAAAAGGGAAAAAAGGAAAGGAGCACGTGCACGCACCCACCCACACACACACACACACACACGCACGTGTGTGTGTGCGCACAGTACACACACACACACGCACGCACGCACGCACGCACGCACATGTGTGTGTGTGTGTGTGTGTGTGTGTGTGTGTGTGCGCGCACAGTACACACACACACACACACACACACATACACACACACACACCACAGCTTATTCTGCATACTGGTGGATTTATTAAGCACTCAGTTACGGCTCAGTTAACTTCCAATGTCAAACTGTTATAACAAAGCATAAACAAAACACGCACATAAATAAAAAATAAAAAAGTATACATTGTACAACTTAAACGTACTATGGTATACTAAATGTACAAAAGAAAATCCAAACACCCCGCATGTAAAATGATCAAACCCTTCCCACATCCTACGTACTAACTAACTACTATAAAATGAGGAAACCTCTGTTTTCAGTCCTCATCCATTTTTCTCCTCAGTGGCTTGACCAATCGATCTGAACTTGCGCCCATGGCATTGACCATTGTCATATGAAGAGAATGACCAGGCCATACTTTTCCCAAATTTAAATGAAGCTGTTTGTTAGCATTTTCATCACAGGCTATGGGCTCTGTTGTCACGGTTGGTGGATGGTGGTTGGACCTAGCTTTGGGACAAGAGCATACACAATGCCAGAGAGAATGGCAGCAGAGAGAGATGCATATGGCTCAATGCTACAGTTATAATGTAGCCTACTTTGATTTAAAAACATGGCATGTAACATATGTATAGTATAGTAATATATAGTATACCCGTGCATGCATGTACAGTAGCCCATGCTACTGTACAAGGTCAAGGGATTCACATTCACAACTGTCATTAAGACATGTGAATCCCATGACTCCTTCAAAACCGCTCTCAAAGGGCACCTACGGATGGCTGCAATTCGAAACTGGCCCCCGTAAAATCGGAATCCCTCATAACCTCCGTTATGATGATTTCCTGGTTTGGCTATATAGAAGTGTATATTTGTACATCTCTAAATGTTATGATGAATTGAAACCCTCTTGTAAACAAGTGTAATGCTTTATGGTGTCGTCCACTCACAGTTAACAGTTTTTGTATTGAGTTGTGCTTGAAATGTACTGTAATTCTGCAAACTTAATTCAAGAATCAATCAATCAATCATCCATCGGTATGTATGCAATGTGCATGCATGTATGTCAAACTCATGAAACACAATCTCCCTCTCCACATTTTAGCTGGGGTTCTATAGTTACAATTGACAAAGGTTATATTTTGTGTTTTCAATCAATCACTGTCACTCTAACATTCAGCAATGAACGTACAGTAATGAGTATAATGATGTAAAAGCATCGTTAGAAGGCTTAAAGACAAGATGCACAAAGAAACCAATTATTCTTCTAAGGGATTCATTCATCAATCATCCGCCTGTGTTTGGTGTGAAACGAATAATATGCCTTTTATATAACACAAACTTTCCTTTTCCTTACTTTGGGGGAGCAAGTAATTTAACATCCATGAATTTTGTATAAATGTGTTTGCTGACCTGAAGGCTTTTATTGACCTGTATAATCTTATATGCCCCCTGCTGTTGACACACCATGTAGCACCACGTCAAGCCTTTCTTTTTGCAAAGTGATTTACTTTTACAACATTATTTTTACCTTTACGATACTTATTTTCCAACAGTTTTGATGGAAAACAGGTAGATGATGTTTTGGTAGTTTAGACAGAGGGCGATTGTCAAGAGCACAGAGAGAGTGAGCTCTTGACACAGGATTATCAGGATAATTTCTGCATGTCCTCATTGCAGTAGAAGGATAGGGTTCATGTAAAAATATTATGTAAGTTGTGCCAGTCTTGACAATCCTGCCGTTAATGGCTTGTCTGTGATATTCATTTACAGAGCTCTTAAATGTCTCACCTCACGCTATGACCACAGAGTGGTTCCAAAAAATAATTAAAAGTGAATGTGCAGCTGATGAATTATCATCCATGTCAATGTTACTCAATGGCTAAATAAAGACGGTGATTAAATACAGTGACAATGATTAACTAAAGCAACCCATGCATAATGTCAGCCAGCCCCACTACACCATGAACTTGAACACCTAAAAAGTTGTTTTGTGGTAAAGCAGACTCTCAACTTGTCAGGTTTTATCGGTACATGATGTGCAATTCATCGCTTGATATTTTATGCTGTCACCCCCATTCATCCGTCTATCTGACAGGTGTCTCCATTAAGTGTTTTTGTCACATCCCCATTCCCTGTGATTTCTCCATCATATTAACTTATTCCTACTTTCTCTCTCCTCTTCCATCTACTTCCTATTCATAGGGCTGATACATTGACATCTGTCCTGATCTTTCCTCCGAGCCGTGTCTGTCGGCTGTATAGTCTTCTCAGACCTCCTGTCAAAACACTATGAGTATGAGTGACTTCTGCTTTCTATGACTGCATAGAATGTTACGTTTAGTAGTGAGGGACCAGATGTGTCTGTTAATGATTGAATAGCTATTCTCAGTTTTTTTTTTTGTCAAATATGTTTTTATTGAACAGATTATAAATGATTACAAACATTATGATATGAAATACTTTTTTTATGAAACAAAATGAAAGGAAAAAAAAGACAAAAAGAGAAAGAAATCCCTTAACCCTCCCACCCATACTGCTCAGTGACACTGCATACTATATAATAAGATGATAGAAAGCTCATGGAAAACATCTGAAAAGAAAATGGCGTACAGTCAACCATATCAATGGTATCCTGTCTATTAATTGTTTCTACTCAGGTAATGGACAAGGGGCAGCCAAACCTTATCAAACTGTCTCTCCCTGTTTCTCAGGAAATACCTTATTCTACAAAGAAATATGAAAAACACCATACATGTAGAAATGTAAACGGAAAAGATAGAAATCCAAATAATATAACCTATAGACCTCCTTTAGGCCATTGAAATGAGCTGATCGGTTGGGAGTACTGTGTTTCCAAGTTGTTGAAATGTGAGAGCCTATAAGGATCAACAGTGAGCTGAGCTTGTATTTCGGCTATTTATTTCCAAGCTGTGTCAGGCTCCTACTTGGCCGAACCCACCTCACCCACCTCACCCCTGCCCACTTTGACAGGCTGGGATGGCTTAGGGTCGATGACAGAGTACAGCATCTTGCAATGGGTCTGGTCCACAAGATTCGATAGACCACCAAGATACCCATGTACCTGTCTAAATACTTCCTTAATGTAAACGAAGTCCACACCCACAACATCAGAGGGAGTGCAACAAACCATGTACAACCCAGATTCGGCACAAACAAGGGACTAAATTATTTTCGCTTCTATGCCACCAAAATGTGGAACGCCCTACCAACAGTCATTAAGACATGTGAATCCCTTGACTCCTTCAAAACCGCTCTCAAAGGGCACCTACGGACGGCTGCAATTCGAAACTGGCCCCCGTAAAATCTGAATCCCCCCCACCGCCCCCCGTCTCTAAATGTTTTGATGAATTGAACAAGGTGGACCCTGTTGTAAACAAGTGTAATGCTTAATTGGGTCGTCCACTCACAGTTTACAGTCTTTGTATTGAGTTTGTGCTTGAAATGTACTGTAATTCTGCAAACTGTTAATAAATATTTCAATCAATCAATCAATGGCATCAACGCATGGTGTTGTGTGCAGGCGCCCTACACTCTGTCTTTCGTTTTCTTTTATCCCCCTGTTCCCCTCACTGTATATATATTTTTTTCCCTTTTCGCTTCCTATATGATGAATTCCTGTTCTGTTCTTTAACTACATAGAAGTGTCTATTTGTTTGTCTCTAAATGTTTTGATGAATTGAACAATGTGGACCCTGTTGTAAACAAGTGTAAGGCTTAATTGGGTCGTCCACTCACAGTTAACAGTCTTTGTATTGAGTTTGTGCTTGAAATGTACTGTAATTCTGCAAACTGTTAATAAAGATTTCAATCAATCAATCAATGGGTGCTCACTCAGTCGATTATTTTGGGTTTGTTTTCGTAGACCTGATCGCTTGTTTATTTTGCGAACCTGGCAACACATTAGCAGTGTATAGTCTCACTCCTGCAAGTTTCAGAACAGCATATTCGACAGAATCTCAAAAACCTTATGTGGACAGAAATCTGCCTTATAGCATCAAATGAAAAAGAAGCATAGACATACATTGTGATTAAATATACAATATTTTGTATGGGTGAAAACACGCCTGAAAACAAAACATACACTTTATAAATGATATCGCCTAACTGCGTATTCAAATCAACATCACACTTACTTACTTGCTGTTCAACATGGCTGCTGGTGTTCGCTAGAATATTTTGGTTTGGCAAGGAATATTACGGATTTCTCACCCTTTTTTTGGATGTCTAAGCTGTTGTATTCCCTAGAGGAAATATTTCACTTCACCGTGGGTACTTATTTGTCACGCGAGTTTCTTTTCGTTTCCCCAAACACGCCGGGATGTATCGTCGCGGAGCGGGAAAGAGGGACCACAACAACAAACCGGCCAAGAAGGACGTGAGCGACAGTGATAAATATGCCGACCTCTTGGTGTTCGGCTATGCCTGCAAGGTGTTCAGAGACAACGAAAAGGCTCTGTTCCACGAGCAGGGCAAACATCTCATCCCATGGATGGGGGACAAGAACATCATGATTGATAGGTCGGTTGAACAAACTTAAAAAGGAATCGTTATCTAACCCAAGTGTTGCCTTTTTCAAGGGATCCAAAAGAATTCCACGCCGAGTTATAGTTTCGCAGAAGGAGAAACAATAAAGGCCTTGGAAATCATAGCCTATATTTGCGGCCAACGACGAATATCTTTTCCATAGCCAACTAACATGTCCTGGATGTGACGAAAATGAATTACAAACAAAGCGCTGATATATATATATATATACTCTCAGACCATCATGCTAAGATGCACGTTGCCACGTTCCTCATAACTCCAGCCATGCTGGCTATGATGTAATGTTGAATAATGATCTGCCACTGCCACCCGAGTGTCATTTCAGTCTGGATGTGGCCAGAAATGGGCATATCCTACTAGTTTGTTGTTTCCTTCTGTTATGTTTATGTTAGCCTTGAAAAGGGGACTTGCATCTTGGCATGGCGTCTTGGAAGAATTTCCTCTGGAATCTTTAGCCCTAACATTACAGCAGCGTGCTGCACACAGTTGGGAGTATGCTTGTTGATACAAAAGCAACGTCTAAGACCAGAGCAAATTCTCTAAATCTTAAAGCCTCACTATGTAACCTTTTTCAATGAATTCAATGTAATATTGTCAAATCTTTATGGTAGATTAAAGAGTATTCAATTTATATAATTGAGGTGGTTGTATATTTGTCTCCCTGCTCTTCTGAGACATTTAGATGGTATGAAAGGTCATGTCTCATCTAGACACAGGATCTGTTCATCCCCCGGATAAGCAGGACGGCTCTATTGGCTCAATGGTAAAGAAGCTGTTGCTCAGGGAACCGGGTTCAAATCCGGTGTAGCAGAGGAAAGTTACATAGTGCTGCTTTTAAGTCTTAATAATGCAGATAAGGTGGCTCAGTGTGAGAGTTGAATGGAAAGCCTCTCAGCTCCCTGTAGGTATTGGTGCAGTGCCCATACTGCCCTGTTGTCACATGAACAATAGAAAAAAAGCTGCCACCCTTTTGAAAATACACCCTTCTTAATTCACTCTACTGGAGGGGATTGGTTCCTTCAAAGCCTGTTCGCCCGAGCCACCTGCATCTGCATTGACCTGACTCCTGTTTTGTTTGTGCAGCTTATGTTATCTGTGTCTCTATCACATAACCCCAGTTCTTTCCCCCAGCAAAGGTAGGCTAAGGGGTCCTGACGGACCCCGAATGCCAAACCCAGCACCCCCAATTCTTTCTCTCCATGAAGAAAGTGGGACGAAAAGGTGGCGTAGAGGAACGAACGCAGGAAAATGTCGTCCGTTTGGGTTCTTACGGATAGGTATTTATGTGCTCGGGTTTGTGTGAATGTAACTCTTTTTGCAGATGTAGAAGTAATGATGTTATGGGGGGGCAATTGAACCCTGTAAGGTAAGAGGCGAGTTGCTTTCTTTTTTTGCTTTTTGTCGATTTTTAGGGTTCTCAATTTGTTAGGAACTCGTGAGAAAAAAGAATGAAACAGCACCTGTAAACAATCTAGGCAACTTAGTATTTTTTATTAGTCCTGTTCAGGAAGTTGTTATGCTGCCCAGTGTCTTTTCTACTATATGTCTACTTTCCCTCATGGCAGAAACATGACTGAGGTAGAACATTTCTTTGTTGTTTAAAAACTCTTGGTTTTTTAGGTTTACTCCCTCAATGTGGTAAGTAAGTAGGTCCTTGTGTGTTGTGTGTAGAGAACACTCCGTCAGCTTCTAGTTGTCTAATCCTTGTGTTCATCCAACAGATACGATGGCCGTGGTCACTTACACGACCTCTCAGATTATGACAGTGGGTCATGGAACACGTCATACCAGCTGTCAGAAGAGGAGGACAGGATCGAGGCACTTTGTGATGAGGAGAGATACCTGGCTATGCACGCTGACCTTCTGGACGAAGAGGCCAGACAAGGTTGGCAGTACTTGGCAGGCTGTTTTATCCCATTTTGACCTGAGATCAGATTCTCAGTTTTCTGAAAAAGCTATGTTTCTATGTCAGTCGTTCTTCGATTTTTCAAAAATAGCAGACCTACAAGCTCGGTAAGAGAAGGGTGTATTTTCAAAAGGGTGGCAGGTTTTTTTCTATTGTTCATGTGACAACAGGGCAGTATTGGCACTGCACCAATACCTACAGGGAGCTGTTCCATTCAACTCTCACACTGAGCCACCTTATCTGCATTATTAAGATATAGAGCCGACCTGCTTATCCGGGGGATGAACAGATCCTGTGTCTAGATGAGATCATGCCTTTCATACCATATGAATGTCTCAGAAGAGCAGGGAGACAAATATACAACCACCTATATAAATTGAATATTCTTTACTCTACCATAAAGATTTGACAATTTTACATGGGAGATCTGTCTTAAAGTATACAAATCTAAATATTGTGAAATCACTGACTGTATACAACAGAAATCTGTCCACCACACCACCACACCACATGCGCATTCACGTGTCCTGAGAATTGTGTAATTGCCATTCATATCAGACATGGTTACAGTGAGAATTATGATTCTGAGACTAAGTTAGAGCAAAATAGAGAGTACAAGGTATGTAATCACACATTTCTTAACCACCAGTGACTTTTATTGCCTTCAAATCCGATGGGAAGCAGCCACAAATCACAAAGAAGGAATATACGCCCTCTAAAAAGAGATTTTTGAGTGGTGCAACCACTCCTACAACCATCAATGTCCGTCCGTCCTTCTGTCTGTCTGTTTGTCTGTCTTTCTCCGTATGTTTAGGGTACCAACAGGGGGGGCTGTTGCACCACTCACTTCAGACAGGTCTGATTTTCTTTGTAGTCCGGCAGTCGAGAAAGTGGGAAATTTGGTATAGTCTTTTTTTATTGGCCTAAAATATTGTCTATAACATACATTCATGCATCCACTTGCTGTTTATACAGTATGTGATCCTACCATTAACATCCTATAAGGCAAGATTTTCACATTTTCATTATGCTTTATATAGCATTAGCATGTGAAAATATGGGGTTTCCCATGATTCTGAATCCATTCCAAGCATTAGTTTTGCACAAATTAAAACACTCCTTGGGCTACAAACGGCCATAGCCATAGCCCAAAATGTGCTGACCTCATCACATTTCATCACATTTTTGATGACGGCTATGGCCGTTTTTAGCGAGTGTTTTTTTGTGCAAAACTGAATCCCGGATTGGGCCTTTAACCCATTTTGGGCGGGAACCCCTTTTGGTGTTGGCATTATGTTATGCTTTATCTATTGAAAAATAGCAGATCTACAAGCTCATAGCACGCCACCGAGCTTGTAGGTCTGCTATTTTTGAAAAACCGAAGAACGACTGACATAGAAACATAGCTTCCTGACAATTGTGTGAGAGAGTCTATTGTGTTTTGATTTGTATTGTCGCTCGCACACATAATTCATTCATCCCCAACCTGGTTTGCCCTTGAATGTGGTACGCTTGACCCCATTCACTCAGGCTTTGTCCATTGGAGGGAAAGCAGAGAAACATTAGAAATATGAATGGTGCTTGCCTGCTTGGTAGAATTGTGCCCTTGCTTGATAGACTTTGTCATGAATTTCAATTGAAACGGGGTTGTGTCTGAGCCTCTGAGGAGAAGTAGCCATTATGTTTTCAGTTGTCCTCTGTGTCTGTCCAACATTTAGAATAGATCCAGAGTCATTATGCAAAGAATGTATTGCATTTGCATGAGCTATGATTATCATCCTAAAGAATGTGAATTAACGTGATGAATATCTTTATAGGTGAGATGTTCACGCTAGCTGTATTTAAAAATAAAATGCACCTAGGCAGGCTCAGCAGCCTAGGTGCCCAGACGGTGGGGCTAACCGCCCGGGCCTATAGCTGTATTATTTGAATGATACTGAACTAAATGTCTGTTAAATGAAATGATGAATGTCGTTGAGGTTAATAATAATTTTTCTTTGCGTTTCTCATCAGAGGAAGAGTACAAGCGTCTGAGTGAAGCTCTAGCTGATGAAGGCACCTATAACGCAGTGGCCTTCAAATACAGCGCTGAATATTATGACCCCACCCAGCCCACTGAGGATGAGGACAGGGAGCATGGTGAGAAAACACACACACACACACACACACACACACACACACACACACACACACACAGTCATGTACTGTACCTGACGAAGGCCGTATCGGGTCCAAACGTTTTGCAACAATACATTGACTTGTTTGGGAGCATTCAACAGAGTGTGATGTGGGAATATGTATACATTTTAAAAGAGATTGTGATTTGTGACAGAGATTGCTCCCTATTACAGCTCACAAAGCCAGGTCATAATAACAAAGTGAAAGGAGAAGTCAAAGACCGCAACACTAATAAAAGCGTACAAACAAAATTTGCCAGCAAATAATGTATTACAAAAAAAAAACATAATATAACATTACCTGTCATACTGAGGGTTGGATTACAAAAGTACGAATGTCCTCTCTCCCTCCATGTTTCTGTCTGTCTGGGTCATGTGATGTGATGACAAGGGCAATGGGAAGGGATATCATATTATTATTCAATTGTATTTATTGGATATAATAAAGGACTGTCCATCATTAGTGTGGTTACCCAAAGGGCAAACAGACTATAGTTATTGTCACACTTTTTTAGACACCTGGGGTGCTGACAAAACCACAGGACCAGGCCCATATATCGGAGCAGTCACTGCAACTGCCTAGACTGCATGTCCACGTCACATGTCCCCCTTCTCTCTGACTAGCCAAGCCGTTCATCACTCAGCCTGCCAGCATCTCCACTAGCCAGCATGTGCACACATTGTCAGCTGGAGTTTTACCTGTGTATCCGCAGCTTTACATTATAGATGGTGGCAATGTGTAGCCAGTGCTCACATAGCTATGCAGTCTAGGTGTCCCACTGTCCCTAGGAGATGGTAACTTACACCTTACACCCCTACTGGGGTAAAGGCCGTCGACAAGGCACCTCCAGAGTTCTCGGTCACTGGTGTTCTTTTCTATCGGCGACCAGGTGTTTCCCAGTCTCCTGGAGATGGTTTAATAGCGAGACGTTTACTCACCTGACTGAGCTTCAGCATGGTTCAGCTGTAAAGAATAAAGAAAAATATATATCTACTTAGTCACTAGATAGATATACTGTACATTTAAGTGATGTCATGAAATAAAAACAAAATGGATAACAATTATGGATATGTTTATTTAGACAGGACAGAGCAATAGAGCATTAATGAACAGTACATATTTGGGTAATGTAAATACGCCAGATTTAGCAGTGAAGTACATGTAAATGACAGGTACAGTACAGTACAGTACAATCATTGTGGCTCTGACAGTTGCAGGGAAAACAAAACAATATGTCAGTACATTCCTATTCTGATCTAAATTGAAAGCCCGGAAGATACAAGTCGTTTTCTTTTTCTCACTAGAAGCCTTATTCAATGGATGGATCTACAGAATGACCTGGCACCAGATTAAAGTAGCGTAATCAAACTGCATCCATTAAGCATAATGAGGTCGCAAAGAAAATGGCAGCGTTGCTCCACAGCTGGCACGTCATATGTACGATAAATGGCTGTGCCGTCTGCATTCGTTTGCAGACTCCACAGTGATGCACTGAAATAAATGTGTGTCTCGTTCCGGTTAACCTTTCACACATACAGATAACAGATATTGGATGAAGGAAAGAAATTGTTTGTTTTGTGGTACTGCATAATTATATATACAGTATATTATGTTGTTTGAACTTTGAACAACTAGGCTATGTTTTGGGTTCTGACTCAAAAACTAAAAGTGAAACTTTTTTAATGCTGCTGGCTGTTTGGCCAGAGCAGCTGGTGATCACTGTTTGTTTGTTTGTTATGAACAACTGCGGGGTGAATTTCACACTTTTGTTCTCTTTATTCTTACCCTCCACTATCACCAAATGCACAGCAGAAGAAGGAGCAGAGCAGGAGGACAGTGAGGAACCCTATGTAGCTCCACCAGGACTGGCCATCCCTCCTGACGTTGAACTGGTGAGTGGTGGTGTTTTATACCAGGACTGGCCATCCCTCCTGACGTTGAACTGGTGAGTGGTGGTGTTTTATACCAGGGCTGGCCATCCCTCCTGACGTTGAACTGGTGAGTGGTGGTGTTTTATACCAGGGCTGGCCATCCCTCCTGACGTTGAACTGGTGAGTGGTGGTGTTTTATACCAGGACTGGCCATCCCTCCTGATGTTGAACTGGTGAGTGGTGGTGTTTTATACCAGGACTGGCCATCCCTCCTGATGTTGAACTGGTGAGTGGTGGTGTTTTATACCAGGACTGGCCATCCCTCCTGACGTTGAACTGGTGAGTGGTGGTGTTTTATACCAGGACTGGCCATCCCTCCTGACGTTGAACTGGTGAGTGGTGGTGTTTTATACCAGGGCTGGCCATCCCTCCTGACGTTGAACTGGTGAGTGGTGGTGTTTTATACCAGGGCTGGCCATCCCTCCTGACGTTGAACTGGTGAGTGGTGGTGTTTTATACCAGGACTGGCCATCCCTCCTGATGTTGAACTGGTGAGTGGTGGTGTTTTATACCAGGACTGGCCATCCCTCCTGATGTTGAACTGGTGAGTGGTGGTGTTTTATACCAGGGCTGGCCATCCCTCCTGACGTTGAACTGGTGAGTGGTGGTGTTTTATACCAGGGCTGGCCATCCCTCCTGACGTTGAACTGGTGAGTGGTGGTGTTTTATACCAGGGCTGGCCATCCCTCCTGACGTTGAACTGGTGAGTGGTGGTGTTTTATACCAGGACTGGCCATCCCTCCTGACGTTGAACTGGTGAGTGGTGGTGTTTTATACCAGGACTGGCCATCCCTCCTGACGTTGAACTGGTGAGTGGTGGTGTTTTATACCAGGGCTGGCCATCCCTCCTGACGTTGAACTGGTGAGTGGTGGTGTTTTATACCAGGGCTGGCCATCCCTCCTGATGTTGAACTGGTGAGTGGTGGTGTTTTATACCAGGGCTGGCCATCCCTCCTGATGTTGAACTGGTGAGTGGTGTTAGCGTTCTATTGATGTCTGCTTTTTAGATATCTGCATTTCTAGCTCCTGTGGAGGTTGAACTGGTCTGCGGCTTGCAAGACTAAAGTGCACAAAATGAAGCAGAGCTTCATGGGTGCTTCCAACAAACTATGACAATCTCATAGAATTCATTTATATAATTATGCAGGTATTTTCAATAACCATTTGCTAATTAATAAATAAATAAAAATTACACAGTGCATAACGACAGGTTGAACGTTGGGGATGGGCTGGTAATACCAAGGCTATGAGATGTTTATACATCGCCTATATCTATGTCCACATAGTTGAAATATATAAGAGAATAAGATTGTGACCACCGACCAACGACCTTCAGAATCAGAAATGAATACTTGTGTTCCATACACAGAACTGTGTAATTTGTAGCTTTATCATTTTAAAACACTGAATGAGCTGATACAGTATGTAACATAGCATGTAAGTGGCATTGGTGGATACTAAAATCGAGTGGTGTTATTAGTACTACTGGTGCTGTTTCACTATTCATGTATGAACCGACAGCTTGTAGATTTGCTCTAAATGAAAAAAGCACAACGTGTGCTGCTAACATATAGAGATTGCCTCTGTCTAGTAATATCATCCTCATCTTTTATTGTAAGCGGTTTAGCTATCTAATCCAGTTTGATATATCTGTTTTTTTTTTCTATCTCAAGGGAATCTATTTTTGTGGTAAATGTATAGACGAATGCCCTCTGTGTAACGCAAAAATGACAAGATTGATTGGGAAATGTGAATGTAATTGCTCCTGCAATATGTTTCTTTACAAAAAAAGAAAACTGCACCAGAAATTAGAGTATTAATTATTCATCAACAGCAGATGGCATATGCAAAGTAACAAGTATGTGATAAATATACATACATTTTCAGGAGGCTTTTTGTTTCCCTGAAATTCTGCTTCGTAGATTTAAAAGTAATTGAAAATGCATCAGACCTGTCCCAGGTTATTAAGGCCAGCAGTTTCAACCATCACTTGGTTAGTTTGTGTGCAGTGGAGCCACAGGCCTTGTATCAGACAATCGTCCCTCTAGATGTAGGCAGTCTAGAGATGATACTGCCTGACCGACCATGTTTTCCACTTTCATCTGTATGCATGAGAAGAAGCCATACTCGTATACTATGCTGACTTGAAATATGGGGTATAGGTTAACCCATCTCCATTCCATATTAACCCATTCTGACCTGAGATCAGATTCATACGAGGTTTCCACTGGACACACACTGGTCTGATTAATCCATTCTGACCTGAGATCAGATTCTAAAAATGTCAGTCGTTCTTCGATTTTTCAAAAATAGCAGACCTACAAGCTCGTAGCGCGCCACTCGGTGGCGCGCTATGAGCTTGTAGATCTGATATTTTTCAATAGCTAAAGCATAACATGATGCCAACACCAAAACGGGTTCCCGTTCAGAATGGGTTAAATATTTAATGTCTGTTATTTAATATGAAATACTCATGTATGCATGCTACTCACCTTTCACAATTTCAGAATATTGATATTATCAATTTTAGTCTTGTATCATTTTCTGTCAGCGTTCATACCCAGCCTAAATTGACATTGGTGCAATTAGCCAAATCTAGTTAGCTTGGATTGATGGCCCACACAGCTGCACACTCTATGCAGTTGAACGAAGGAGAGGTGTAATAAATCACACACAAAATACAAAGACAATTATGCACCTATAATATGATTTAGATGAAGCTCTAACAATTAAGGTTTTTATTTGCGATGTTCATACCATATCACTTGTAGTACATACACTATGTACATACACTATATATTACATTAACATATAACAAAAAAGGATTTGTAGGTTATTGTTCATGCATTATTTTATCTCCGCAGAATTCCCTAAAAAAGTTGCACACGGGTCCGTCTCGGGCTGGTTGTTTTTGGCAATTCAACAATAATTTGGGGATGACTATCGATATATTTGTCTAGTGTCTCTGTTTTTCATTTTCTCATGACAGCAGCATTAGTCATCCCAACATTATCGTCACAATGTATTTGTTCAAAGTTCTAATATTCATATTAGATTTTGTCTACTGTGGATCATGACGGTAGTACTGTTGACTGACTGACACTGCCATCATTAGGGCCCTGACACAAACGACAACAATACAAATGGTCAGTCTGAACAGACACATCTAGAGCTGATTTGAAATGTATCAATAGTGTTCACAAAGCTTAAGTCTCATGGGAAGAGATGCTAATTCAACCTGACTCCTAGCGTTGTAAGCACGGAGGAGGTCATTAAAATCCCCTTCCCAGTGGATAAAACCCCTATTAACATCGGTTTTGTTTTTTGTCACGTAGTCGGAAAGGCTGCAAATTGGCATTCATTCCTGGGACAAATGATTCTGCAGTCACAGTATTTATTGGCCAACCTAATGTTCCCTTTTACGACACAAGAGAGATTCTCCTGATGAAGGAGAAGTAGAAGAAATAAGGACCAAGGGATCTACTAAGTGTATGCACTCATTGCACTTTATACACACTTATACAGTGCATACGTATTTCACTAGTATTTGCAGAATAGATGTGTGAACTGGGAAAAACACTTTACAAGCGTGGTGTGTCCGAGATTACAGTATGCTGTAATATTTATTTTCAATCCAAAGTAAAAGAGAATTTGTTGGAAGTAATTAAATGGCTCTGCAAATCCCCCAGCCCCATGACTTTCCATCATAATTGCAAGCAATCCCACAACAATTATTGTCATCGGTTTGGATAGTTGTAATAATGCTTCTGGGGTGGGAGAGAGACTTTCAGAAACTTTACAAATGTGCTTGTTTTTTTCAGTCTTTGGAATGCACTAATTTCTGATGAATGCAGCAGACATCCTTTTAGTTGTTATGGTGGATACAGTTCCTGTAGTCAGTGAAGTTCTGTCCCCATATGATCTGGTCGATTCTGGTGCATTTGTGATGTTGAGTGTGGCACACCAGAAAAAAAAGAACAAAATGGCAATAAGGCATATTCTTGACTTCTACTGGCAAAGAGAAAAGAAAGAGTAAATTATTTGTGGAATTTCCCATGTTAAAAAAATGCATACTTTATTCCTCGTCTAACATAAATGATTAATTTGAAAATGTAAAACAGTTTTTAAAGCAAATATGGACCTAAGAAAGTATGTATTTGCCCTAGGCGTCCTATGTAAAGTAATAGGGGCTCAGCATGAAACATGCCCAAATTAAATCAACCACCATAGAATAGGACAGAATATGTGCCGAGAGCCATCTAGCACTAGCATCTAGTTAAAACACCCCAATTAGCAATCACTCTGACAAAACACTCAATTCGACAGAGTCTTAGAAAAAAATACACGTGACACTTTCAAATCAAACATAAAACACACAAGTAGGAATTATTGCTCTATGCACCTGTATTTATAGCCTTGTCCAAAAACAACATCTGTAAAGGTTATTATCTACTATTCATGGTTTTTCATCTTGGTGAGAAATAATTTTGTTGAGTGTTGCTTCGCCCTCGCTAGGTACTTAACACATTTTGACCTGAGATCAGATTCTAAAAATGTCTTCTACATCCTGACAGTTTTCTGAAAAAGCTGTTTCTATGTCAGTGGTTCTTTGATTTTTCAAAAATAGCAGACCTACAAGCTATGAGCTTGTAGATCTGCTATTTTTCAATAGCTAAAGCACAACATAATGTTCCCGTCCAAAATGGGTTAATGTCAATGATTCATCATTGAAGGCACACAGTGGGAGCAATAATAATGGATCATTTCTGGTTCTGCTGATTTCCACCCTGTGTGTTTTGTAAGTGATTTCAACACTGTGAACGTTAGTGCCCCACATGAGAGTGCTTTTCACACACACTGAGGAAATTACTTATGCCCTTATTATGAGGTCGCTGTTGTTCTTGAAGATGGAGTGTGGTGACTTTTTGAAAGCCCCGCGCCCAGCCGCCCACCTTTGTTCGTCTTCTCCTACCAAATCACACCGTTTGCACAATTCTCTCCATGCACAACACCCACTGCATGCCTGTCCAGACATAACGCATTATGTTTCATCCACGCAACTGTCATAATTACTGTGCAGTTTACATTTGCATGAAATACCATGTTATTGTGCAACGTTTCATGGTGATGCAAATTACATCACATTTTAGGCCACTCCCCTTTCCACTGTGCGCACGCGAGCACACACAGGGCGCAGCAGTACGACACAGTATGGTACGATACAGTACAGTATTGTACAGCATAGTACAGCACAGTGTGCTAGAGTAGAGGGGACAGTATTGCACAGTACTGTGCGGTACAGCATGGTATAGTACAGTATGTTACGGTACAGTATGCTACAATACGGTACAGTATGTTACAGCATGGCACGGTCCAGTCCAGTATGCTACAGTATAGTACGGTACAGTACAATTTGGTACAGTAGTGTACGGTACGGTATGGTACATTACGGCACGGCACACTGGATCGCGTGGCGCTAGAAATTGTAGTTATTATTATTAGTTATAGTAAATGTACAGTATTTGTTAAAATGTCGTCTTTATGTGGACACGCCCATCAGTTCATTAAGTATGCCTGGTTTGTTTGGTGGGTGGTGATGGGTGGTGATCCACCTGAACTGAAGCCGCACCCACAGCTGTTGTTGTATGATAAAGGGGGAGGGGTGGATGATATTGTGATGTGTCACTATATCACTGTTTTCATTGGCATGTTTAACTGTCAAGGTTTCAGCCTCCAGGAAGAAACCCTAAATACAAAGGGAAGACATCATTGCACTTAACAACCACACCAAGGGGTCTAAGTCTAATGAAGTACTGTCACCTCATAAACAAAAATCACGGCACTCCATCTTTAACCGATTTAAACCGGGAAAGCATCTGTGTTATTTTAGATTTTAGCTATATACTGTACATGGCAACATTCTTTTTTAAACTCTTCGGATTTAGAACAGCATGGCACGAAGTGAGCTTGTATATCTGCTATGTTTGAACATTTTCGAAAAATCTTGAAAGTGTATAATTAAAATTTTCTTCTGGGGGTCCCTGGACAAAAACATTATCAGATGGGGGTCTGTGGCCAAATGCATATGATTTTGGCAGTCCTTAAATTAAAATGTGTTAAAATGATATAGCACCAGCTACCCTCTGCCTCTTCTTACTTGGCTTCAGTATTTTCTTTAGTAAATCCCATATATTTACAGTACAAAATGCCTGGCCCCGACTCACTGATACACATCATCATCATCATCATCATCATATCATACTATAATTCAGTCAATGTCTGTGTGTGTGTCTGTGTGTGTGTCAGAAACAGCACGTTATCTCATCATTGCCTGCACCAATCACTCCCACTTTTCACACAGGCATTGACCATATGAATATGGAGGTCTTAACGGAGCCCTTTTTTCGATTTGACACATTAATGATTAATAATGAATTTATTAGTGAATTAAAACGCACCCGGGCGCAGTACCCCCCCATGGCCACAAGGGGGGGGGGGCAAATATCTCACAACGGGTAAGGGCTAGTTAGGTATAATTTACCACTGAACGTGTAAAAGTAGACCTTTGAGGGTTGCTGTTTTGCTGCCTTTTCCTATTCCGTTTCTCCTGATATCCAAGCAAGGCTTCTATAGGTGTAACCCCTTTTCACTCATTGAATGAAGTATATAACAGATTCAGTGTATTAATTATTTTTAATCTATTTTCTGCTTTCTATTCTTGTCTTTTCTCCAGCCTGCAACAACGAAGACCCATGCGATCATTGAAAGGACAGCCAATTTTGTGTCTCAGCAGGGGGCTCAGTTTGAGATAGTGTTAAAAGCCAAGCAGTCTGGCAACTCCCAGTTTGACTTCCTGCGCTTCGACCATTACCTAAATCCTTACTACAGGCACATCTTGAAGGCCATGAAGGACGGTCGATACAACCCCGTCCCCGACAAGAAAGAGCAGGCACAGGGTGAGTGTTACAACAGTCGCTACTGAATCTACGTACAACATTTTAGTTTAGTAAAATGTTGGCCCTTTTAATTATTTTCTTTTAGGCTGTTTTTAACGTTCTTTTCTAACAAACAAACAATAACATAAACATAAAGAAGACCTAAAGGCTTTAAGTCCATGCTGCTACGCCGAACTGCAACGTAGGTGGTACTAGTGGAAAGGCCATAGGGTCATCAAACTGCAACGTGTTCTAAGGTGCTACTAGAGGAAAGGCCATAGGGTCATCAAACTGCAACGTGTCCTAAGGTGCTACTAGAGGAAAGGCCATAGGGTCATCAAACTGCAACGTGTTCTAAGGTGCTACTAGAGGAAAGGCCATAGGGTCGTCAAACTGCAACGTGTTCTAAGGTGCTACTAGAGGAAAGGCCATAGGGTCATCAAACTGCAACGTGTCCTAAGGTGCTACTAGAGGAAAGGCCATAGGGTCATCAAACTGCAACGTGTCCTAAGGTGCTACTAGAGGAAAGGCCATAGGGTCGTCAAACTGCAACGTGGCCTAAGGTGCTACTAGAGGAAAGGCCATAGGGTCGTCAAACTGCAACGTGTTCTAAGGTGCTACTAGAGGAAAGGCCATAGGGTCATCAAACTGCAACGTGTTCTAAGGTGCTACTAGAGGAAAGGCCATAGGGTCATCAAACTGCAACGTGTCCTAAGGTGCTACTAGAGGAAAGGCCATAGGGTCATCAAACTGCAACGTGTCCTAAGGTGCTACTAGAGGAAAGGCCATAGGGTCATCAAACTGCAACGTGTCCTAAGGTGCTACTAGAGGAAAGGCCATAGGGTCGTCAAACTGCAACGTGTTCTAAGGTGCTACTAGAGGAAAGGCCATAGGGTCATCAAACTGCAACGTGGCCTAAGGTGCTACTAGAGGAAAGGCCATAGGGTCATCAAACTGCAACGTGTCCTAAGGTGCTACTAGAGGAAAGGCCATAGGGTCGTCAAACTGCAACGTGTCCTAAGGTGCTACTAGAGGAAAGGCCATAGGGTCGTCAAACTGCAACGTGTTCTAAGGTGCTACTAGAGGAAAGGCCATAGGGTCATCAAACTGCAACGTGTCCTAAGGTGCTACTAGAGGAAAGGCCATAGGGTCATCAAACTGCAACGTGGCCTAAGGTGCTACTAGAGGAAAGGCCATAGGGTCATCAAACTGCACCGTGTCCTAAGGTGCTACTAGAGGAAAGGCCATAGGGTCATCAAACTGCACCGTGTCCTAAGGTGCTACTAGAGGAAAGGCCATAGGGTCATCAAACTGCACCGTGTCCTAAGGTGCTACTAGAGGAAAGGCCATAGGGTCATCAAACTGCAACGTGTCCTAAGGTGCTACTAGAGGAAAGGCCATAGGGTCATCAAACTGCACCGTGTCCTAAGGTGCTACTAGAGGAAAGGCCATAGGGTCATCAAACTGCAACGTGTCCTAAGGTGCTACTAGAGGAAAGGCCATAGGGTCGTCAAACTGCAACGTGGCCTAAGGTGCTACTAGAGGAAAGGCCATAGGGTCATCAAACTGCAACGTGTCCTAAGGTGCTACTAGAGGAAAGGCCATAGGGTCATCAAACTGCAACGTGTCCTAAGGTGCTACTAGAGGAAAGGCCATAGGGTCATCAAACTGCAACGTGGCCTAAGGTGCTACTAGAGGAAAGGCCATAGGGTCATCAAACTGCAACGTGGCCTAAGGTGCTACTAGAGGAAAGGCCATAGGGTCGTCAAACTGCAACGTATTTTCTAATCACTAGCTAGTTTGCTTGGCACCATTACAGCGTGAGGGTTCATCACAATGTTCCAAAGGCCTAGGTTGAATAAACAATCAATCAATGTGTGAATGTGTGACTTGACTATTGCTGGAGCCCCATGGCCCGATGAAGATCCACAGGATCGAAACGTTGACAGACTAACAAATAAAGAAGTGTTTAATTTGTACCATATATGGTGTGCGTGCTCCATCCATCTTTCAACTGAAGTCTAGTCTATAGCCAGCACCCACCTGTTGATGTGCGTATTCTACGTCCTTTCTGAACGTGTGACCATCATACATGTAAAACATACATCTCAGATGGTGTAATAAATGAACAGTCCTACAGAACAGAACACCATACTAAATGATGTTGTGGACCATTAACCTATCTGCTGATTATTCACGGCTCCCTTCTTTCTTTGCCGCCCCCCCCTGTAGAATCACAGTCTGATTCAGACGATGACGGTGACGGCAACTACCTTCATCCCAGCCTGTTTGCTCCGAAAAAGTGCTCTCGTCTGGAGGAGCTGATGAAGGTAAAGCAGCAGGATATGAACTTCTCTCAGAGGGCATTTAATGTTATTACTTCCAGTAAGCCTGCTCTTCTACTGAGCACAGTCTGAAAACCCCTGACTTATGTCCTGTCGACTGTGGTGAGAGCATTGTTATGAAATGGAGGCAGTGCAGTCTCCCTCCTATTACTACAGTCTATTATTACGACATTCCATTTCTGCTCCCAGCTGCCCTGTCAGGAAAGCCATTCATCTTTGCCAGTGCAGGAAGACAGGAATCCTGGAGTCTTTGTAGAGAAATGTAATGCACTCGTCTAAAGGCAGAGCCTGTATAACAATTATCTGCCATCTATAGAGACTATTCAGGCCACACTAATTTTCTATTAAGAATTCATATTGCATCTTTTATTGGGTTTTAGTACTCTAAATGTATCTATGAATCTCTCTTCCATAGAGTTTATAAAGTAATTGCTAGCAGATCTGTGCTAAATGTTTGCCTTCACGTACATAGTGTATTGCAATTTACGTAGACTGATTTGGATCGAACATTTGTACCTTTTATGTTAAATAATGAAGGAAGAACATCAAACTTTAAGTTCCTACCAACTACCATGTTTGTTTGTCGTAGCCTCTTCAAGTCATGGACCCAGACTGCCCACTGGCTGAGCTTGTACGTAAAGAAAGGGAAAGAAATGGTTCTCCTGCTCCGCCTCCTGCCACGGTGCCCATACCCACACCACCCATACCCACACCGGTAGAAGTCGTGGCAGAGCCAATTGTATCCAGTCAGCCACCAGCACAATACAGCGCTGACCGTGAGTACAGTTTTTCCTTTTGAAACAGTCAGAGCAACTGGGTAGTCGTCTCTAGAGTTTTAAAATGTAATGGTCAGGGATCTCCATATATGGGCTTAACTGCGACAGCAGGTCACATTTACTATGACATCAGGGTCTCGACATCTCCATCCCTGATGTTACATGATGTCACGAGGTGCACGACACACTGACGGGAAATGCCCGATTCCATGGTTAACTGGGCAAAAACGTTCCCTTTGACAGCCCACATCAAAAGTTCCCTGTCAAACCCTGATTTAAATGGATCGAAGACTCCCTAGGCAGACGGTTCAGTGGGATTTCACAATCTAAAAGTGTAGCTTCTTTTGAATAGGAATGACCAAGCATCAAGATGTTTCAATGTGACACTTAATGTAGTTCCTATTAGCTTAACAGATCTTAATCAAGAAAACGTTCTCAAGGTCATGATGACAAACGGGCCTAATCCCATTCCCTTACATGCTATAAATCTTTCTGCTGATAGTTGTCGGAGGCTGTGGCTACCCAATTAGAGTCTAAATTCTAACCGATGCATTTATATTGTAAGGAGGTGGATGTTGTTTAACAAGGTTCATGGCGCTTCCGCCAGTGTTGCTGTTGCACTCCAAGTGGTAAATTGGATAGTTGTATGTATTTTCTCTCTTCACTGACTTAATTGAAATTGTTCTCAAGGTTGCTAGAACTGGCTCTGGTGATAACTGAATTACCAGTATAGCGGTATTTCAAGGCTTACGATGAGACTGGATGGGGCTTCACTATAAATGTTAATACTGTTTTCTTTTGTGTGCATCTTTCTATTAGGCTCCCTCTTTATGCAAATTTAACTTGGCTCAATGCTACCAAGTAATATAAATCAACAGCGATTGTTTATTTTGTACTTTATTACCAAGTAGTAGACCTTGACACAGTGCAAAGCTGATTTACTGCTCCAGAGTTCTGACTTATCCAGTATGATAGATTTAGGTCTGACGTCGAAATTAAAAAAATGTCTGAAAAAATGTTGTTCCAAGGACCCACCCAGAAGCAAAGATTTGAGTTAAAAACGTCGGCTCTGAAAGAATATATATTAAAAGATTTGCACTACATTTTCACGATTTTTCAAAAATTTGATCACTGACTTTTTCAAGTCAGACCTACAAGCTCATACGAGCTTGTAGGTCTGACTTGAAAAAGTCAGTGATAATAATCATAAATAATAATAAAATAATCTATAGTTGCAACCCTAATCAAGATACCGTATAATATACATTATTTGCATTAAGATTTACATCTGCAGTATATAACTGTGCATAACACCTCATCTATACAGGCAAGGAGCGAGCGTTCTGATGGAGATATGCGAAAAACTGTCCTGATATGGAGCGTCAGCCATTGTGTTGCGACGTAACAAATAACCAATTAACCAATTAATAGTAGTGTGTTGATCTCAACCAATGAAAGTGTTTGAGGCCGTGAAACCTCGCTCAAATAGAGACTTCTGCGAGCGAATATAGGATGGGTGGACGACGTTGTTGCGCGCTCGCTGTACGTCAAAACAGACTGTATTCTAATAATGAGATTTCATTGTTCGCTCGCTCGCATCGCTGGCAGTGTAGATGAGGTGTTACAGTTCCACTTGAGATACGGTAGTTGTAAACGTCTGATTGGGTCCAGTAAAGTTGCAGAACTGGACATTAATCTCTATTGGTGAGTTGTGGCCGAAGAACCAAAACCAAGTAAAGAACCATCCAATTTAAATGAAGCAATGCACATCATGTTTCAGACCAAACCTCTCACCTCTCTTCGATACATCTTGACTATTAGAATCAAGTAGCAGCACTTTAGCGGCCTTACAGCAGTCCAAAGCATTTTGTTTTATTCAAAGTAGCCTACGGTGATTTGATACACTTGTCTTCAAAATTCAAATGCTTTTGGCCAAGGCAACCACTCAAAAGAAGAGTTTCCTCCAGGAATTTGGAAATATCGTTTTTCATCCTCTACTATTAACTGTATTCTTCAAGGATACATTGCATGGGGTCTTTTGAGGACCTGAAGTTGGCTGCCCTGCGTTCACGTCCTGTAAAAGATTAAATCACTAAATGTCATTCTTTACCTTAACTTCAGTGCCACATGACGCCCTTGGATGCCTTTCCCGTGACAGGAAAGGCATTTCTTTTTTTTTTTTTTACTTATCTGGTGTTCAGGTGATGATATGCACATTACATAAACAATAGAATGACAAATTCTTTCTTTTATTTATAATGGGCTTCGGTGGCAACGAGGGCCAAAACTGGTATCCACCTGGTGGCACTGGATGAGTTGAATCTTCAGTAGCTGCCTAGCATCTTCCTATACAAGTTATTTATTTATGATGAGTCAAATCCACCTCACTCAGTTTATTTATGATGAGTCAAATCCACCTCACTCAGTTTATTTATGATGAGTCAAATCCACCTCACTCAGTTTCTCAATGCTCTTTATTTATGATGAGTCAAATCCACCTCACTCAGTTTATTTATGATGAGTCAAATCCACCTCACTCAGTTTCTCAATGCTCTTTATTTATGATGAGTCAAATCCACCTCACTCAGTTTATTTATGATGAGTCAAATCCACCTCACTCAGTTTATTTATGATGAGTCAAATCCACCTCACTCAGTTTCTCAATGCTCTTTCTTCCAAAGCAATGTGTCCATTTGTCGGATCTACCTCTGTTATGTCTCCATTGCTGTGATTTATTTAAACCAGAGACATTTACAGAGGCTGACCTCTGACCTCAGCTGGGCTGTCAAAGGGAAAGTTTGTGCGCAGTTAACCATGGAATCGAGCATTTCCCGTCAGTGTGTCGTGCACCTCGTGACATCATCAGGGATGGAGATGTCGAGACCCTGATGTCATAGTAAATGCAAGTTAAGCCCATGGCATATATGGAGATCCCTGACCATTCAAATGTCTAGATGGGCCTGCCCCAAAGTTATTAGTGCAGTGATAAATGTTTTACCACATTTGTTTGTGTAGCCCTATTTAGTCACAAAAACAATGAGAAAACTGTATTTGATCAATGCAGCAACTATGATGGCCACCGAGTTCCATCCACAGTAGAGTACTGGGCGGCCATAGCTGAATGGGTAGAGAGAGCCTGGCTGGTCACAGCCACAGGTGTCACTTCGGTCACTTGTATTACACAATAATTAACATTCTACATCGGAAGTGTTGGAAAATAGTCGAAAATAGTGCATGTCCTTCCCCCTACTACTGTTTTCTGTTTTTGAGGTCACGCAAATAACTACCGCTGGAAACCAATTCAGTCACGGCCTATCTAACTAGCTGCTTAGCATAATTGGAAATTAAAAACTAGTTTTGGAGATGTATTTAAATATACTTTCGTGAACAGACGACGACTTATTGTCACAACTTTTGCGAGATACAGACTCTTTGCAGCTTTGCAGCACTTTGCAGCAGTCACAGATTGTAGACAGGTTTGGCTTGAGAGAGAAGAGTGATAACTGTTGCAATATCTGTTTTTTGCTGATATGGTTCTTTTTGCCTCTTGAGAAACACAGCTTTCTTTGAAATACATTTATTGTTTTTGGCTGAGCCGCACAATGTGCTTTTTGATGTAAGAAGGAAAAGGTTGAGGCTGAAGTGGATTCAGCTTTCACTGCAACAGCTCACGCTTAATCCCTCTCCAAGAACGCTCCAGTCATCTGCAACAGCACATTGAGACACAACAAGTCCTGTGTTTACTTTTCTTCGTTTATCTCTGCCCAGCTATTCTCATTTGATCCACTCTCTACAGTATTTTTGGGTTATCATCTGGGTTTCATCTCCACTGTTGGGCACAAAGTTGGGAAGTTTTTTCCTAAATGCAGTCAAGTCATTGAAGGGAGCCACGGTGTATATGAACTTTTCCGATTATGTATCCCATTCCCACCGCAGTTCTAGGCAAACCCTGCTGTGGTCGCCCAGTAGTTGCTGTGATTGACAGTTCTCGTTTTTGCCACTATAGAGCGTCGCAGTCCTGCCCCCTTTCATGACGACGCCAGGCCCAGGAAATAGTTTCCAATGCATTTTCCCCAGAGACATTTCAAAACGTATTTATTTAAAGACCTTTATAATGCATGCATTATATTGTAAGGAGGTGGATGTTGTTTAAACATCCTTTTTTCCCCTAGTCATATTTCCCCTGTAATAATGTCCTCTCTCGTCGGTCAACAGCGCTGATGTACTACGGTTACTACATGCTGCCCGATGGGACGTACTGCCTGGCTCCGCCTCCCCCGGGGATCGACGCCAACTCCTACTACAACTCCATCCCCGCCGGAGTGATGCCTCCTCCTACGGCGTCTGTAGCGGCCATGCCTCCTCCCGCCGTTACCACCCCTCCACCGCCTCATCCAGACCCTGTCGCTATGGTGGCAGCAGCAGCAGCCATAGTAGCGACATCCTCCTCCTCCTCCTCACAGGTCACTGTGTCGGCCTCCACGGCCATCGTACCAGAAACCAGGTACTAAATAATGGACGTCGTCAATTAACCCATTTAGGCCTGACGTCGAAATTAAAAGAAAGTTTTCTGAAATAAATATTTTCACGATTTTTCAAAAATAGCAGACCTACAAGCTTGTAGCGCGCCACTCGGTGGCGTGCTATGAGCTTGTAGATCTGCTATTTTTCATAATGTTTAAAACACCAAAAGGGGTTCCCGCCAAAATGGGTTAAAATGTGTTATAGTCATTTATTTGCATGTATTTATTTGTCTGGAAAGCCCTTTGTTTCTCTGTTCAGATGGTATTTCTATAGGGCATCATTGCTAATCAGACATACGATCATTTATATACTTAAAGTCGCTTTACAGAAATAAAATAAAAACAACTTTATTAGGAGAAAAAAAGCACCCGTGCCAAGTGAGCAGTGCAACTATAAGGTTTGTTATAGTTGCTTTGTGTCAAGCACAGTTGTTGACTTAAGGTGAGACACCCCAGGTGAAATCATGATTTTTCATTTTTTTTTTTTTTTGCTATTTTGCTTCCTAAACATGTTTTGTTTCAAACTAAAGCAAAATACACATTAAAAATACAGATTTAGATGTTTAGTTAGATAGTTTATTTTAGCCAATGACAGCTCGTTTTTCGGGGTGAAAAGCCACCATCTATATTTTCATGATTGGTTGTTGGTACAAAGGAAGTGACCATATTTGGATCAGACCACAGTCAGCTCGAGGTCCAGACCTTTCCAATGATATATGCCATTATATGTTGTTGCCAAGGTTTGGATGAGATATTTTGTCTCAAAATAGTGGCTTCAAATAAAACGTTTTGGAATTTTACAATACAAATCTTTAAAGGCCGTTTTCTCAAAATGAGTTTTCCTCATACTTGGGACAAAGAATCTCCACTTCAGTTGAACTCACATACACCAAACTTTCCAGTCTTATTCCTAACTATATTCCGCAGACATTTACACATGGATTTGTTGATATATCATTCACAGCCTGATTTACATCACATTTTATACCAAAAAAATGCCGAAAATTGGGTTTTTTATGCCTGTTGACACTATTTTCTGATTTGTGGAGTGATAATTAGAGATATCAAAAATCCCATGTGTAATTTTCTTTGTCCCTAATGTGTCAACAAAATGAAATGATAATTTTGAACCTGGCTTTATCCGATCTTCAGATTTATCGTCCCGAAATGTATGCAAATTAGCGCATATAATGCCTAATTTGCATATTTAAACATATAATTTCAGAAAACTTGTAATACAAAAAATCTTAGTTTTAATATAAGTAATCAACTGGAGAAGTTTCATTGTGATAGCTATTATTTAACTTTTTTTCCCTATTCACCTGGGGTGTCTCGCCTTAAGCACAAGGGTTGTAATGACACCACCTTCCTGGCCTGTGTGTAGCTGCAGGGGTCAATAGGTCGTACTCTGACATAGGGACATGTATACATACACTCAAAAACGACTTAAAAAGGTTAAAAACAAAGGTGTGGTTGGGATTGTATGTAGGTAATGCAAGTCTGTTATCTTTATTAGCACACAGTATATAATACAGTATATAAAATCTATCGAGTACTCGAGTCCATCATAAATTATGAATAATTGCAGTTTGTTTAATGTGAATGGTTTCCCTGTGCCAGGCAAGGATAATCAGATAGACAAAACGGGAAAGGGCGCACAGTGTTGGTGAGGTGCTGGCCTAAGGCAGTAAATAAGTAAAAAAAATTAAAAAGGCCGCACACGCGTAGCCACGATGCTGTATATTTATTATTATCCAACGTCTTCTTCAGGGAATACACCAGCTAGAGGACAAACACACACTTATAGGGGAGCAACAACAGGTGGACTCCATAGGGGGTGTGGTCGTCATCAGGAAAAAACAATCAAGTGATTGGGAAGCCATTTTGAGGCAAATAACAATGCAGAAATGCCAAATATAACCAGAATAGATAAACATTCAATGCACAAAAAGTGTTTACTGTTTAGCTATGTGCAATAAACATTTTAAGTCATTGGTTAAATATTTGCAATAGCATTTTTATATTAATTTAAGAGATTTAAATACATTTAATACATTTTAGAAATCATCTAGAAAAAGCTGGGGAGACAGAATATATTATAGAGAAAAAACTCAAAGGTAAATAAATTAAATGGAACAGGGCAGTTCTTAGGTCACACTCATGAAAGAATTGAATTGATAGGGCACCTGAGGGTCTGTTATATTATAGACCATACTTATTACAATTCAAGTGGCAAAAAGATACATTTCAATATCATAAATAGAACCCATATTATGTACAGAGTCAACAAGAATTATATTTGCAGTAAACACTGGAGGCAAGGATAATCAACCTTCGACCTTGTGAATCCCATTTTATTTGTTATTTATTACGTGTGTGAATAGAGCCTGCCCTTTCCATTGGAAAGACGCTTCTCAGTATTATGCATTGATCTGTGTCCCCTGTAATCCTATCTTAACTTTCTCTCAACACGGTTCCAGGCCCCCGGGTCCCGTTGCTGTGCCAGCAGTGGCGGCGGCGGCCATCATACCCCCACCGCCAGACATTCAGCCGGTCATAGATAAGCTGGCGGAATACGTGGCCCGAAATGGTGTCAAGTTTGAAACCAGCGTCCGTGCCAAGAATGACCCACGGTGTGTACAGTTACAGTAGTGTGAACGATGAACGAACAGCAACAAACTGAATCTGAACAAGTTGGTTCAGATTCAGATGTCCTCCTTAGTTACTGTCCACTGGTGGACACTAACTAAGTCGCATTTACTTGAGTGCTGTACTTAAGTACATTTTGTGACTGCTTGAGTGCTTATCCTCTATACATTTCTAACCTCGCCTCACCAGGCTTTCCACCTCGGAGGAAAGCCTGGTCTCTGTTCCAAAAGTGCCGTGTGAACCGGTCTGGAACGGATGATATCGTTACGTCATGTTGTAGTATTGTTTTGTAGTTATCAGGCTGATATAGTTACGTCATGTTGTAGTATTGTTTTGTAGTCATCAGGCAGGAACAATCAAACGGAACTTCCTTTTCCCTCAATCCGGAAGAATAACAATAAAAGCTCTCGTAGTCTGTTGCTTTTATTGAGAAAAATCGGTTTGAGGGAAAAGGAAGTTCCGGAAGATTGATGACTACAAAACAATACTACAACATGACGTAGCGATATCATCCGCTCTCGACCGGTTCATAAACCCCAAATGGTGCCCAGGCTACTACATTTAGTATAGGAAGGGACTCTTGGGAGTTTTACACTTACAAACATATATATTGTGAATGAATCAAATATAGTGAAAATAGCTGATCTACAAGCTCACAACCCTTCACAGTGCGGTAAGTTGTGATCTTAAAGATCTGCTATTATCACTATTTTTGACAGAAAATTGTTAGCTTTTTTTGTGGAATGTTCAAAATTTCAATACAGCAAATGAAAATATACTTTGTAATTTGTACTTTTGGATACTTGAGTCCACCACCGTTGAGGAGATGCAGTAGGCCAGAGTTTCTTTTCTCATTTTCTGGCTAAACGTTACTTTTTACCTTGGGTTTTCACTGCAGGTTTGACTTCCTGCAGTCCTGGAACCAGTACAACACCTATTATGAGTTTAAGAAGACCTACTTCATGCAGAAAGAAGGAATCAGCTTGCCAGAGGTATTGTGTGTGTGCATGTGTGTGGGGTGTGGAAAATAATCGATGCGTATCGGAAAATCGTGTGTGTGCGTACGTGCGAGCAAAAATGTGTACACTGTAACATACTGAGTGTCAATTTATCCATCTTGTAACTCCAAGAGTGTACAAAATGTAAGGGTCCATTTGGTTACGTTTACTTTGTACACTCTTGAGTTAAGCAAACACTTTTTACTGCGTACAGAAACCCACCCCTTCCTTATCCAAAGCCCTTTCCTGTCCATTGGGTAGTTGGATGGCTCGGGCTAAGACCTTTTTTCAGATAGGAAGAAAATACATCACAGGATTAGAGTTGACACAATGGTGGCAGTGGTGGATTCTTTACTCTGTCCGTGTCTCCAATAATCCTTCTTTTCCTCTCATCTCGTCTTACTTGCAGCTGCAGTTGTTCAGATGCTATAAAGTAGTTTTTTCTTGAGTGTTTTTTTGCAACGTGATCTGGTTATAAATGGAATATGGTGCATTTATGGCATCTATGCATTTATGGCATCTATGCTTTACATGGATTGTGCATTACATTCACACAAACACACACACGCACGCACGCACGCACACACACACACACACACACACACACACACACACACATTCACACACTGATGGCGGAGGAAACCATGCAAGGCACTAACCCGCACATTAAGGGCAATTAGGAGTTCAGTGTCTTGCTCAAGGAGACTTTGACACAAACTCTGGGAGAGCCCGGGATCGAACTGGGAACCTCACGGTTCCCATCCGGCCACTCTATCCTTGAGCCACTGCCGCTTTATACAAGGTTCTACCATGTTCCTGTGTTAATATACTCAGGAATTGGGCCTTATATTAAAAATCAGAATGTCCATAAATACAAGGCAGAGATGTGCATACAGTACAGATGCATATATACCCTTAGTTCTTTAATTCATTCAATTATTAGATTAAATATAAAGTTCATGTTGTGGCAGGCAGGAAGGGCGGTGTCTGTGTTCTCTGGTGGGAGTGCAAACATAGAATTATTCATAAGTCAATTGATTCCAATTATTCTGACTCACTGATTACTATTCATGACACTAATTATTACAAGCTGACAGCAGTAAAAAATTATGAATATATAAAGACTGCATTTCCATAGCTGGTGCTAATGCCTCTTGAGGTTTTTGTTTAACATCATCTTTGCGTTTTCAATTATTTGTTTGATATCTAAAATTGATTTAACTTGAGAACTAACCTTTTTAAATTGGAACCTTGAGCTCTATTATAGAAGTGCCAAAGCATGGAATTTGAGGACAAATGGGCACATTGATTAATTGGACATTAATAATTAGAAACTTGGCTTGAATGAAAGTTCTATTTGTGTACTGTACAATATACTGTATGCCTGCACCAGTGGTGGTATCCTGTTTAGACTGAATCTGTCTTCAGAGATTAGACTGGTTTGATTCAAAAACAAATTTTAAGTCATGGGTCAGACTGGGCAAAATGTGACCAATTGTGCACGCACGTACACTTTTCTCCCCCTACCTCCTCTCGTGTGTCTTGACAACAAATGGTTGGTTGGTTTAAGAAGATCATATGGTAGTGGCTATCGTATATGCACATGCATGGTCTACTGACACTATCATCTCATTGTGTGTGTGTGTGTGTGTGTGTGTGTGTGTGTGTGTGTGTGTGTGTGTGTGTGTGTGTGTGTGTGTGTGTGTGTGTGCGCGCGCGCGTTGGTTGCAGAGGAAAAAGGTGTAGTGTACTATAGATAGAAAGTGGAAATTTGTTATGAAGTGAGTTTTGCAACATTTAGAAACGTGAGTGGATAACACAGCTTAATTAGCATGCTCTTCTTATTTGGAAAACAACCTATGTTGCTCGCTCTGAAATGGAAATTACACGATTCAGAAACTCACTTTTCAGCCATGGCCCGTGTGTGATACTGTAGTTTGTACTTTGTCCTGTAGCCTACTGTGCCTGTCCATGTTGTAAGTATTCCTTTTGAATGAAATGATGTGTCTGTAACGAGTGAAGAGGGGAAATGAAGTGGGTCGCTGTGGGATAGTTGGACAGGAGTTGTGTGGAGTCATGAACAGCCGAGTAGTTAATTAGCATCAATCACCCTCTACTGTTTTCATAAGTACACAACAAGCTGCTGGTGCAAAGAGAGAGACTCATCGCGTGTCGATGCAGATCCACAGAGGATGCCGTAGCCACAGCCATACAACACCTGCATGTGGATTAAGAGCTTTTTGTCTGGTCACAGCCAGAGGGTGAGAGTGGGCGGTCACACATCCACGTTCCTCAGCCTCAGTACCGGCTCCCCACAGGGCTGTGTACTGAGCCCGCTGCTCTACATCCACACACACAAATGCACCCCCGCCCACCGCAGCAACACCATGGTAAGGTTTGAGGATGACACCACAATAGTAGGGCTCATCTCCAAGGGGGACGAGTCTGCCTACAGGGATGAGGTGGTGCATTTGACGCAGTGGTGCAGAGAGAACAACCTGCTCTTGAACACATCTAAGACCCAGGAGGTGGTCATAGACTACAGGACACTGATCATCAATGGGGACTGTGTGGAGACGGTGTCCTCTTTCCGCTTTCTGGGAGTCCACATTGAGGAGGGCTTGACCTGGAGCACGAACACCTCTGAGCTGCTGAAAAAGGCCCAGCAGAGACTATACTTCCTGAGGGTGCTCAGGGGGAATAACATCACACAGGGACTGCTGGTGTCCTTTTACCAGTGCTCCACTAACATACTGCATGACTGCATGTGTGTGTGGTACACCAGCTGCACAGCGGCTCAGAGGAAAAAGCTCCAGAGGGTCATTAACACAGCACAGAAGATCATTGGCTGCCCTCTCCCCACACTGGAAGACCTACACGGATCCCGCTGTCTAAAGAAAACACAGAACATTATAAAAGACAATTCCCACCCCGGTCACTCGCTGTTCAAACCGTTGCCATCAGGCAGACGGTACAGAGTGATCAAGTCAGGGACCAGCAGACTTGGTAACGGCTTCTATCCCACAGCGGTAGTCACACTCAATGCTGCTATAAGCTGCTGTTATAAGAAACCTTATTACCTTATAAGAAATGATCCGTTGCTGAAATTCATGTTTTATTGTGCTGTTTTTAAGGGGTTTGTGCAATAACAGCTGCAATTAAATGTTTATTGTGCAATCTATCTATCTAGAATGAGGCTCAAATATGGATGGCTATCACTTCCGGGGCGGGTGGAAGTGATGCGTCTCCTATGATTATTTTCGCTGATTTGTCTGGCACTGGTTCTGGCTTGGAGGGCTGGCTCTTATTGTACTTAGTTCTACACTGTTGACCGGGGTCCTCCAAGGCTCTATCCTTGGCAGTGGCACCCTCATTTATACTTTATACACCATCTCTTCGCAACAAAATAGCCTATCTACAGCGTTTCATGTTGCTCTGTCATGTGAGCTTCTCAGCTTGTAGATCTGCTAGATGTCAGATCATCTGGCTACACCGTACTGTGTAGTGACTGGCCACCTACGGAATAAGTGCAACAGTTCTTTAGAAGAACAGTGTTGGTTTAACTAAGATATTACGTACATAGATTGATTGACTCTGGTGCAACGCACAGGTCCTGGGCCTGGTGAGAGCAGGAGTGGACCTGGTGAGACGTAGGAGGGGCCCGGACAGGAGACAACCCACAGAGCCTAGTCCTTCCAGAAGTGTACCTCCCAGCCCTGGCAGAGTAGTTCTGGAGTAGTTCCAACGGATTGTGTGGCCCTGGTTTTGCCCTAGTGGGACTGATTGAGGGGTATGATGTTGGAAGACCCGCCGAAACCCTGTTGACCTCAGGATACACCACTGAGGATATGTCCCAGGTGCATCCATGCAATGTATTTTTAGTTATAGTTGATTGATTGAATAGTTTATTAAACAGAAATGTAAAACAGCAGCAGTACAGTCAAACACGTCTAAAAGGGATGGAACATTTAGGCCCTATGCAATGAATGAATAGACATGACATGAAAAATAGCAAAATTCAAGATTATATCAACTACAATCTACAACTACAAACTATGTCTTTGACATGAATGCCTTGACACATTGGTAGAGTATACTAGCTAACAAGCCAAACTCGTTTAATTTCTGCCAAAGTGGAGCTGCCTCAACCACATAATTGGTGACTTTGGTCTTATTTTTTTTAACTTCCTCCAGTCCTCTTCGCAGTCTACCCAAGGTCCTGTGTTCCCATAATTCTGAAGACTTTGGAAGACACAAAACTGTCAATTGCTCATCATGTTCGCCAGACGTCTGTACTGTGTTTACTTGTGACTTTGCTCATAACTGACTGGTCGCAAGATGATGCCATTCTACGTTCCATGTAAACATTGTTTTGTTGTAATGATTTCATTAGTTGTTGAGATCCCGGGGCTTAACCGGAAGTTCGCTCATGGATAAGCAATCATAATGCGGGAGGGTCGCGATGCGACCGGCCGTTAATAAAGCTCGTTTTGATTAGAAGGTCCCCCCCGTGCCCAGCACCATGCCAAAGCTTTTTTCTGCAGGAAACACTGCGACACACACACACACACACACAGTAACTTCACAATAAAAGTATAGTTGCACCGCTCAGTTAGCACAGGTGTGATTTTGTTTTACTCTGAAAACTTTTCTTTAAGGAATTTACACAAGATCCCAAAGGCTGATATGTAGAACTGCGAGTGAGAGAGAGAATGAGGGATAATGAAGCAATACAGTTGGTGAGAGTAAATGAGGTTAAATGCACCTTTCTAAGCATGTATAATAATACTGGCCTAATAGCCATGTCTGTCTGTATTCTGTCCCAGGGGGGTGATATCTCTGCCAGGGGAGTGTGTCTATATCTCCTTGTACCTGCCAGACGGTGTTCCTCATTTGTCCTCTCTCTTGCTCTCTAGTCTAATCAGAACAATGTGATAATCCAATCAGGGTTTATCAACGTCTTAATGAGGCTTCCAGCCTAGGTGCTCTGTTGCCCTCCAGTTCCCCTTGGTTCAAATCAGTGTAATCTTGTTGCTGGTGTTTCACAGCATCACATTGCCGGTGAATAGTGAAATGTCCAGTATTTTTGAAATATTATAATGAACTATTATTAATACATAAATACTGTATGCTAGTCTGAACCACGCGACAGCTAATCTTTCAGATCATTAACGTAAAGCTGAAACTGTGGAGACCTTTATAGAGACCTTTCCCAAACGGAAGTATAATGTTCATTGGTGTGAATTTCCAACACAACAGCATGTGGATCCATCTTGCAAAAGCTTTGTTTCAGACCACTGGCAACTCCCATTCTCAAACAGTGCAGTCAGAAGTGGACCTGAGCCCTAGGAAGAACCCCCAAGAAAGACACTGAGACCCTGAGCAAGAACAGTTTTATTAGACAGAAATGTAAAACGGAATCCGAGTACAGTCGAACACTTAACGGCTATACCTTGTGCCACCCCTTACCCCTTATCCCTAAACGTATTTGCCGTTTTTTACCGTTTTGAAAAACATTGTAAAACATTTCAAATGGCGATCTATAAAGGTCACAATGTGTCAGATTTGGGGCCGACTCGTCGCCTGTTTGACACAACAGGTGTGATGATGCCTTAGAAAATGTGATTTGGTTCGCCAGTTTGAACATAGCCAAAGTTTCCTTGAATCTGTATCTGGTCTCAACTCTTTGTTTGCTGTATAATATCGTGGCTGTCGGGCAGAAGCTTTTCTGTAAATCAAATGCCCCACTTCGTCATACAAAACCTCACGCAAAGGTTTTGAAAAGTTGTGAGTTTATAGAGATTGCCTAGTTTCACCATTTGCATTTAAAAGAAATGGCAATAACAGAGGAATGGTTGGTTTCAACCCAACACCGACGATATGTAAGAATTAAATTCCTACTGTAGTTACAGATGGAGTGAAACAGCAACTTAATTCTACCAACCAGTGCAAAGCAAGGTCTCAGCAGCAGTCATATATGTTGTGAAATCATAGTGATCCCTGCTTCAGAGACCCATTCAATTCCACCACAGATATTTCATTTGCAAATACATGGTGATACCTCATATGGCACACACACATTTGCATGCTTATGGGCTTATCCTCTTTGAAGTGTTTTCTTACCAAGGCGGTGAAGGCGCTTTCCGAATTATGATCTGATCATAACCATTTAACGCAAATTGACCAGGTTTATTATAGGCAATTCACCTCGGGTACAGTGCTCTTTGAATAGGCATTTGGACATGCAGTGTGGGTTCAGGGAGAGGACAGAGAACATTGTGGGATTGACTGTTGTTCTGGGGTAATAACCCAAATCCACCTCAGTGTGAGCATCATGAACATTATAGCTAATGTCCTGTAACATCCTGAGAACATGGTTAAGAAACAAAAGGCGCCACCAACTCTGCTGCACTTTAGAATTCCACTGTCATTTCTCCGAACTCGTATATTTATATAGTGTTCTTATCTCAGTCTGGGGATGTGAGTAAGACTCAATTCACCTTTAGCAAAGCCCCGCCCTCTACCACTTAGACACTCCCACTTGGACACTTCCCAGCCGGGCTCATTCATTCTAATGTAAATATCATGATTTTACACATTAAATACTGGTTCATTTTTGGAACCTTAACTTCAAAATCTCTTCCAAATCTGTCAACAAGGCCTGCCATATGCACTGGAAAAATATGTGTGTGACATTTATTTTTTAAAACAATGTTTTATCATATAGGAAAACTATTGGTGGAGAGGTTTGTCTAACCCATGTTATCCTTAGCTGTGATTGGACCATAGCAGTTTGGGGAGGGGCTTAGCTATAGATGTCAAACTCTTTTTACAACTGCTGCTAGTGTCCATGCACAATACTAGTTTGAGTATTGTTAAACTGCTGCTGAATTTAGTTGTTTTGTGTTAGAAACATGGCGCCTACTATTTCAGGCAAATTGTTTGCCCCATTCATAGCACTCAAACCACTTCAATATTTACAGCTGGTTCATTGTACTGTACTCAGTAGCTGTCAGCAAAAGAGAGAGACAGAATTTACCACTGTTAAACCACGTGTCCAATGGAGGTCTGTTGACAAAGTGCCAACTCATTTTTAGCCCCAGTTGTGGTCTTAACGTCAAGTTGAGACATTGGCTTTAGAATCAGGCACCAAGTTGCTCCATAATGATATACACGAAGGCTGTTGATACTTATCTCTGGTCCTGCCTCTGCTTCACTCCTATCGGTAGGCGGGGCTCTGATGAGTTCTGCATTGATAAGTTGAAGTTGAAGTTGAATTTGAAAGCATTTCAACTTCAGAGTAGGTCTGTGCTAAAAAGAGGCAAAGTCCCTTTTTGGGGGGTTCTATGCTCCCTCATAGGAAATGAAGGTCAAAACGGTACCTGTGCTGTTTTTACAGGTCTCATGTGGACACAGCCCTATCTGATGAGTCAAATGCATTAGCTTCTGCTTGTCAGTGTGCAGTGGTGTGTGGCCCATTACAACACAGCTCTTGCTAAACCAACAGGGCTCTTAGATTTTCCATCAAGAAGACGGCCCGTCTGTTAGTGATTTGTGTTACTCATAATAGGATGCAGATAATTCAGCTCTGCAGTCCGTACTATTATTTAGACGTTTATAGTTAATGAAGAAAGCCAGATGAGGGGCTTTAAAAATCAGTCAAAGGAGACTGCAGCAGGCAGGGTTTGGGCTGGCTGTGGTCCAGTGTGTGTGTGTGCCAAGAAAATTAAGAAAAAGGATTATCTGCATTATGATGCGAATGCTGATGATTGAAGTCAAAATCGGTCCAGAAACAAATTTCACTTATCTTACATTGTTCAGCTCGATCAATGTTCATGAGCATTAACAACTCTCTGGAATTGGAAACTAAAGGAGCCAAGATTCCAATCTCACATAAAGAAACATGAACCTAAATAATATATAAAGTTTCACATTCAACGTTGCAGTGTTCATGAATACTATATAAATCTATACAAAATCCTGTGGTGGAAAAAAGTACTCGCATTTGTTAAGTAAAAGTATCAATACTGCAATGTAGAACTACTCCGTTACAAGTAAAAGTCCTCTACTCAAGTTTTACTTGAATAAAAGTACTAAAGTATTGGTATAAAAATGTTCTTAAAGTACCAAAAGTAAAAAGTACTCATTATCCAGAATGTCCGATTTAATAAGTTCAAAACGTATAAAAATCATTTAAAAATGGCAGTACATGCTGGGGGCACTCATGTTTCCCGCACAGAACGTGAATATTACGCAGCAATAACAAAGCGGCACAGGTTTTTATGCAGATTGAGGTAAATTTTTCACTATGAATAAAGGCCTGTATGAGTCAACTATAATGTGAATTTAATTTAACGCAGAATATTTGCCAGGATATTTTCATATGGTTTATTCGTCGTCACACTCCTGGTGTGTAAAGACAGACCTTTAAGCGCGTTTTTTCAGATTTTTAGCTGAGTTTCTCCATCGGTTTTCTGAAAAACGTGTCCAGTGTGCAACCACTTTCGCTCTGGATCCTCAGTGTTGTGTGGCTACCCCTCTCCCTCTGCATTCTCTTTCGCGTCTCACTCCTTTGCATCCAGCGAAGCAGAAAATGCCTTCAAATAATCTTGAAAAAGGAAAATCTTTCATTCGGTGAGCATTCGCAACATCGGTACAGTTATCAATGGTATGATAATTCTGAGTGCCGTACAAGTTGTTTACATTGAGGTGATGCAATTTGTGTAAAAATAGTGTAATTATGTCTTGTTGCTGCGTGTGTAATAGTGTATTGATGTACAGTACATGTTTTCATGTGGTTTTCAAATGGTGTCTTTAGTCACAGCTGCATCACTGGACGTTTGTCTTTTTTGTCACTTGATGTTGATACTCTGCAGTGTAATTATCACTGGCACTGTCTTCTGCCATAAATCACTGTGTGCGCGTGTGTGTGTGTGTGTGTGTGTGTGTGTGTGTGTGTGTGTGTGTGCGTGCGTGCGTGTTCTCTCGGTGGTATGAAGTTCCTCTGGAAAAAAACTAACGTATTTGTATTAAAACAAATGGCCCATTACATTACTTTTTGGATGTTAGGGTGTTCAGTGAGAAGTGAGAAATAAATAGCTTTGTGTTGTCTTGTTAATGTAAACTAAAATAGACTGTGAATAAATTAGGATTCTCTCCTGCCATGACTTCCGAAAGTGCCTAGAATAGAATGCTGTTCTTATCCCGTTCTGTCTGAAACCAACATTTGGTATGCAACGGCAAATCTGTAATGTCTTCTTGTAACTTCTTGGAAAATTAAACCTCCAATTTGAGAGCTGTTATTTATTCGTTTGTTTTTTAATCCTTCGCCAGACGGCGTGGTAACCAGATTCGTCTCAGAGTCCAAATTACATTTAGTGCAGCTTACTGAAGACTGGGTCGTCTTCAGTCATTCTTTGTTTCTTCTGCACAGTCTCAGAATGAGGCTGAGCACATTGCACGACTTCGGTTGCACATTCCTTTATACATGAACACAAAGTTCCAATGCCAGCCCCAAACATAACTTCTAAATACCTCATTGTTCTGTTTCTCAAAGTCCTATATACTTGTGGAGAGGCAGGCAGACACACACACACACACACACACACACACACACACACACACACACGCAGCTTTGTGGATAATTGAGTTCAGATTTGTTTCATTATTAGTGGAATGTTACTGTTTTTATGCTACAGTTAGGTGATCAAGGGCAGACAATGTAGCAACCAGAATACACCAGTTGGGACCGAGGCAGTAGGCACACTATAGCCAGAATGGTCATTGCAGCGAGAGGCTGGAATCTTAAAACAAATAAATTGACCAGTCAATAGTACACACACACACACACACACACACACACACACACACACTACATTCTCTCTTTTCCTTTCTGTCTCTCTTAGCGCTAATCACTATTGTTATATAAACACACACAGCAGCAGTATGTTTAGCAATTAGCATATATTTCACCGTTCAGCCTGCGGGTGTCATCCCAGGGAGGCTACACTGTAAATTCATGAGAGTTAATTGAACTTCAAAGAGTTCAACCCTTGGATCTTACGGCTCCATTTGGCTCCTATTGGTCTACTCTCTCAGAGTAAGAGTTAAAGATTCTGAGGACCTCACTGTACCATGGCTGTGTTTCAACTTGAAACACCTATATAGAAATATGTGGCACCCTTTTCAACAACGAATATAGGGCCTATCCAATAAAAGCCTTGATGCGGCATATGAATCAGTTTCTTCAAGTACGTCTTGGAATAGTTTGTTTGGTTCAAGGTGGAAAGTCTGGTGACCCGACGTTATGCCGGAAGCTACCTCTGTGTCTCATACACCTCTGTCTCTCATAGAGCTTAAATAAGAAGTTTAGGTTTTAGAAGGCGTTTTTAGAATTGGCCTCATATTCATTATACAAACATTTAAATGGGTCAGTACTAGCCAATAGTCTTTTACGTTTTCCAATGTTGTTGGTTGTTAGTTTTTCTACTTTGTACTTACGGTACTTTTATTATAACTTCTATTAGCTTACTTATACTTACAGTATGTTGGACAGGCATTGACGGTCTGGTTGAGTCTCTCACACCAACATTTCACTGTGCATACTGTACGTGTCATGCTCAATTCATCATTGTATCTGTAAACCATAATATATCCAGCTGCATGCCAGCCTCACTGAAGTGTGAAGCCCCATTGGCTTCAAGGCAAACATCGCTGTTCTTGATTTGTGTGACTTGGCAGCTTGGTGCTACTGTTACCTGCCTGTATCCTTCATGTGCAGTTGTGCACGCGTGTATGCGTGCATGTCTCCTTTTGGAAGGGGGAGAATACCCCCAACAGTCAAATGAACAATGAGACCTTTTTTCTTTTTTCCTTCCTGAAAGGAAAACCTCTCATTATCCATTATTTCCTCCTAGCATTTCTGTGTTAACACGATACTGTGCCCTTTTCTTCCTTCTACAATGAAATAAATTATACTTTTATTTATAGTCATATGCAACAAAGGCCACATACATTATTAGAAAAACTGAAATAAATCTCTCTCCCTTCATCCACTAAAAGCCATCCACCCACTCACTCTTGACATATCCTTTGCAACCCCTGCAGCCCCCCACCTTACATCACGTAAATAGGCATTGGATTGAAGTAGACATGAGACATGTTGCTGCACTTGCTCTGTCTGGAGTGGTGTACCACTTACTGTACGTACGGCATACCACTGGAGAGGATCTTCATTAGAGTCCGTTTTACCCAATTCTGAAGGTCGGCAGCATTATGCTGCTCTTCATTTCATCATTGCTCATAACCTTTATAATACTTATGGGAAGCTTATGGGAGTTTAGAAACATGTTTTTCTTTTTTACTATAACTTATTTTTGTCAGGTACAAGTACTTTGATAATTGGTGTACATGTTCTTTTGTTTTTTTGCAGCTTTCACCTTTATTTTATATTTTTTTTTATAGAGGGACAGACTGTAGGCTGACAGGAAATGGGGGAGAGAGATGGGGGGGGGGACATGCAGTAAAGGCCGTCGGGATCGGGAGTCGAGCCCGTGGAACACTGCCAGACTGACTACGGGCCAAGGTGCCTGGACCGCTGAGCCACGGCCCAGGCCTTGATAATTGGTGTAGTTTGAGAATTAAGCCCCTCTCTATAAAGAGAAAAATCACACCGTGTGAACTGAGTGGTGCAACTCCCCTCTCCACCTCCTCTCTCTCTCTCATTCTCTCATTAGCAGGCAACAGTACAGTACTGTCTCTCTCGCTCTCTGTTTCTGGCACAACAGCGCCCCTACTGGTACTCATCATTAACGTCACATAGGTGAACCAACACATAGGTGAACACGGACATTGCTGTTCCTTGGAGTGGTTGCACCACTCAAAAATGAATACAGACATCATTCGAGTAGTATTTTATCTGAGCAGGGCTTTTCCATTATAAAATGCCATATGTTTAGCCTAATATTATTCTACTCAATCAGTTGTTTCCCAGCTGTTGTTAGACAGTCAGCTAGACATCCCAGCACAGTTCTGGGACATAAACAGCAGTATTTCTTGATAAGATATTGATAAACGGCAGTATTTCCTGATAAGATATTGATGTGTTGTTGTTGTTTTTTTGTTCGTTCTGTTGTTTTCCCAAACAATACAATAATTACATTTTTGTGATTGCCTTTTGAGACCACCGTGCACCTTAGCCGTGCACTGGCTTTGGAAAGGCGTCCTTGCGGGCTATGAGAACATAACAGCGTGGATATCAATCAGATAAAATAGAAAACAATGTATTCATATAGACACGAGGGGCTGCATAATCAGTACAGTATTGTGAAAAATAATAGAGCACCGAAGTCTGACGTCACTTTCAATAGAGGGCGTCAGTCCCCAGGTTCATGTATTTGTTTAGTTGCATTGCAATCCCCATTGAGGCGATTTTAGATCGCCTCATATAACAGCTGTGGTTAGTGTGATGTGAAATGTGAGCTTTAGTCATATTCAAGTGCTTTTGGAGAGAAATGATAGTCACTTTCAGTAGTAGAGCACTGTAGAGGGGAGCTGTGTGTGATTATTTTTGTTTATGCACTGTCAAAAGTAATTCTACTTCTTTTGCAATGTAGTTAAATAAAAAATCTCAGGGGGGGAAGATAAATTATATAAAATTAAAAAAACAGTAATTTTCTTTAAAATATATATTTTTTTTAATATTGTGAAAAATCGTATCGTGAACCTCATATCGTGATACGAATCGTATCGTGAGTTGAGTGAGTCGTTACATGCCTACCTTTTTCTGCTCATAGCTTTGACTTGTTATGTGAGCGTGTATACACTCACTAATGTATCTGTCAGGAGCTAAATAACATGTCAGACAGCAGGCTACATTATCTTTCTTGTGTGTATTAATATTATGAGTTCTCTTACCCAGGTCACATCTCAGTCGACTGGTAGTGGTGTGAAAGGCTGGGAGCAGCATGCCCCGTTCCACTTTAATTGTGTGTGTGTGTGTTGAATAGAGAAGACATTATGTTTTATTATGTATGCATAGCGTGGCCTATCTGTCCCCCAATGTGCTCTTGCCTGAAATATGCATTTTGCATGTCAATAAGACCTGCCTGAGATGCACAGAAAAAGATGATAGGCGTGTGGGTGTGTGCGCGCGCATCCGCGTGTGCCTTGGCTGAACAGCCCTGGCCTACTTTTGCATTTCTACCTTCAATGAATACACACAACGTAGAAATGGATTCAAGTAGGCCTCCATAATGTCTAGAAACCAGCTTGTTCCCACCAGCTAGTTCATAATTAAAGGCATTTGAAATTAAATACAATTTTTAACTCTTCAGGATTCCAATTAAAAAAAATGATTTAAATTAAAATATAGCAATTGCTATTGCTATGACAGTAATATTTAATGTGGCCCTCTGGAGTGAGTGTGGAAATATATATAGTGGCCCTCTCCATCGTCAAAGTTGCCCATCTACACTGACATTGACACAGGGGTGAAAAAAAATGGGTTCGTGGGATAAAAAAAAAATATATATATATATTTTTAAAGTTGCCCATCCCTTTGCCCGTCTATTCTAAAACCTAATGGTTTGCTAATTGATCATGTATACAGTAACTGAAATCAACATAAGTAAATCTACAACATGCAATTTGGGTCTACTGTTACTGGGGTATTACAGCGTCCGCTGTTCGATCCCATGCAAGCTCCCCCAGAGTTAGTGTCCAAGTGTCCATGCCCAAGACACTGAGCTCCTAATTGCTCCTGATGTGCAGATTGGTGCCTTGCATAGTTTCCTCCGCCATCCGTGTACTATGAATGTGTGTGTAATGGGTGAATGCAACGCACAATATATGTATAAAGCCCCTTGGATATTAACTCTCTGAGCTACAGCCCGGATCTCCAGCTCTGGGCTAAATCATTTCTATATGACACATACATTTATTTTGATACTATTTATCTGTCTGTCTCATCTCAGGTGCTACGGACCCGATAACTGACAACTTTTTCTGTCTTTGTCTGTCCTATGTTATTCCTCCATTCAGAGAGAGACACATGACGGTTCAATTGATGATGAGAAATTACAGTCAGACACAGATCTGAAGGATGTCAAGATGATTAAAGGTATGCCTCTTGGTTTAGTGGTCCATAATTCAATGATTTGTTTGCATGTCTGTTTTCTCTGATTTGTGTCCTTTTGTCCGACTGTCTGTCTCTCTCCCTACGCCCATTTGTCTGCTTCTTTCTGTCTCTCCAGCCTCCTTTGCTCCGATCTGTTTTGCTATAAAGGCTAAAGAAAACGACATGTTGCCTCTGGAGAGGAACCGAGTTCGATTGGATGATGACTCTGATGAAGACAAGGTTTGGTTTATTTACTTTACTTTTGGTTACGTTTCCCCATTTCCATTTGTGTAATTATATGTGACATTCTTACCTGGTATTGGGCATTAAACTATATAACATTTAATTTAAACACTACTACTGTTTGAAATGGTTCTGTTCAGTGGAGGTGTGTTTTGGTGCTCCACAAATCTTCGTTTTGCCTTTTCTCAAGATGGATGTCCTTTTTAAAGGTACCTTTTAAATGTCCTAAAATGACATTAATGTTTTCTACATGAAGCTGTTCGGTGAGGAAGGACTAGAGGCTATCATTGGTGGGGCTCAGATGATTGTCAAGGACTCTTTTCCAACCCCGACACCAGAAGAGAAGAAACCCAGCCTCACCCAGGAGGAGTTGGAGGCAAAACAAGGTAACGCCACAGAACTGTAAAATAATAATATCGTCAGTCTTTTCCGTTCTATTATCCCTATAACTGTGGAATATGCTGGCCTTTATAGTTTTTCACTGCAAAGCCTGGCTAGGCAAAGTTTATCCAAGGAGAAAATAGTAATAAATTAGCAGCACGAAAGCACTTGCAAAAGTAACTACACTGATTAGTTCCAGGTTGAAAACCACCCCCCCATAAATCCTCTCATACTGCTCGACAAATTCATTGTAACAATCGGACAACTGTCCTGCCGACACTGGGCATTTTAGGAAGATTTTATCTTGTCATATGGTGTCTTCTGTTGTGTTTAATCAATGTTATGGTGTCTGATCCCACATTACATTACTAAATAAGAGTTTTTTTCCACTTGGAAAAGTTCAGCTAAGCCGACAGTCAATGCACACGTCCCTGTAACTGAGAGCACATCATATGTTATGGAAATCTGAAACTTTGATTCACACAAATGCTGGCAGATGAAGCGAGTATATGGTACTAGGTCAAGAGTTACAACACTGGCTCTTGATGGCCCACATTACGCCAACATGGAACATTTCCACTGAATAAATGGCTTTATGTGCAAGTGGGAAAAGGGTCTCACGGTCACTACTGCCATCTGTGTTTACAATGGTCAGACTCCTGTCTGTCTGTCTGTCTGTATGTCTGTGATACAATGGCCGTTCCCCCTGACCGTCCTCACTGTCTCCATTTGTCCCCTCCTTTCATCTCCTTAGATACCTACCACCCAACACACGTGTTCTATAATTATGGAGACCTTTCAGTATCTAAGTACGGCCGCTGGGAGACAAGCGAGCGGACACACACACACACACACACACACACACACACACCTCTCAATCACATCCTCTGACATGGCCTTCCTTTACAGGAAGCCAGAGTTGGGGGATCAGTGGGAGGGGAAAGGAGAGAGGACGGATAAATCCAATGGGCACAAATTGTAAATCATGCCAGCAGGGTATAAATTCCAGGAAGGACAAAGTATAGAAGTAGTACAGTAAATGGCAGTCATATTTCTCTACGAGACCTAATAGAGATGCATGCTTTTATTCTCTCTCTGTCTGTCTGCCCCCCCCCCCCCCCTCTCTCACACGCACGCACACACAGAACCCACTTGCTTCTTACTGGTAGAGTGATAAATGTATTCATGGATACCAGGCACTATGTTCATAATATTTAGCATGCATATACAGTAGGACTTGGTGGGGAAATAATACACTTAGGAATTCATATGCAATTGTGAGGCTGTTAAAGTGCATCACTTTCCTTAGCCACTTGGTTGCAAAGCTCTTAACTGCCACTGTTGATGTGGGAGGAAAGGGTTTTCATCACAAGACGTGAAAAAAGAGCCACGTGCGCTCTCGCTCGCTCGTGCTCTCTCGCACACACGCATGCGTGCACACACACACACACACACACACACACACACACACACACGACCATCAGAACAGACAGGCACACACTGGGGTAGTCTAATGAATATGTGAATGAATTGGCTGTCCGTCAGCAGGCTGCAATTTACGTTACGTTGCACGGAATCAATGGCAGACGGAACAAAGCTAATCTGTATTGATGGACTGGGGAAGGATCACACACGCTCTCACTCACTGGTCACTCATAGGTCAAATCCACTGTGTGTGTGTGTGTGTGTGTGTGTGTGTGTGTGTGTGTTAGAGTTAACTGAAACAAATGTGAGAAAAATCGATGAATCAAATCAATTGGTTAATTCAAATGAAACGTTAAACTACATTATGTGTGTGAGAAAAAAACTAAAGCTGAATTGAAATTAAAATATTGGCTTTAAAACTAATACAATTGAATTTGTTCTAGTTTAACTTTTTTGTTTTTTGTCCTGGCCATGAAAGATAATTTAGAACACCTAACCCCGGTGCTGGCAGTTCAATGCAATGGCCATTATTTTATTTTGGACTTTTGTCTGTGCAGAGTCATATAATGCAGTATACTGTATAGGGAAGACGTTGAAGGATGTTAATAAAAGGTGTTAAAATAGTTTGTATTTTTTGGCACTTTTTTGGTGTCACAGTGACCTTGACCTTTGACCCTTAGGTTACTAGTCTTGCGTAGCAGGACGACTATTCCACAATCTTCAAATGCTATATAGAGTCTAGAACTACACCTCCCGAAATCAGAGTAAGGAAGCTGCCATTTCCGTTCACGAAAATATATTTAAACATATCTATCGAGCTTATCTTTTTTTCCCCTACTAAGCCGCAAGCTATATATGCTTAGATGATTTTGAGTTATATTAGGATAGGAGGCTTCACTTCCACTTTATATTTTAGACCCATGATCAGAGCTTCCGTGCTCCAGACTGTATGATGGAAGCATTTAAAAATGCGAAGTGCACAGACTGAAAACAGTGCCTCCGGCTGTGGCTGTTGCAGACAGTTGCATGAAAATAAAACTAATATTAATAGGCATCCAAAATTGTAATAAAATAACCAACAACTTGCAAATTAAACTGGTCCGGTTCCAGGGGAGCCACCCCGCGTCCGAAACGGTTGAGAAATTACAGAGTTACCGTGTTGGGGTCCCTCTACTCAGTCTACTGTACTGTACTGTGACTGTACTGTCACACCCGAAATCATCATATATTGTGTGTGTGTGTGTGTGTGTGTGTGTGTGTGTGTCTGCGTGTGTCTGCGTGTGTCTGCGCAACAGTGACTCTTGGTTGTGATAACCAACCAAACACTAAAAAGTTAGAGCTCATCATAAACTCAACCGCGTAACACAGAACTTACTCGAACCCCTGAAGAAGAGCTGTTTCCCTCACACATACTATGGTAACTGTCAAAGTAATGGACACTCTTCCCTGCTTCTCGCCCAGCCAAGCAGAAAGTAGATGAACGTGTAGGTGTTGCTTAAAAAAAAGAAAGAAAAAAAGAATGAAGCGGAGTGGAGAAGACGGCCTTCCTCTTTTTCTAAGCATATTTTTCATTGTCTTCGCAGCCAAACAGAAGCTGGAGGATCGTCTCGCTGCCGCGGCGCGGGAGAAACTGGCCCAGGCCTCCAAGGAATCCAAGGAGAAACAGCTGCAGGCCGAGAGGAAGAGGAAGGCCGCTCTGTTCCTCCAGAACCTCCGCGGACCCCTCACTGGAGAGCCTGAAGCCAAGAGAGCAGAGGTAGAGAGACACCACGTTGCATGTGGAGTGGGGCTTATTTCCCTTTTGTTTTCAGAATCGGCCATAAACTACATTTTATGTGGAAAAAACTGAATCTAACCACGTAAGTGTTCCTATTCTAGGCTTGTCATAAAATAGGCAACATGTTTGTAGTTTGTGTAGTAATGTGTATGGATTTGCGTGATGTTTGGGCGATTGTCATATGTACCGATTTGCGTGATGTAGGAGTAATATTCTGCTCTGGCACCCAGGGAGTGTGCGTGCACAGTTTCGCGGCCAACGGTGGATAACTCTCTCTGCCGTGACAAAAATATATCCATAATATTATATAAGTAGAGACTACACAAACAACACCATCATACAGTACAAACCAACTATTAGTAATATTATTTAATTGGCTGGTGTTTGCATGACAAGTGTTCCATGGAGCATAATGACAATGAATAGGAAAAAAAATATTATCATAATTAGATTTTCTTTATTTGTATTTGCATTCTTATTTGTATTTCTGTGCTGGCGACAGACAGAATAACATGACATGCTAAGCTACCTGTATAAAGGGGGGGGGGGGGGGGGGAGTCCTAATAGCGTGTCACTCTGCATGCTGTCGATGCTTTCCCCTGAGACTGCACGCCTCCACGCTGCCTGAAGTGGGTGGGTGGGTGTTTGGATGACTTTCCTTGTCTTCCTGTGTCTTTACCTGTGTACTACTATGCATGATGCACCCCACAAGTGACTTCAGGAAATGGTAAACTACTTATTGTGGTCGTTGTTGCTTGTCATGTATTCTGCTGTCCATTGAATTGTCAGTTGATATTATTTGACCACTTAAACCTAAACCTGACCTGAGTTGCCTTTGTACTTGGTCCCTAATGCTGGGATTCAATTCAAGTGGTGAACTACTAAAGCCCTATTAAACGTCGTTGCTTGATTAAATGGCAGATATACAAGCTCACCGTGCATTTCATCATGAAATGACCAGGGTGGGTTTGCAAATATATATATCGTTGCTGTCCGGAGGAAACCTCATAACTCCATTTTTGAGGTTTTTGATTTTATTCCATAAATCAGTGCTATTGAACACCCTCTGTGTGTTTCGAAAATGGAAAGTAGTAAAAAACGCATTGGACAAAACCTCTTAACTCCATTGGACCCTCAAAATGTCTGCTAAAACGGCTAACTCCACCACCTCTCTCCTTCTCATGCAAGTAATTGACAATATCTAAAGTCACAACACCAACTTTGATGAGGCAATATTGCATCGTTAAAAAAAAAAATATATGGTTTTGTTAATTTCCTTAAAAACGTATATTTTTAATTTCCTTATGAGGTTTCCTCCGGACAACAGAGATATATGTTTTGAGCGGTGCCTACCGCTCCAATGACTGGCCGCGTGTGTCCCCTATGTCCCTATATGTATGGAGTATGAACAGCTGTGATACCGCTGGGTGACTTAAAGTGGCACTGTTGAGTAGCCTAAACACACACAGAGTCCAAGGAGGAGGGCTTGAGACACACACACACACACACACACACACACACACACACACACACACACACACACACACACACACACACACACACACACACACACACACACACACACACACACACACACTGCTCAGTTTGTGGTGCGATTCTTTTTGGCCCAAAATAGGGATGCTAGGGTTCATGTGGTGAAACATAGTTTCCTTTCCACTCATTTAGCGGTGCAAAAAAAGTAGACTGCAGCTGATCTTTTGGGGAAGATTTGCCAATCCGTTTCTTTCCATTTTCTTCTGCTGTTATACGTGCCTTTTATCACTGCACTGCTACCGGAGCGACTGCTAGCAGTTAATTAGCTCAAATCATCCATCAGACAGTGAACACGGAGTTAGAGCTGTCACATTTTTCTTTCTTTCTATTCACAATTCAGAATTATTTTATGTTCTCTTGACAGCTGATATCCGATGATGGAAAGTCTGAAATTATACTGGAATTTCTCTGTCACACTGATATACTCAGATGCTCCCATCTACCGTGTGTGTGTGTGTGTGTGTGTGTGTGTGTGTGTGTGTGTGTGTGTGTGTGTGTGTGTGTGTGTGTGTGTGTGTGTGTGTGTGTGTGTGTGTGTGTGTGTGTGTGTGTGTGTGTGTGTGTGTGTGTGTGTGTGTGTGTGTGTGTGTGTGTGTGTGTGTGTGTGTGTGTGTGTGTGTGTGTATCTTCTCTTTCTGCTTGGCTGGATTGTGTGTGTGTCTGTACTGTGTGAATGTGCAGATAGACTTGTACAACAAACAAAACGGCAAACCTTTCAGTTTCATGTGGGCGCTCGGGTGGCGCAGGAGCAAACTACCTGTCTTCTATGCTGTACACACACAATGGGCTCTAGGCACACATGCCATTTTGAACCCCTTCCCTACTTCCTTCACAGAGCCTTAATTAGTATCATTGGTAACACCGGTGAAGAAAGTAAGGAAGCGGACCGGAAGTAGGAAGAGTTATTCTGTGTGCATAATAGTTATAGCCCATTGAATGTGTTTGGGGGAGGTTGCGTCTCCTACAGGCTTGGGCGACACTTGTCAGTGGGCAGGGGCCACTACTGTATGTCCTCCCGGTGGGGGCTCCTCGCTGGCAAGTGAGCCCTAGGGTACAATACCAATGGCAAACCACAGACGTGTGGGCAGGGGCCAGGGTTAATTGGCATTGTGACTGAATTGGGAAATAAATAAATACAAATAACTGCAACCAATGGCACTGGTCAAAACCTGAGCAGCGATGACTTATTTCTTCACTGATCCCCTGCGTTTTGAAGTTCTCTCGTGCACCTACACCTGTGTGTAGTCTGTACTGTGTGTGTGTGTGTGTGTGTGTGTGTGTGTGTGCGTGTGCGTGTGCGTGCGCGTGCGCGCGCAGCTTTCCCGGTGAGTTTCCCAGCCATGCATTTATAGGAGATTAAGACCTGAATGTCTGGTCCCTGGAGAAACCCTCTTCATCAGCCTACCGAGAGAAACGGACCTTAATTGGTGCTGCTGACACTAATGCACACTTCCTGGAGCTGTGTGCGAGTCGTGTGTGTCACATTGCTATGCTCATAGGCTCTGATTAGAAAGCAATGCTGTGATGGAGTGTGTGCACACGAGCATGTGCACGTACACACACATGAGTGGCTCTATGCAGAAATATACATACCGTCAATTTCGGAGATGAGGGAAAAATCACATCGGTAAACCTTTTAAAACACACAGTCAGACTTTAAAAGATGGTTTTCAACCAATGGTTTGGGGAATACCAGTGGTCTTTGATGAAGAGTTGGTAACCAAATAGACCCTTATTATAATTAGTGTAAATCTTGAGAGCGCAAAATGAAACCAAATGAAATGCAAAATCTTATCGAACGATAACAAATTATTACGTTTTGGATCAGCGAGGCAAAATGGCGCTATAATAGGCCAATGTGAAAACGGTGCCATTTCTTCTTACGCCTTGGATGGCAATTGGATGATTTGAGGCATTTTGTTACAAAAATGTGTGTTGCAAACATCCACCTGTTGGTGGTGCTATAACGCCAATGTGAAAAGGGTGGGATATATTCCTCAGCCTAGTAGGAAAGTCTGTGAAAGATTTCACATAAATTGCACGGTGCGTTCATGATTTGAGGCGTTTTGTTCTAAACGGACCAATCCTGCAAACTTTGAAAGCCAATGTTAGTCAATTAGGATGGAATATGAAATATCGGACAGATCCGTCTTGAACACATGACTATAGAGATAGTGTGTAACAATTTGCGGGATTTTGACAGAATCTGGAGGAGTAATATCCAAAAATGTTACAAAAGTCGGCCTCCTGGCGGCGCTATAACAGATCGTGTAGGGCAGAGGTTCATCTTTGGCATCCAGGGAGTGTGCATGCAAAATTTGGCATCGACCGGGTTAACCATGCCGGAGATTAGCTGGTAACAGACGGACGGACGCACACACTCATACGGACACAAAACAGACAATAATGGGCCTGATATGAAAAGGTTTGGAAAACACTGCTTTTCACAAGTAGTGGAAATAGCCGATAAGAAAGCCTGTGAGCTTGCAATTAGATGGACTGTTTTCGTGACTTTTGTGCAACAAAGTAATACTTTGTCACACAATAATAATTTAATTTGCTGTGAAAAAAACCTTTAAAAAGTCAATATGTGGAGATCCAAGGTTTCTGCCTGGCAGCAAGGTAACTGTGGATGTGTTGGGACCGCTGCAGCTGTTACCTGGCTCTGAATGAGCCATCCTCCCATGCTGACTGACTGGCACGCTGCATCTCTGTGCGTATTTGCATTAAACAAAACAAAAAATTAAGTTCTATCCCAAAAGCCTAAAGTTTTATACCCTAATGATTGCCTCTTCGCCTTACATAAAGTTACATAAAACTGTTTTTCTGCCATCCTTATCTTGCAGCTAAGGGAACATCCTCATATCATAACATCAGCATTTTCTATTGCGAGAGAGTACAAATCTGTTATGCTTGAGAGATGCTGCCACAGGCATTCTCCAGGCAGTGCCACTGAATTGAGCTGAAAGCCTGTTTTACCCAAATAAGTCATGGCTTGGTTTTGACTGACTGCCAATTGGACGCATGAGCTTTCGCATCATGAAACTGGTCCAAGCCAGTATTTTAAAGATGCACTGCCTGTTGGATGACACACCGTTCGTCTAGAGATTCTGGTTCTACGTAAGCACCTGCCATAGCAGCCAAGGGACAGAGGTCAAAGGTGAATTTAGATCTTTGAAGAATGGGCCATATATTGGACATATAACTTTGTGTATATTTTGAAATCTATTTAATTAATACATTTTATTATGGATTATTTTTTATTATGGATTAATCCATATTAATTAAAAACGAGATTTCTCGTTTTGGCACACCGGGGCAAAAGGATTAAAAACGAGATTTTGCGTGTGTGGCAAATTAACATAATTTTGCCAGAATAGTGTACTCTATGCGGTACTATTCGATTGGTGTAGCCCCGCATATGGATCGCTCATACTGTAGATGGCCATTCCTGGTCCTATCACACTAAAAGAGCTGCCAACAGACAGACAGACAGACAGACAGACAGACAGACAGACAGACAGACAGACAGCCAAAATCATGTCTAGAGACAACTGGACTCTTTGTTTCTCCCTTCTGTCGTACTGTATGTCTCATTCACTCACGAGCACACACGTCCTACACACACACACACACACACACACACACACACACACACACACACACTTTATTAGTCTTGAGCCTCACATTATCGCTTTTGCTTAATGTTTTAGTGGACTCAGTGCTTCTGTCTTGTTGTATTGCTTCCAGGCCTGGATGCTGCTCTGCTTCTCTCTTATCCCCAATAGGCTGAGTGAAAAAAGAGATTTACAGCACAGGCGTCAGGGAAATAATGATGGCCTTTTACCGAACCCCATTCTACTGTAGGAGATGCATCTCTCTACAACATCCTCTCACCACATTACATTCTCAGTGCAACCCCTCCTCACCCCCCCTCGAAGGCATTCTATACAGCATAGCTGCTTTTCTCTCTTCCTCTGACTTTTTTTTTTCTCTCATTTGCTTTGCAACGTTCAAGTGATTTCTTTTTTTTTATCCATTCATCCATAAATCGGAGGCGGAGGATTGGCAGCATTAATTTATCCTCCCCTTTTAAGGATATATTTCCCTAATTTCCAGAAAAAGTGGTTTTAGACTCATTTGAAGGTTCACTCAAGTAAACCATCATCTGAACAACACAGAGTCATCATCTACAATTTAACTATGGTGATGTTGTTTTACTGATTGATTGTATACGGTAGCTGTTTCCTACGGCCATTATTGTTACCTATACCTCAAATGGCTGGTTGAAAATGAAGTCTTTCTTCCCATGGTAAAAGACAAATGGAAGGGCTATCTCCAGTAGCGTTTGTTTTCTACAGTTATGTCTCGTGCGACGGCCACCTACAAAGCTCTTGTCTCCTGTAGTGCTTGTGGCTGGTTACAGTTGTCTCCTGCACTGGCTTTCATAAACAACTGCATTACAATGGCAGTCTTCTGTTGTCGTCGTCGTCTTCGTTGTTGTTGTTACCACTGCTACAAAACCTGGAGTGGAGACGGCGATAAAGCCCGTCATCTTGTCCTTGCCCTGCGGTAAATAAGGGATGTTTATTCTCCCTCATCAAAGTGCATTATACAATGCCCAGAGACAGGCTTATTTTTTCACTGAAAAAAAAAGATTTTTACAACAGGGAGAGGCACTGCCTGTACATAGGCAGTGGATAGGAGCAAAGACGTTCCACTTGGAGCATGCAGAGCTTCGAATCTCCCATGACGTAAACAGTATGTCGTTCCCGTACTTCACACAGGGACCTTTTGCTGCTGTAAATTGTTTTCTTAGTCCCCCTTCCAAGAGAACAACACATTTTTATACATGCTACACTTTATGCTATTCAAAGTTGGACGTGTTGGTGCTTAGTTACTCACCCACGGTTCACCCACTGCCACTCAACCACTCGTACTCTGCCGGTTTGTTTGTGTACATTCTGTTAATGTTGATTCATTGCTTGCTTGGATGTTTTAATGCTAACAGGGAAGGGTCAGAATATAATAATGATAGTAAAACTTTATTTGTATCGCACCTTTCATTGCAGAGCAATAAAGGAAAAAAATAAAAGCATAAAACATTAAAATAATACCACAAAAGGCAGTGAATAAGGCAAAACAGTGAGGATGTGAATAACGACAGAGAATGAAAAATCAACTAAAAGCTAGAGTGAAGAAATGGGTCTTGAGCTGTGCTTAAGGCTCTTTCTATCTCAGTTAATCCTCATAGAAGCGCAAGAGTTGGAACAAACACCATTGATGATATTCACATGGCTCCTACTGTATAGAGCGTCGCAGTCCCTCCCCCTTTCAGAACGTGGCCCAGAGTGGCCCAGGAAATGAAATGCAATGCATTTCTCCCATAGGATTTTCTTTAAGTATTTATTTAAAGACTGTTACGCCGCGGACAAAGCCAACTCGGATCGTGACAAATCATGACAATGAACACAATGTTTTGGGCCGATCAAATAATTTATAAGAAGAAAAACAAAACAAATAGTGTTGTCTCCTGCCTTTATTTTCTACTTTCTAATGATTTGATCGGCCCAAAATATTGTGTTCATTGTCATAATTTGTCACGATCCGAGTTGGCTTTGTCCGCGTCGTAACCGTCTTTAAATAAATACTTAAAGAAAATCCTATGGGAGAAATGCATTTCATTTCCTGGGCCACTCGTCGTTCTGAAAGGGGGAGGGACTGCGACGCTCTATACTGCAGGGCTATTCAACTGGCGGCCGGCCCGCAGAGCGCCCCCTAGTGGCCCTTGGAATAAGAACAATTAAAAAATTAAACGTTTTTTGTTTTTAAGAGAGAAAGTTACAGGTATGATGTGTGCGATATATAAAGTGCTAGATTATCATAATGACAGTAATCCTAAATTATATTCTATCATATTCAAGGGCTTTTGGAGAGAAATTAGACAGACTCCTGCAGTGTGTGTGTGTGTGTGTGTGTGTGTGTGTGTGTGTGTGTGTGTGTGTGTGTGTGTGTGTGTGTGTGTGTGTGTGTGTGTGTGTGTGTGTGTGTGTGTGTGGTTTCAGCTAGTGCTCGTTGACGCTCGTTCTGTCAAATAGGTCTATTCTAAGGTATAGCATATACTTGTATAGACATATCACCCTGTGCTCATACTGTGCACAAATTAATTAGCCTACATCAGTGGTCCTCAACAGGCAGACAGGCTTCCACACCTCTCTGCGGACCCTGGAGAAATGATCGAAGAAAAAGAAAGTTGAATTCTCCGCTCAATGCCGAGCAACGCAATTAACACTCTGAATGTGGACCGTGTGTGTGCGTATATGGGCCGGCATGTCCTGATGACAATGTTGCGCTGACTGGCTCACTAGCTGTTAATGGGGTCGCAGTGACACATTCACACATTCAGTTGAATGAACAACATTGGATTTGAATAATGGTGAATAATGAATATTTGTCTCTACTCTGCACCCCAGTATTGGTTGGACCTGATTTGTATAAGCTTGGTTTGACTGTACTAAACAGGCATAGTTGTTTCTAGGGGTGGGGCCGCGACCAGCAATTTTTTTTGCGCACTCATGAGACTGGACTGGACAAAAGGCATTTGTAGAATCCCAAAAAATGTGCGCTTCGCGCGCATGCTGTGCAGCCGTCCACACATAACCATTCTACAGTTGTGGCCCCCGACCTAATCTATTTAAATACCCCTGGTATACTGTATGTCATAATACTCCGGGGAAACTGCACGACAATGTTTCCAATGCTGGTAGAGCATCGGAGAGCTGCACCTTTGTAGTAGTAGTAAGTAGCCTTGCCGAGCCATGAGGCCCATAGGGCAGGAGCCTATTTCCTGTTTCTGTAGCGTGAGGCAGCTTGATGTACAAGTACACCCCCTGGACATGACGCTAGCATGTCGCAGGGACTACCCCCAATCCAACCCTTGATGCTGATTGTCAAGCAGGGAGGCACTGGGTCCCATTTTTAGACCTTTGAACAAACACTAATGATGATACTCGCATGGCTCTTGTGATAATGATATACTACTACTACTACTACTACAAGAGTACCGAAGTCCTGTCGTCGCTCCCACAACCCCTGGGTCACGGCGCTGCGTTATGTTTTCTCTTGAAAATCATTAGAGGTATCTTAGATTGCATATATATAACTGCAGTGACCCAGGGGGATAGCACCCATTTGGCAGCAGTGATGTCAGACATTAGGCTCTATACTGTAGGTACTGTATAGGCTAGTTCTGTGTAAGGCTCCATTCATTTTTCAATATGCGCTCAAACACTGATTGGCTCTCATATTTGTGTATACAAATAAATACGCTTGATTCATATTTTGGGTGATACATAAAGGATGATTGGTTGAATACAAGATGGGGCTATCCAACCAGTGCTGTATACTATAGGCCCCCTGAGGCACAGCCCCATCATCTTATATGACAACAAGATCAAAGCCGCGTTCCCAGACACAAGATGCAGTCCAGACTAGTCACGTTGGCAAAATTACCTCTGGTCAGTCAAGTAACGTGGCCCCAAATAATCGGGCAATTAGTTTCAAATCTAACCAATACACCATTCCCTTTCATCCATGTCTCTTACAGATGTAACGTGATCTCTCTTGTATAGTAGTATGATGTAAACGCTGCAACAAACTACCGATAGAGGCTCCTCTTTCTGGAATCACTAATGGGTGGACAAGGACGGAGTCCTTTGTAGTGTAAATGAGGTTTGGTCATGAACCTTTGATGTAAACCGTGGCTCTGTACATGATGAATGCAGCGTGTCAGTTTCTTCTCATGTGGGACCAGTGACTGAGGGCAGGAAGTTCACCTGTTTGGCCAGGTGGCGGTGGGTGCGGTCGTTTCACCATGGCATCAGTTTTATCACTGTCCTCCATCTGCCATGGCCTTCTGGTTATACTCATTCTGGATGTGTGTTTTACAAAGTCGCATAGAGTTTTTATTTATTTTTATAGTTTGGAAACTTTGGATGAACTGTGCCTGAACAGCTAGGCGGCAATGATAGGTCATATATCTCTTCTGTTAAATACAAACTCTGTAGATTAAGAGACCCTTTTTTTAATCTGAATTGAGGCTCAGATTGAGGTGTTTGAACAGAACGTCGATGTCAGGGGCTCATTGCTAAATCGTCGCTGCCTCGCAATTACAATATTAAACGCTTCTGATGATTTATACGATCGCCAGATTAACTTTAGGTGTTCTTGCTTGCGGTTCATTTTGGGGTCTTCAGTCAATAACATGCAACAGCAGTGTCAACACAGAAATGTGTGTGGGGAGGAATAATGACTAAATTGGAGAGAAAAAGTGGTAAAACATTATCATAATTTTCCGAATAAGTTGCTGTTTCTTTGTTTGCCTTATTTTAGATTAACGTTAAAGTTCAAAAGTGCTTAATTAACTATTTAATTTAACCACATGATCCTAGTGTCCCTATACTGAGGTGAACATTCGGCAAAAATAGCCAATCCACAAGCTCCCAACACGGTCATTTAAGTTTAAGTAGTTAAAAGGATTTTGAACAGGTTATGAAATTGCATTGAGTGCCATTGCTGTGTTTTTGCAGTATTTATGCCTCTTTCCAAAGTGGGTGACCATTTTATTGAAGAAAGGAACATTATGTAAGCTGTCAGGAGTAAACAGCGTGTGCTGAATAAGCACTTATGTAGCTTGCCTACTTGTTAGTGCCCTTCGTTCACTGCGTGCAGCATGTTACTGTAACTAGTCACCGAGACCTATACAGATGACACAGGGCCTGTGTGTTGCTTTGAGGAGGCATATCAGCATGGCATCGTGTGCTCCCCAGAAGCTGTCTGCCAGGCACAAGACCACAGGCTTCCCGAGCAATGTCGGCACTCGGCAGACAGAAAAGAGGATTTAACTCTTCCTTTGTTTAAACTGACGTGTTAAAAGTTAAATGCGAAGCCAGAAACTCATCTCTGACCGGCTTTAGCAGTGAAAAGCACATTATGTCTTGAGAAGAACCACAAAGTAACATACAGTATGCATGTATGTACTGTATGAGTGTGTGTGTGTGTGTGTGTGTGTGTGTGTGTGTGTATATATACCGGTACTGTATATGTCATTTTGGATGATTATTTTCAAAGATTTTAAAGTATACTGACTCATTAAGCTTATCATGGAACACTGACTGTTTTATGGCCCACAGTCTTGTTTTCAGTGTTATTGTACTGAACGTGCTCACGTGCTGTGTTTTCTCAGTGAATATCATGTGTCCGAGTGAGACACAGAAAAGAAAATAAGGTCCGCACACTGGAATAAGCTCCAAAGCTTAAAAAATATATGTAAGGTTCCTCACACCATAGTGGACATGCCGTTTCATTTTTAAGCTTTGGAGCTTATTCCAGTGTGCAGACCTTATTTTCTTTTCTATTATTTACCTCGGCCTGGCACCTGGCATTTAGTTAGTGGATGTGCGTGCTCTATTGTATCTTTCCGAGTGAGACACACACATACACACACACACACACATATACACACACACACACACACACACACACACACACACAAACCGTACAGTTTGAACGACGGCAGACTGCGTGTGTCTGTGGCCACAGACGTGTTTGTTTCCGTGCTGAAGTACAGTCGTAAACTGCACTTTCGCAGACTCTGCATATGTCACTGCCTATGACTTGGCCAACCAAACCGCACACAAAGCTGTAATGCGCACCAAAATAATTTGCATTGTGCTCATTTGCTTTGTGCTCAATGCTCACAAAGAAATGTGGGCGTGGAATTCTCTAAATTGTAATTCTACATGTTTTGTATCCACAGTTTCTCTCACTCCTGGGCCTGTCTTTTGCTCTAGGTGATCTGGATGGTGCTGGTGTCAGTCACTAGTTTAGTATTTAAGACTTTGTACTTATTTTACTTATTGTTACATCAGTTTGTGTTTATTCAGTGTTATCCGTGTTCCTGTCTGTGTCACTGTTTGACTTGACTGTTCAGCTGTGGTTTGACTGTTTTGTTGTTGCTCATTTTGGGAACCTTTATTCTGCCTAATTGGTTCATACATAATACATTTGTTTTCCGTCGCAAAAGGATGTAGTGAGACAGTTGAAGAGGGTCTGGAAAGAGGTGGAGGCACGCACCTGAGAGAAGAGAAATTAAATTCAGGAAGAGTACGAAGAATGTGTGCGTGAACGAGAGGGAGGACCATGGATAGAGTAGAGGTGGGCGAAGGTGAAGGAATTTAAATACCTGGGGTCAACTAATCCAGAGTAATGGGGAGTGTGGAAGAGAGGTGAAGAATAGAGTGCAGGCAGGGTGGAAGACCAGCTATTCTGTCCTGCTTGGAAACTGTGGCCCTGGCGCCATAGGAGTGACGAGATCAGAAAGGACTACCGGTACATTAGAGCATCAGCCCAGGCTAGAAGGCAGTGGTGTAAAAAGTAAAAATTGCAATATAGTAAATTAGTAAAATGTCTGGAGTTCAAAAATATACTTGAGTAAAAGTATTGGCTTCAAAATGTACTTGGAGTACCAAAAGTAAAAGTCTCATTGTGCAGAATGTCCCATTTCAAGTTTTCAAATGTATAAAAATCTTTTGAAAATAACCGATCTACAAGCTCATAATGCGTCGCATAGCGACGCATTATGAGCTTGTAGATCGGCTGTTTTCAAATGGCCAAAATGAATATAGGGCTGAAGTGTTAATGTATGTTTCGTAATAATAATCAAAACCTAAAAAGTAACTAGTAACTCAAGTTTTCACATAAATGTAGTGGAGTAAAAGTAGTGGAGTAGAAGTAAAAGTATTGTAAATTACAAATACCTCAAAATTGCACTTACATGACGTATGTACATGTAAAAATACTTATAGTTATTTTTCCACCACTGCTAGAAGGTTGGGGGGGATATAACGGGGTACATCGGGAGGAGGATGGAGGTGAAGGTTTTTGGATGAGGTGAGGAAGAACATGCAGGTGGCTGGATTGAGGAAGATTGGAGGAAGATTAGAGAGCAGAAGCAGATGGAAACGGATGATCCGCTGTGGAGATCCCTGATGGGAAGCTTCCGGCAATTTGTAACTGTCACTGCATGGCGTCCATTGAAAATGGCTTGTAGCCTGTTGCTTTGTCTCTGCTAGTGTGTCCACACAGCATGCTAGACAGTCTCTTCAGTGGTACTGCCTCTAGTAAATTATGTACTAAGTACTAGTCATTTTAAACTATTAATCGTACCATTCCCATTTGGGTACATTTTGGAAATATTACTCGTGACGCAGCCTTTGCTCATTCCCCATCTTTCTCTGCCCATTTCCTGTCAGACTACTACTATCTATCAATAAAGGTTTAAAGTTGTTAAATGAGAGTTGTGTGACTCCAGGTCTCAAGGCTTTTTTCTGAATGGGGGGGACACTCCTGCCAGTCTTCTCCACTTTGCAGAACATTCTGAGCTGCTGCAGATAATTGGATAGCAGAATAGATATGTCCTAAAAACACACACAAAAAAAACATCAAATGTTTGTTCTTTGTGTAGACTATCAAGTATGTGCATTAAGGATTCTTCTGATGTCAAACATTGATTTGTATGCTCCACAAGCTGTGCTGTGTCTCTCTAAGCTGTGTAGTCTAAGAACCATGCAATATACAGTAGGCCACATTTTTGCTACAATTTCATTGATCCATGTAGCAACTGAAATTTATAATTTTTGTTGTCACCATCCAAGCCAGCCTATCTTATACTTTTATCTAATGTATTTTCCCAATGTTGTACTTGACCCCTGAGGTTGTCTCCTAATGATTTACCAGGCTTTAGTTTAGCTCTATGAAAGGAAGATAATTGTTTTGTGGTCATAGCAAAGACGGTAGAGAAACAGAAGATGCCTTCTGGTTGGGGATAGTGTAGTCACTGTTGTGGGAACAACATTGAGCAGACCAGGCAGCTGATTGCAGAATGATATACTACTGTATGTAAATGGGAGATCCATCAGATGCCGGCATCCACATCATGGCTTACCTTCATTAGGATTTCCAAGAAGCTATTAGGTCTTCCGATCGTCTTGGTGTGAAATTGAAAAATTATAAAGTACTATATATATATCTGCAATTAATTACTTTATAGATATATACATTTGTCAAAGTTTGTGCATGTTGCAGGTTGTTGTGACGTTAGTAAAGCTAGCACATGCACAGTTTCATTTTTCCTATTGACTGACATTTATATGGATCATCTCGTCTTTCTCTACCATGTTTGCATTGTTTGGTTTGTTTTTTCTCTTCCTTCTTCCCTCTATGTCATGCTCTTTGCCAGAGATCAAGTTGTTTTCTGGTTACAGTCAGTGCTCCTATCTCTTTCTGTTTTTACGGCCCAGTTAAAGCTGAGATCTTACAATAAGCTTAGCAAAAAAAGAGACTTGTTCAGCAGCATGTACGGCTTACAAGCACTCGAACACGCAGCAATCCTAAGCCTTCCTCCATTTCAAGGCCTTTGTCCATGCTTCCAGTCCTGATACACTACTATCTTCCGCCAAGAGGAAGGAACCAGAAATGCTACATTTCAGGGAAAAATACTTCTTCAGGCACCAGCACTAAGTGATGGCTGATGAAGTATTGTGGTTCCTCTCCTTCCCTCGCCTGTGTTTTATTGTCTTTTTGAGAATAAGCTTTTACAATATGGATCAGAGGCTAATGAAAGCCAACCAGAGAGGGGAGAGAGAGAGCAGAGAAATGCACATGTCTGTTTTGTGCTAGTTTTATTACCTTCCTTTTTTCCCTCCCTCTCCCCATTTCCCTTGCGTTCGAGGAAACGAAGCTTGTAAATGATGTGTGGAATCAATAGAACTGTAGGAAAAGAGGTTATGGGAGGCTGTTTTTGCACTAATTCACGACCTCTGCCACCACAGCCCTTTAATTAGTTTATTCATATCTAAATTCAGGCTGAGAGATTTAAGAGCACTCTCTCTGCCTGCTTGTCTGACCTAAATGGAATAAAGGAAGGAATAAAGGAAGGAAGGAAGGAAGGGGATTAGTTCTGTGCATAACTCTTAGCTTGGAACCTCAGAAAATCAAAACGGTGCACTCAGTGAGAAGTGATTCCTCCTGTGGGGCCGATATGAGCTATAACGGCAGCAAAGATCTTTGAACTTTTGTCACGTGTTTAAATTATTGGCCCCTTTTAGAGGTTAACAATAAAACATTCCAGTAGCTAACTTTTAGGACATAACTGTAAATGGGTTCTGCAAATATAAATATCAAAATCTTTTCCATCTGATCTGCCTACTGAAGGGGGTGCTCCCACTGATATTAGTAACTTATATATACATTTTTATTCTGCTAGGGAAATTTCGTCAAGTGTAATATAAGATGAATAGCCAATTCACTGTTACCATCATTATGAACCAGGATTGGTTCAGTTCAGAGTGAGAAACCTTTTTTAATTAATTAATTCACTACTGTATTATCTGTGCATTTCAATTCATAGTTTGTGTGCATACATACATATGCATTAATTTGTATGCAAGTGTGCGTACATGTTCCTATATTCATGCATATGGTGTTGGTTATTTAGCATGCATTAGTTGGTGAATGTGTGTGCCCATGCATTGTGTGTGTGTGTGTGTGTGTGTGTGTGTGTGTGTGTGTGTGTGTGTGTGTGTGTGTGTGTGTGTGTGTGTGTGTGTGTGTGTGTGTGTGTGTGTGTGTGTGTGTGTGTGTGTGTGTGTGTGTGTGTGTGTGTGTGTGTGTGTGTGTGTGTGTGTTCGTTCTCCCTCCATCTGTCTCAGTATTTACACTGATGAATCGAGCTACAGATCGTTTGCAGGCTCAACCCTTCTCCTCCCTTCCACCTAGTACTGTCTGCATTGATTTATTTAGAGAATCCATCTTTAGGATTGAGTCCATGCATATTGATGGCACTCAGTCGCATCTCCTGATTGACTTTTACGGTATACAGGCCGAGCCACATACTGTGTTGCGTCTTCCAACACACACTACACTACAGGGTTCTACGATGAGCTGTCTGCCACACTGGAAATTCCTTTTTGTTAATTTAACACTGTGCTGGAGATGTGAAATTGTGCTTCATGAAAAAGAGCTGTGGAGTTCCCGACTACCCTCTTTTATTTATTTGATCACCAACGTGAACAAAAAAACATTGGCGTTTTCTCTCTAGTTAAAATCTTCCCTGCTGTTCCTCTGTAAAATTGAGGTCCTTGTGACAGTTTTCCCCCCTCTCTCACACACACACACACACACACACACACACACACACGTGTGCAGGCCTTTTACGTTTATTCTGGACTTTTATGCTGGCCCCTAGCTCGCACCTGCCTGTGTCTGTGGTAAGCCTTGAGTCAAGGCTTTTCTATATTGTCTGTGAGACTACTGTTGATTTGCGTGTAGCCAAATCCTTGGTGTGAATTTAAATGTGGGAGTGTCTAAGTTTGTGGTGCAGCTCCCCTCTCCTACGGTGCAGCTCTAATGTGAGCAGTGCTGGCTGTCTAATCGATTAGACTGTGTGTCTGCCATGCTGTGTTAAACGGACACAAGGGGCCCAGGTCTTTGGAGAGCCTGTCATTCTTTTAGCTGGTAACCTAACCAAAGTCTCTTCAAATGGCATCCCTATTTTGTGCGGGGAAAAAATACCAATCAAGTTCATAAGGTGTGAGCTTGTACATTCTGTACTATTTAGGCATGTAACCCACAATACAAATTTTCAGCGAAAGTCTCATATTTGACCCATATTTGCCCAATACGTATGTAGGCACACGGAGAACGCATTGTTCCGTCCTACTGTTTTTTCCCACAACTTCCTTATTCATTCCCTCTTGGCATTCCCAACCATGATCTCTCATCTTCTTAGCCTTAAAGGGCTGAATAGATTATTTAATGGTAATATAATGTGTATTCAAAGTGGAATGTGTGTGAAGGAATTGTCTCAGGGCATTTTGGTGTGGGATTGCGCGAATTGCACATATTTAAATTTGGCTGATTTTATTTAATCAGCCAACGTGAATGTGGGAGGACTGGCTGAGTAAAGAAATACTAGACTAATAAGCAGTGGCCTTTTGTCTCTATTCATCCACTACCCCCTTCCACGGTGTGCATGGATCTTCTTAATTAGTTCCTATCCATGTCTGTTTTGGTGAAGTGTAAATGATCATCTTTCGTATTATTAAGAATTTGGAATCTGTGTCCCTCGTGTATTCTGACTGTCCACGTAGTATAGAAAAGGCTGTATACTGTACCGTAGGCTATAGATCATAATACTGTAGGCAAAGACTGTATTGAAAGGGTATTCTACGCTTAAATAGGCATGAGATAAAATGACTCGCCGCTACTGAGGTCAAAAGAGAAGACACTTCCACAGAGTGTCCGCTGCGTAATTAAAAGAAAGTCTAGGACAGTGAATCTCAAAGTGGCATTGACTGGCATACTCGCAATACCAGCATTTTAGGCAGAATCGGCAGCTTTTCCGATACTGGTATCGGAACAACTCTAGAAAATGTGTTTGTTTGACAGACAGCTGCTGTCCCCTCTTCTGTATTCTGTGTACCGGCACTGTACTGTCCCCTCTTCTGTATGCTGTGTACTGTCCCCTCTTCTGTATGCTGTTTACCGGCACTGTACTCTCCCCTCTTCTGTATGCTGTGTACTGTCCCCTCTTCTGTATGCTGTGTACTGTCCCCTCTTCTGTATGCTGTGTACTGTCCCCTCTTCTGTATGCTGTGTACTGTCCCCTCTCCTGTATGCTGTTTACCGGCACTGTACTGTCCCCTCTTCTGTATGCTGTGTACTGTCCCCTCTCCTGTATGCTGTTTACCGGCACTGTACTGTCCCCTCTTCTGTATGCTGTGTACCGGCACTGGATCTTTCAGTGTTACCCGACCGTAGCGGCCCACGTCCACCACTGATGATGATCATACACACAATCTAATTAATTAGAATTAATCCAGCAGATTTTTTTAATTAATAAGAAAACTGCTGATACTCTACTATACAGTCTTTGTCTGTGCACACTGTCAAAATGACATTTGAATATTAATTTAAAAATGCTAAATATTGAATGCAGTAAAACTTAATTTAAAATCCACAGACTGCTCTCTCTCTCTCTTTCTCTCTGCGCCAGCCGGTATTGGTGCGGAGAAATGTAGTCTCTTGTGAGGCCAAATGATTCATACTTCATAATATTCTATAGGCTCATTTTAACAACCTTAGGTAATATAATGGTTTGGAACTTTGGATACAAGCTCAGACTTGTCCGGAGAACGGACATCGCTCCGAGCAACGTGCTGTGATGGAACTATATATATATATATATATAATATATATATATATAGTGTGTGTGTGTGTGTGTGTGTGTGTGTGTGTGTGTGTGTGTGTGTGTGTGTGTGTGTGTGTGTGTATATAATCAATCAAACCAATCTATACATTCGGTTGTAAACTGTCATCTGCCATCATTACCAAACGGATGACCCGTTTCAGCTTGACCTATGTTATCATTTTGAATCAGATATAGTGGTAAATGCTCTATCGCTCCATCTTGCTATCCCCTATGTCTCCTCTAGACGTTCATTACTCTGTGTCCATAATGTTCCATCCCTCCACCTCTCTCTTGCTTGTCATTTCCTTACACCCACATTAAGTCATACACCAAGGTCAGCTGGGCTATTAGCCAAGCATATGGTATGGATGGAAGAGTTTAATCTGCCAGATAGAGAGAGAGAAAGAGAGGAGAGAGGCAAGCCTCTTAGGCGCGATTCATACTCCTATTTTAGAGCCGAATAAAAGTCGGTTCGGCTCTGTAGAGCCTACAATGTGACGTCATTTGAGGTTCGGTGGGGGGCGGGTACCGTCCTAAAGTCATCTCTTCGGTGCTACTGAAAATTTCTGACGAGCCGAAATCATTTCGGCACTACAGCGGTAAAATAGGAGTATGAATCGGCCCTTAGAATCAGGATTTGGTTAGCTTCATGCCTATAAATGCAGTAGTGTAAATTTGACGTAACATTTTAAGAATTGATAGATTACATTTGACTGGATTGGCGTGTAACTGTCAAGATACTGTAAATGCCACGGTGATGTTAAAAGCCCTTTCACACGGATGCAGTAGTTACATTTCTTTGGCCAAAATACCTTCTGATAAATAAATGTAAAAATGCCAGGGCCTTCAGCTTGATTGTGACTTGCTTATTGAGCGAGAGAGTGCACATCATGTAGGTTCTGGAGTATGTAATGTTGCATTGGTTCTATTCACACGATGCGATACTTGTAAGCAGAACAAACAAACGGCTCCCTCATTGCTCAGAATCTTTGTGTGGTAACTCTTGACTTATCCAGGGCAAAGCAAAACAGGAAGACAGGAAACATCCTCCGTGTTAATGTAATTTTGTCATTACATTACATTTGTGTAAATGATTGGACTTAGTTAAATTAACAGAAGCGTTTTCTGTGCAATGTGCATGCCACCTACGTAACATGATGTGCAGGCAGCATACCGTATGTATGTGTGCAGTATAATCCATCATTGCCTTTTGCACTAAACTTAGTTGACGTCACGTAAGTGTGAGCCTTGAAAACAGTGGCTGCATTTCGTTTGGCGAAGGCGTGCTGTATTCGGACAGCTCTGTGATGACCTGTTAACCCACCTTTTCTTTTACGCTATAGCACACTATTATTCAAAATATGTCGATTTGAGTCCTTTGGGTCAGCGTTGCAGCATTCTGACTGCAAAGCAACCAATACATTTTCAGACTATACTAGTATCACGGATACTATAGTGAATAGCGAATATGCTTTAGGCATCCCTTTATCAATCCGTCTTATTGTGTGTGGTCTTTTGGGTTGTTTTCCGCACATCTTTTAGCAACCACACACACACACACACACACACACACACACACACACAATGGGTCCAGTTTGATACTCATTACACGCAATTTTGTAAAAGTTACATAAGTAGAAATGTTACATAAGTAGAAATGTTTTTTTTTTCTTTTACATTTTTGAAGTTTAAGAGGTTTTCACCTCAAAATAGGGATGCCAGGTTGAAAGTGTTTTATGACCACGACAAACAAACACAACAGGATGCTGGACTGTGCCCAGTGATACAGCATTTAGCAGAGGCTCTTAATCCAGAGCGATTTACAGTAAACAAGAACAACACATGGTAACGCATCATACGCAAGCTGAGACCCTAACATCCGTCTAACCGCCAGTACAATGAAATTCTACTGTAAATGGTGCATTTATATAGCGCCTTTATCCAAGGCGCTTTACATAGATTGTCACATTCACTCATCCACACACACATTCATACACCGATGACGGGGGAAACCATGCAAGGCACCAACCTGCACATCCGGCCACTCTACCCCTGAGCCTCCGCCGCCCTACTGTTAGGTTCTTAGCTTGCTTATGAGTAAGCAAGCTGCCAGTACCCACGGTATTGAAGAGCTCCAGCCTCCCAATCTATTGTAGCAAGGCATGCCCCCTGTAGTAGTGCCGAGTCAAAATGATATCCCCTTTATGGATTAGACGTTCAGATGCAGCACATTTACTTGAAAGTCTGTCAAACTCAGTCAATTCATAGCATCAAAATGTGCATTGGCCGTGCTTTGCAAGCCACCGATGAGGTGTTCCCTGCTGAATTTTCACCACTTGGAAGTTGGCACGGAACGTGTTTGTGTGTCGGAGTCGACTCGGAGAGAGTGTGCGAGGCAGCGCGCCGAATAATAACAGCATCTGTTTGCCCATGTGTGCGTGCAGCAGTACTTGCTTGCACGGGTCTGTCTGCTGGTCTTGGGTGTATTATTGATATTCCGGGACCAGCAGGTGGTTAATAGCCACAGATGGAACATTATAATTGAGAGACTTATTCAGACACTGCAAGTATGAGAATGCAGAATCACTTAAGCCGACAAGAGCTGTAATTTTGCGTGAATTAGACGGTGTTCGAGATGCAAAAAACTTGACTTGTATAAAAAACAAGATCATACAGTAGTATAAATTGATCGAGGACACGCAATAGCATTTTGTGTAGTACCCTTTGTGGATGCACCCAATTACATTAACACACACATACACACTGCTCTGTGCGTGAGCATAGCAGAAGATGAATACAGTACATGATAATGATATACTATGGACGTTAGTTAAGGTTCTAGAACAAGATGAATACAGTACATGATAATGATATACTATGGACGTTAGTTAAGGTTCTAGAACAAGATGAATATAGTACATGATAATGATATACTATGGACGTTAGTTAAGGTTCTAGAACAAGAGACACAAGTCAGCACGTTTTACATGGGATTGAGGTGCAAAATGTCAGCACGCGTCGACCGCATGAACTATTCTACATAATAGTGAACCGACACTGGTACACATGATCTATTCTACATAATAGTGAACCGACACTGGTACACATGATCTATTCTACATAATAGTGAACCGACACGTCTGGTACACATGATCTATTCTACATAATAGTGAACCGACACTGGTACACATTAGGGGTGTCCAGCCGACAACCGTTAGCCGTTAGCCGTTTATTAATTTGTTTACCGACAACACTAACGGCTAATGGTTCACCGATAAAAAAATATATTTTTTATTTTGAAGCGCCGAGAGCGGGCACCGCGGCCAAAGCTCCAAGCACACACACACACACACACACCTTTTACCACCTTTACTGTCAGTGCAACCACGCATGTGCCGTGACTTACTTCCCCCAAAACAAAAACACCAAAGCAACTGCATGTAGTACTAGTGGACTGTGGAAGCAGGAGGGAAAAAGAAAAAAAGACGAAAACACACACAGCATTGCGCGCCCGCAGATCTGCCCTTCATGCAACGAACGTTGGTTCCTTAAACGGCAGATATGTCGTTTTATGGATCATAGAACGAACGTACCGGTATGCTGTTAGCTTGTTGCTAACGGGACCCCCCCCCCCCCCCCCTCTCTCTCGCTCGCGCGCGTTAGAGAGAGGCTCTCTAACACGTCTTTCTCTCTCTCTAATCCTTCCTGATCGGTCCGCGATACATATGTGCGGATAGAAGACTAGCCTACGCACTAGTGCACTGATTGACAGCAGGCCGCGTGTAAACGGTGTATTTGTCTATTTTTAATGCGCAAAACAGCGCTTTTTTTCTCTTAACGGCTAACGGTTAATTAGCCGGCAAGTCCTGGCGGTAACCGGTTAATACAATCTTTCCTTTTGGCCATCCCTAGTACACATGATCTATTCTACATAATAGTGAACCGACACTGGTACACATGATCTATTCTACATAATAGTGAACCGACACGTCTGGTACACATGATCTATTATACATAATAGTGAACCGACACGTCTGGTACACATGATCTATTCTACATAATAGTGAACCGACACTGGAACAGTGGTCCATGATCTATTCTACATAATAGTGAACGGACACTGGTACAGTGGTCCATGATCTATTCTACATAATAGTGAACGGACACTGGTACAGTGGTCCATGATCTATTCTACATAATAGTGAACGGACACTGGAACAGTGGTCCATGATCTATTCTACATAATAGTGAACCGACACTGGTACAGTGGTCCATGATCTATTCTACATAATAGTGAACCGACACTGGTACAGTGGTCCATGATCTATTCTACATAATAGTGAACCGACACTGGTACAGTGGTCCATGATCTATTCTACATAATAGTGAACCGACACTGGAACAGTGGTCCATGATCTATTCTACATAATAGTGAACCGACACTGGTACAGTGGTCCATGATCTATTCTACATAATAGTGAACTGACACTGGTACAGTGGTCCATGATTCATTCAAAACTTAAATGTTAAATGTGAGTCACACCCCACAAGGTCACCGAACGCATCTTATTTGCAGAAAGATGAGCTGTGGATTCTGGCAGCTCTAACCCCCCCCCCCCCCCTCTCCTCTTCCTGACACACGGATGGCTGTATGATTTACTATGTGCTTTACCTTTACCTTTACCTACCTCTCTCTCTCTCTCTCTCTCTCTCTCACACACATTCTCCTCTTTTTGTCCTGTCCTTTCCTCTGTACGTACTCCTTTCTGATGTTCTCTCACCTTTCCCCTGTGACCGTCTACCGTTTCTGACCACTGCGCCTGATCTGTCACATCTGAGACCAGACTGCTTTGCAAGTCCTATACCGTACATCTAATCCCTGCTTGCCGTCTCTTTCATCAATACTCTGTCCCCTGGGCCAGATTACCAGCTATTGTATTATGCACAGACTGAAAGGGACCGCCTCGTATGGCAAATTTACACTTTAAACTCCCTCTGGCCTGACACTTCCCACATTGGGTCCTAATTGTATGACACTTTTCTGTCTTCATTTTGCTTCTTCTCTTTCAACTTCTTAGTCTAATTTCCTTCTCCTGTCTGTTCTGCTGGTTTTACTATTCTTCCTTTTACTTTCCTCCTCTTTCATCATCCTCCATTCTCGTATTTTATTTAGAAGTGAGTGGGATAAAAATATACACACTCCACCTCTAAATCCCCCCCCCCCCCCCCCCAATCTAAATCCCCCCCCCCCCCCTTTCCATGTTTTAACAAACTACCATCATGGGGAATTGGAAAGACAAAGCACATGTTTCATGTCTTTGAATTGAACTGGGACAGCATTATTCATTTTGGCTGTATACATTGTGTCCCTGTTAAGTCAAAACTCCTGAGTGTTCGTCATCTCTCCTCCCCCCCCCCCCCCTCCCTCCCTCTCTCCAGACACAAACCTTTATTCCCTTCATATTAACTCTAGTATGCTGTTACTGTACGTTTCCTCGCATTCTGTTTCACACAGACTTGTACAATGACTCCCAAGGTTATGACGCAACACAGTAAAATCCTGCTATAATTTAATTTATTCAAATTCAAACACTGAGGATTGTACTGTGTGTACAATGGGTTACGACACTTAACACAAAGACATTCTGATTAACTGCATGGCCCTCACTGCTACGATGATAGCATTGAACGAACAAACTTTTCCTAGGCCGACAGTAAATGTTCTCTTATAACGAGAATCACACAGCATACCTCAAAATAAAGCGTAACTTGTCCACTCTAATTAAAAAATATATATGTACCTTTATGTAACACCTGCTTTTGTAGTAACGTACTCTTCTTGAACAGAAAGCCTAATTAGGAGTGGTTTTATGTCAGACGCTGTGTAGCGTTCCAACTCGGCTAGCAGAGTTTGCCTGCTGTTTTTTCCTTCGAGGTGGAAAGACTGTTGTGAGGCGGTTAGTGTTGCAGCCAAGCCTGCCCAACTCTCGTAACACAACACAGCACATGTGCAATGTTCCATCTGACCGGCGTTGATCATCATCATAAAGAAATAACCGCTCGCCGAGGGACGATACAATCCGTGAGTTTTTTTGTTTGAATATGAAGAAAAAAGGAGACAGCAATCTGACGGACAGACACTCAGTCACACTCGGGTCATATTACACACAAAACCCCTCGGCTGAAACACACAGGAGAGAGCCCTCCCCTCCCTGAAACAAAGAGAGAGAAACAAGATGAGGTGCACCCCACTGCACCGACACGATCGGCTTGGTATGCAGCGATTCTGTTGACCTGAGTTACATGGGAGTCTCCGAGCCGCTCCCGTCCTGTTTTCAGTAAGGGAGGGGGAGAGGCATTTTTTTCTTTTTTGGATCACGTGATCGGAGTGTTGTGCAATCATCCAGTGCTAGTTGGTAAAGTGCCCAGGTGTGTAGAAAGGCGATTGAAAGTAATCAATAAAAACATGCGGTAAACGTAGAAATCCCTTTCCCGCACCGGACCGTTGGGATTTGAACCACGTAGAAATCCCTTTGACACAATGAATGAGTTAAACCGTGGCCCACTGACTGCCCATTGGCTTAGCTTACTGTGTCCTCTCTGCATAGGTCATCTACAACAATTCCAGCTCTGACACAAGAAATAAGAGACTGATCCACCCTTACAGTAGCAGTGCAATTAGAAAACGGCACGGAGAGAGTGAGAGTTAAGGTCATTACACACTGGCAAATTAGCGACCCGATATATTCGTGCGAATAATTCGCATTTAAAAAAAAACAATTGAAGTCCATGCAAGCTTCCACATCAGTGGCGAATGTGCGAAAATGCGACCGTTTCCGCTCTTTATTTGTTCGTTCTGGTGTCGTATTTTGCAGAGATTCGCAGGCGAACTGCAACATGCAATATTTCGCATTTTCAGATCGCTTATTCGCATCGCGTCGCTAATTCGCCAGTGTGTAATGACCTTTATCATCAAAACAATAAACAGATACTCGTAAGCATTATTGCAAATCCTTACAAATAATCACATCATCACACAAGTGGTGTGTGTGCGTTTAGCAGAAGTGGGCCGGAGGTGCAAAACGCACGAGAGGCAGCCACCCCTCTCCTACCACACAAACCCAACAGGATTTATAAAACCAACCCGGCATGACAGCGCACACACAGCCAAGCAACATTGAGCGACAAACACTTATTCAAAACCGCAGAAACACTGCAGCGATAAACTGCAGCTCACAGCTTTACATTTTTTTATGCACATTTACAGTATGTGCAAATATGCAGAAATCACATTTATTTCCTATGTACTATTGCCTGGGGTCCCCCAGGGTTCTATACTTGTTTCCCTCCCACTACGACTACAGAGTAGGAGCAACTCATGGAAGCCTGCTCTGGCAAATATAACCCAGCAGCTTGGTTTGCTTTACTGAATTGCAATAGCAAATCTACAGTATAAGCTAACACATTGACCAAACAAGAATTGAAGGACCACAGAGTAGGAGCAACTCATGGAGGCCTGCCCTGGCAAATATAACCCATGCCAGCAGCTTGGTTTGCTTCACTGAGTCGCTGAAAAAGGAAGCCAAGTCAGAGTGGTGTGAAAAGAAGATCTTCCACTCCCTCATCTCAGAGGCACCCTGTGCCATGACAAGATTTAGAGTATGGGCAGTGAATGAAGAGGGCTTGTGGAATGGTTTATTTTACTTTGGCCTGCAGCCCGTTCAAACCAGATACCATAACGTCTGCTCCATCTTGGCACTAAGCAACCACTTTGTCAACACAGCCAGAACCGCAAGAACTCCAGCAGTCCAGCATCTTAGGTGAAATATCAAAGTACATTATGTACTTTTTAATGTCCCCCTGTCGTGAGCTTGTAGATCAGCTATATTCACTATTTATGAAACTTTTTAATTTATTCTTTTCTCCCTATAATCGTATGGCCAAAATAGGGATGCGAGGTTGAATGTGGTCTGTGAGTTTTATAAATGTTTAACCAATGAAAAGCATTTAAAAGGGTTTGTTTCCATTTCCTGAAAAGTTTTGGTTATACAAGGTGTACCCTCGACGGTGACAATATGACACCTGGGCCATGTTGCTAATGTCTTGTTTCATTCAACATGACAGCCACAAATGGTCCCTTCCACACCACCTCCTTCATGCTCTCTGTTTATGACCTAGCAACAGCACAGGTCAGACGTGCCACTGAACACTATTAATGTGGCAATGCGAGTTAATTCCCCTCGTTTGCCCCACCTGGTCCTCCATTGTGGCTTCGGAAGGGCAACTCCTGTTTGCCCAAGACCACTATGCGGTTCATTTTAAGAAATGACATCCCGACATCATTGCTCATTCAGCTGGAACTCTATCCTACTGCCCCCAAAGGTTTTAAGGTCAACCGTAGCTTTCAGGTGACTTGAAGCATTTTGACAGCGATGGTCTGGTTTTGATAAACTTCCTAAATCAGAAAATCGATCTTTGGCCCAGGATCCACTTTCTGCATAAAAAAACATTGGTCACTTTTATATTAATTTCAAATGAGTCTCTCATTGAATTCCTATCACTCAGTCCTCTGTGACTTTCACAGAGGGCCTATAGCGGGACCACCAATCCAAGAGCTGCATAACTTTCTCTTCTCAACAACTGTAGAGTCAGCACAAGTCTAGTTCTAGGATTAGCTTTCGAGTAGAAATTTTATTTTGAAAGTATGCAAAGTTTTAATTGAGTTAGCATTCGAGTTGAATGTACCTCGCAAATAATACCAAGTTTGAACAGTATTGCTGTTAACCTGCCTGCAATGCAATTATAAAAGCATTAAATGGGAAATTAAATGTTTGAGAGCATCATGAGGGATTGAAAACAAGGAAAGAGTGAATAACGTAACGGATAGAGTGTGTACTGTTCCTGTTAAAACAAAGGGGTTTTAACATGCAGGCGGATGGACGGTACACCCACTGAAACACATGCTGAGCACTCCTCCATTCCTTCCAAAGAAAGAAGTAGGTTACAAAAAAATATATATATCTGAAGCCAGGACCAGGATGCATGCCAGTGGGGATTATGTGTGGAATTATGACTAATGTACTGAGCTACTGTATGTACCGTTGTATGTAACACGGTGGTACTACAGTATTATGCTTGCACTTTTTGAGTTTACACCATTGATCACTTTTGCATTGTATTACTAGACATTAAGGTAAGCCTACTAGGAATGTGCTCCCAAACCCTATAACTGTTTTCGCCACAGTTTACCCATGGCAGCAGCACACTAGAAATGCAACCGCTTTGCCCCTGGAACTCGTGTTAAAAGCTGTGCGCTTCTTTGGCATCACCATGAGAAAATGCCACCTTCCATTTTAATTTCTGCAAAAGCTATGCTGAGGTTGGGGTAAAAGCTCTCATAGACAGTGTGTCATCCCAGCATTCTAAACGTGGGAGTATCTATAATAGGACTCTGTCTTTGAACTATGAATCATTTATGTGACCCTGTTAATCTCCGTCCTGAGCACTGGGCCTTACTATTTGATAGGACGGAGAACTCTGTTCATGCCTCTCAGGGTGTTAAAAGGAATCTATCTCTTTGTCCCACCTAGAGCGGCCTTCATTGCAAGTGGATGACAGCGTAAACACAAGCTCTGAATTGACTGATTCAAATATTTTCTTTGGAAATGTACAGGGAGGCTAATCTAAAAGACTGACACACACGATCAATTAATTAACAACATTTTGCAGCCCACAGTAGCCAGGAGTCAATTATTATTAATTTGTGTGGTGCCAAAAGGCTGCATTATATTGCGTAACCTGCACCATATTTTAATTAGCAACTTCTAATTACGTTTTTATGCTGTGGCTCCTGTGTGTCCGCCTAATCTCGCAAACCACTGGACCGGCCAGCACTACATTTCTTATGCACGCAGCCTGCCTGCTGAAAAGAAATCAAAATATTTGTCCCAAAGCGCTCATCTTGTACCTTTTTTCCTTTCAGTGTTTCTCTTTAATCCTAGAAAATGTTCATGGTGGGTTCGGTCAGGAGGTAATTATGGCCTGAGGGTAGAGAGTGGATCTGAGGAACCTTGACTTAGCATGACTCAATCTTCTCAACATGCACGCAAGCGTACACACGCACGCACACACATCCACACACATCCACACAGCTCTCAAGCATGAAAACATCACTCGTTTCTTATCACATTTCGTGGAGGAATACACAGAAGACACAGAGTGTATTGTGTTTTTTTGCCACACTATTATCGAGCTCCTCACGACAGAACAATGGGATTTCGGTTGAAAATGAGCAAGGTTTCCCTTTAAACGTTTTCCTTCCCATCATTGCCACAAGCATGCAGTCTCTACAGAGTGAGTTAATTCAACTCTGAGAGTGTCTATCTATCTATCTATCTATCTATCTATCTATCTATCTATCTATCTATCTATCTATCTCATTGAGTTACAAATGGATAAATTAACAGTGAGGGTTTTACTTGTGTATTGATCCACCCGGTGACACGCGGCTACATCGTGATATTGAGAATATCTCCAAAGTCCTTGTTGTAAAGCAGAGCGAGTGTGATTGTGTACTGTCAGTCGATGCACTCATTGATTTTTACTCTGTCTCCGTGTCTGGGTAACCAGAGAGAGGACCAGGGGTTAAGATGAGCCTGTAGTTATTAACGTAACCTCTGAACGTTAACCACTGAACGTTTACCCTTTCTCAGTGGTGGAAAGTAACTATGTACATTTACTAAAGTACAATTTTCAGGTATTTGTACTTTACTTGAGTATTTCCAATTTCCAGTACTCCACTACATCTCAGAGGCAAATATTGTACTTTTACTCCACTGCATTTATTTGAAAACTTTAGTTACTAGTAACCACTCCAGCCCTATATACATTAAAACTTTAGTTACTAGTAACCACTCCAGCCCTATATACATTAAAACTTTAGTTACTAGTAACCACTCCAGCCCTATATACATTTTGGTCGTTTGAAAGTAGACTTAACGCATTGTGCTATTTTACATTTTTATACATTATAAAACTTGCAATGAGACATTCTGCAGTACTTTTTCTTTTGGTACTTTAAGTACATATTGGTACCAATACTTTGGTACTTTTACTCAAGTAAATTTTGAATTCCGGACTTTCAATTGTATGCAGCATTGATACTTTTACTTAAGTGAAATGTTTGAGTACTTTTTTCCACCACTGCGGCCTTTCTCTCATTCTCATTCTCTGTCTTGTCTCTTCCACTCCCATCTTGTGTCCCCAGGTGCAGGAGGCCGTCGGCCACGTCTCTTCGCCCCTTCCTCCTCCTGCCTCGGTGTACTCGTTACCGTCGGCGTACCCCCAGCAGGTGCAGAAACCCTGTGAGGAGAGAGCGGCGGCTCACAGGGGGGGCAGGGAGCACCACCCCGCCTCGTCCTCCTCCACCTCGTCCTCAAGGTTATTAGAGTTAACTAAAAAAGCTAAAACTATAAGGAAAAACTAGAAAAGGAAAAGAAAAACTATCCGAAACTGTATTGTGCGTTTACAAAACGAACTGAAACTACCCGAAACAATAGATGAAATGCCCTTAGTTTTCGTTTGTCATTTATTTATAAGCCTAATCTGTAACTGAATATATATATATATATTTAAATGGTATCTTTTCTTGCGTTTTTTTTTTACACAATACCTTTGGTGCAGGTTGAAAAGGGAAGAAAAAACTAAAAATTACACAAACTAATAAAAACTAAACTAAAACTAAGCGGCACGAAAATAAAAACTAGCAAACCCGTTCTAAAAACTAACAATATTAGGGGGGGAAAAGTAAAAACTAAACTATAATGAAAAATTCCTCGCTCCACCTCCAGAGGCGCAGACCGAGACAGGAGCAAAGGCGGCAGGGACAAAGACAAGAAGAAGAAGAAGCACAAGAGACGGTCACGGTCGAGGTCCAGGGAAAAGACCAGACACTCTCTTCCCAGTGCTTACAGGAGAGCCCGCAGATCCAGGTAGGATACTAATGAATATCTAACTGCACCAAGTCTCTGTCTGTCTGTCTGACTGTGTGTGTGTATGTGTGTGTACTGTTGTAATCCACGTAACTTGAGAACCGTTCGCCCCACCAACTTCAGATTTCGACACTCGCGTTCACCCCACCACAGGGGGTGCAGTGCCCGCTGTCGAGTCGGTCGGACCCACGGTTGTCCAGAACCGCCCCAAAAAGGCCTCTGCCCGGGCTCTGGACAGGGCCCCTGCCCAGGGTCCATATACAGTATGGAGCTGGCCTTCTGACGTCTGCATAGACTCCATATTTGGGCATGCCTGACAAAGAACTCCATATATGGGCATAAAAGGGACACAGGTCCAAAGGCGCTCATTTTTCAGTTTGGCCAGGGGGAGACAGTTTAGAACTTTAGAGACCAGGATTACGGCATGTTTTTTGTGTACCTACCATAGGGGACACGGGGAGAACATGCAAACTCCACACAGACGGGGGTCGGCGGCCAATTACATATAGTTTTGGGTTCCTTGACATGAAAACTTTTGAGCACCACTGACATAGAAACGTAGGTTTTTCTGAAAACTCATGTTTTTGAAGACATTTGGAGAATCTGGTGTCTAAATGAGTTAATTATGTTAAGATTTCTCACCGGTGAATCCATCACTTGTAGTTTCGCTCCGTTTCATACTATAGCCCTATTAATTCTCTAACTCCTCCTTCCCCTGGTCATCCAGACCAATTCTCATTATCAGTAGTTGGCATTAGGCGTGTGTAATTAAGTGTGATTCATGGTGTCACTTTGACAAGCCCTAATGTAATTTCTGCAGATGGGGGCGTTTGAGCCCCAGGTTTTAAATCACTTGCTGTACAGTATGTGAATTAAAGACCAGAGGTTTAAGAGAGAGGAGGAAGCTCTGTGTCAGATTATGTTATGCTCTTCCTGAGAAGTCTCTCTGTCTCTCTAGCTAAAACTCTCTCTCTCTCTCTCTCTCTCTCTCTCTCTCTCTCTCTTCGTCTTAATAGTCGGAAAATATTTAAAAATAAATCTGAGAATAAATTCCTTGAATCCTTACCAAGAAATGTGTTTGTAAAGGTATCTAGTAACATATCTCACAAAGGCTGTTTTAAGTAGCATGTGAGGGGCCGAACGAGGGGTTTTTCATGATTCTGAATGCATTGCAAGCATTTGTTTTGCACGAAAAACACTCCTTGGGATAAAAAACGGCCATAGATACTTTTATCGGTCGTGATGACGGCTATGGCCTTTTTTAGCCCGATGGGGGGGGGGGGGGGTGTGCGTGTGCGTGTGGCTCTCGTTCAAAACACACATGACAGCTGTCACTTGATCCGGTAGGTTTACACTATATAACATACGACGAATTAGACCGTTCCTCACCCAGGAGTCAGCCCAGTCTTGTCAAAACTTCACTATTGCAACTCCCTCCTTACTGGCCTACCGGCATGTGCACTTAAGCCTCTCCAACTGATCCAAAATGCCGCAGCTCGCTTGGTCTTCAACCAGCCAAAATTCTCACACGTCTCCCCCCTTCTCCGCTCCCTCCACTGGCTCCCGGTCGCTGCCCGCACAGAATACAAAACTCTGATGCTGGCATTCAAAGCAACCAAAGGTATGACTCCCCCATATCTTGCAAGTATGATAGAACCCTACAAACCCTCCCGTGCACTCGTCTCAGATCAGCCAACGCAGGGAAGCTGGAAGTACCTTCACTAAAAACGCCAGGACAACGCTCCACACGTCCCAAACTCTTCTGCTTTCTGGCTCCAAAACTATGGAATGCACTTCCCATTACAATCAGAACTGCAGCCTCACTCCCAAATTCCCAATCTTCCGCCGTAGTCTGAAAACAACACAAGCATTGTATGTAGTCATAGCACTTTATAGTATAGTATGTATAGTTTATATGTATAGTTTCATTATATAGATATTCCACGGTTATGTTCTTAGCTTACGCATGTTTCATGATAACCACTTTTTATGTATGTGATGTATTGCCGTGTGTGTGTGTGTGTGTGTGTGTGTGTGTGTGTGTGTGTGTGTGTGTGTGTGTGTGTGTGTGTGTGTGTGTGATCTCTCCAATGTGAGATGTCTGTGCATTTGCCTCCAAGTAAATCTTTGCATGCGGAGGAAGTGGATTGAGTTCTGTCTCTTATTAAATCACGGAGGAGGTTGTCTGGCACCGTTATTGCCCTTGACGGGCTGATGTCGATTGACTGAATCAGCTTCATAATGACTTTACTAAAGCTCCAATGCTTCAGGGACAGAGCAAAATAGACAAGAGTAGTGAGAGAAACAGGCTGCTATGTAGAGAGGGAGACTGATAAAGGAGGGGCTGATGAGAGACTGGGAGAGTTGGAGTGAGGGAGAGACAACGTGATGATGGAGTGAGACTGACAAAGGCAAAGTGATGGGAAAGTGAGAGAGATGGAGGGGTAGAGGGCAGTATTAATTTTTTCCGAATATATTATTTGTCTATATAGAACACCATTTAGTCTGAGTCCTATTTAGTCTTCTGAAAAACCTTAATCGACTTAGTCTTAGTCAACAACATTTACACTGGTAGAGATGCAGACAAAGTGATGATGGGAGAGGTAGAGATGAACCAAGAAGAGATACCTTGCTTGATTTCAGCATCCGTCAGGGAAAAAAAAGACATTAATGCAACCAATATGTTTGAATCAAATGAAATAAGTCAAATGAAAATCATATAAATAAGAGTACAGATGCATTTAAAAAAAAAGTTACTAAGATGCTGTTTTTACGGCATGGCTCTACAGGAGTCTAGTTGTCCTTAAAAGGCTCTGCCTGTCTGTCTAGTTGTGGGTGTGAATGTAGTTTGAGCAACTACATGGCCTATTTCGTACCCAAATAGTTTATAAACAAGCTGAGATGATTCTGTACTTCTCCTGCCTGCCTGCCTGTCACCTATGGTTGGGTTATAGAATCGTCTAATCGCAATTATTTTAGATAATTGTAATTATTTGAGATAATCACAACTTTTTTTGGTCATCATCGTGTCCATGTTGTCATTTATTTAAAAAAGCAGAAATAGCAGATCTTCAACTTTACAACATTGTAGATCAGCTACTTCTGCTATATTTTTACGTAATTTATAAAAAATATATATTTATTGGATTTATTGCTATATTTCAGTTATTTGTCATATCTACCCTGTGCATTATTGCGAAGCTAAAAGGCAAAACAGAAATGTAAGTTATTTTAAATGTACCAGTTCCAATGACAAAAACACAATTAAATCGTTAATCGCAATTATTTGTGCGACATTTAATGGTCAACGTAAAAGTGTAATGGCGACAGGCTCAGCCCTACTGTCAGCTCCCCAGCCAGGCGCAGCTGCTGGCTTTGACCCACTCTGAGCAGCCGAACTCTTTCTGGTCCACAACTTGATTATTTACGAGGGTGTCACTCTTACACATTTTATTGCGTCTTGTGAATGTTCACACTACGGACATGTGCTCACAGCTGCTGCGAATTCAGCGTGAGATAGATGGGGTGTTGAGAGAGATGAAGTGATCGGAGAAGTGAGACACAGGTGGGGTTTAAAGAAAGGAAAAAGTGAAGCACATCCTCTTAGCGGTCTTATTCCTTGACTTCTTAGCCTTTTGTTTGTTCACAAATGTTTCTTGTCTGTTTTTCAAGACGGGGACGATGTAGGTCAAAGACGGAGAGATAAATGTATAATTGGACATGGTGGGAGAGGTTAAAGACACTTTAGATGAAGACAAAGATAATGGAAGACAGGGTAACGAAGAATTAAAGACAGACAGACAGACAGACAGACAGACAGACAGACAGACAGACAGACAGAGACAGACAGAAAACAGACAGACAGACAGACAGAGACAGTATAGGTTATAGAGTTGACTTACTCTGTATGCACCATTCGTCTCTCAGGTTAATGTGAACAGTATCGACCTCAGAGCCACGCTCTGACATTAATGCTTTACTGCCTGGTCTTTAAAGACGAAGGATGCCTTCCTCTTCTACCTCATGCTATTCCATTTAAATAAGACCTTTGTATCCTGAATGAAAGGATGAGCTTCTACAAACCCATACTTGCCGGTGGGATTAAATTTATTCAGCTCTGCTGCTCATTTCAAAGAAATACATATTTATTATTAAATTCCTTCCAGGGAGATTTTCAGGAGGGGAAAAAAAAAGTTTACAAATTGATGACCTGTTATTTGATTATGGTTAATTAAACCAGTCCCTGCCATTGTTATGTGGATCATTAGATGATCTCTTCTGAGACTTCTCTTCTGACTACTCTTCTGAGACTACTTACAATTGCACACATTGAAACTCTTCTACATCCTAATCTATGCTTCATTGAAACTAGAAGAGACATGAGTCTAATAACAGCGTGGCCTCCCTGAACAATCCTTAGCTATGTGTTCAGTCACTGAAGCCACACAGATCACAGTGTGGTGTTCAGTGGTGAAGCTGCACTATGCAGGCTGGCCGCCTGTGTGGTGACGGTACTGTACTGTATATGCCACTGGTTTTCAAAGTGGCAAATAAATATATTAATGCTGTCATGATACTAAATACCTACCGGTAATTAATCGAAATTAACGTTCGATACAGTGTATGGAATATTTCAAGCCGCATCGCGATTCGCGATTCTAGCACGGGGAAGCCAGAGGCGCTGTTGTTTATCTTTGCATTCCACGCAGGTGTGCTTCCAACGGGGGAAATGCAGCCACAGACGAGCTGGCGGAGAGAGAACCCGCTCCGTTGTAGAGTCCAGTCTGCTTTACATTTCATTTCCCCGCCTGTCCGTTAAAAAAGATGACTCTCAAGCAATAATAATGAGCTCAGTCGGGGTGACCGTGACATGCAGTGGTGGAGAACATTGGATTTAGACGTAATCAGCATTCTAGAACCACGTTACAAAGTGCCAAGCAGATTGCATTTGTGTGTTGCCTGTGTTTCTTGTATGAGAAATGAAGGCAAGAGTTACTGAAGGGCTGAGCCATGTAGAATTGATTGCCTTTATATAACTCCTCCTCAGAGCGTAGGTCTCCGCCAGGCCGGGTTGTCTACCCAGGGCCTGCAAACTTTGGAAGGCGATCATAGCCACTTGGAATGGTAAAAATCTTCTTAAAGAATAATCTGAAAATGTCAATGACAGTTGTTGGGTGTTAGTATAGTCAATAGCCTAATAATTAAAATGAAATAATCGAATATCGAACTGTGACATTAAAATCGAAAGTCGAATCCAATCATGGATTGTGCGTATCGTGAGATTCTTGATACCCTGTGTGTGTGTGTGTGTGTGTGTGTGTGTGTGTGTGTGTGTGTGTGTGTGTGTGTACATTCCAAGATAGGGCTTACCGGTAAGTGGTTAGTGGCTCTGGTTAATGTCCACACATCTGGAAGCTGTGTCCTTGCTAAAACTCTATTGTGTGCTATTAACCTCAAGTGGCCTTCAGGCAGGGATTCAAGTTTTTTGTCCTGGCGACAAATTTCCGTTGTGACGATTCCATATGGGCTATATGAAAATATGAAGGGGGGTGTAGCGGTGGTGGCCGCGGTGTAAATGACACACTAAGTGATCTCCAAACTACAAAGCATCTATGGTCCCCACTCCCCCAGACAAATCATTTACATCCATCTATACATCGGTTTGATCGGTTAGTTTGGTTACAGTTTTATAACCAGTTTTGATGAGTAAACTAATGTGGCGTTCTTGTACAGCCTCCTGAGTTACTCTGAGTGGTATAATGTACGTATGGGACCGGCTCATCGTGTGTCCATGTGGATCCAATCTTTGTGATTAGCGGTAGCATAGCACTGTGGTTTCACCTGCAAGTTTCAGCACAACACGTCCTTGCGGTGAACGAATGGATGATCTCGGCTGGATGTTTTGCGCAACTTACATTTTATGTTGTTTTAATGTTAAATGCTGTGTATGTGGCTCTCTCAGCTTCTTTCATCTCATCTGTGACCCAGTTTTATTCGTCTATATTTTGTCTTTAAATTAACTATTCCAACCAGTTCCTTTGCCCTCCATCAGGCTTGCCAGGAGGAGGCAGTATAGACACCAGGATTACTGCATGTTTTTTGTGAGGGTACCTACCTACCCTAGGCCTAGGGGACACTGGGAGACCATGCAACCTCCACACATAAAGGCCCTTTTGCCAACCCCACCTAGGGTATGGGCGTTGACGACGCCCACAGTGTCCCCAGGCGGAATTAAATGTGTAAAGGTCCCTATCACGTCTAGCTATGAAGCGACAGCATTACCGACTGATAGCGAGAGATTTTCATCTCTCTCTCTCTCTCTCTCTCTCTCTCTCTCTCTGGCCTGCTGTCTGGACAGGTCACGGTCACGGTCTCCACCTAGGAAGGAGCGGGGAGCAGCGGCCTCAGACAGGAGGCATGAAGACAGAGACAGGGAGCGTCATCGTCTAGGCAGCAGCACAGAGCAGCACAGAAGACGATCCAGGTAATCTAAAAACTCACCACCGCGCTAAACTTGTTTTACTCCTCCCAGTGGGGGCTCCTCGCTGGCAGGTGAGCACACAACAGCAGTGGCAACAAAGAAATGTGCGTGGATTATTAATTGGCATAATGACTAAATTGGGAGAAAGAAAAAACAAAATTTAATTAACTTCCAGGCGGGCAGGAAATGTACCCAGCATCTTAACATTGTATTATTAAGTACATTACAGTTCTAGAATTAGTCAATTATAGTTGGATGTTAATTTCATAGCTAATGTTTCCCAGCTAGCTTGATCTTGACTCGGGTCAAGTTGTTAAACTGGTCCCCTTGCTCAAACACATTCTGATTTAGTCAACTATCCAATGATTTAGCAAATTCTACAGTAGATGTGTCAATGTAATTTCTGTGTTCTCTGATTAAATGATAGCGATGTATTGTTTTTTTTATGATTTGTACTTTATTTTTTTTAGTATATAAGACATTGACATAGACAAGACACAACAACCAAACAAACACATAACAAAACAAAATAACAGATGCACAGAAATATCTCGCAGTCCACCCCAGCCCCAATTCCAGACATATTCCTTCAGTGTATTTTTCCAACGTTGCAGCCCGTTCAGAGCTCACTCAGAGCCAGAAACTAATCCGAGTCCTGATGCGTGCATATGGTAAAAGCCCCATTTTAGGTCATAGTCGTCCATCCTATTGAGCAGCCTGTATGACAGTCGCTCGTAAGCGGCCAATAGTCCCATTGAGGCATCCCAGAGGATAGCGATGTATTGTTAATGCGTTATCTTTATGTAGAGTTGAGTGGGTTATGATAGCCACAATAAAGAATCAGACAATATTACAACACAGCAGCTGTATATCAGTATGTCACGCAGCTGCACAGTGTAGTACTGCACATCATCACTAATATGTAAAAAATGTACCACCCGAGCAGATACAGTATTGCTCAGAGGACAGGCACACAATAAAAATCTGTACACCAGTATTGCTGCTCCCAAATGCAATTTTACTTCGTGAGGGACCAGGTCGACTCTAATTTGTTTGCTAGTCTTCCACCTGCTATCGTACTGTAGTAATTTGTAGTATGTCATTATTTTCTTGTCACTCTGGGTAAGAGTGTCTGCTATATTATATAAAATGTTTCTCCTAGTTGGTGGTGTGTGGCACTGACTGTAATGTGTGTTTTCTCTCAGGTCTCCACACAAGAGGCAGAGCTCCGTGTTGTCCTCAGGGCTGCAGCTGCAGCCTGCGGGCTCCCCACTCCTCTCCCCCTCCTCCTCACCTGCCAGAGCCCTGTCTGCTAGCCCCGCCTCCAGTCTGGGCTCCAGGTAACCAGCACTGTTTATTTTAATTTAGTTTTAGTCTTAGGGCCGATTCATTTTCTACTCCTATTTTACCGCTGTTTCGGCGCTGTAGTGCCGAAATGATTTCGCTTGTCAGAAATATTCAGTAGCACCGAAGAGCCGACTTTAGGACGGTACCCGCCCCCCCCCCCCCCCCCCCCCCCCCCCCCCCCCCCCCCCCCCGAACCTCAAATGACGTCACATTGTAGGCTCTACAGCGCCGAACCGACTTTTATTCGGCTCTAAAATAGGAGTATGAATCGGCCCTTAGTCTTTTGAATACATTTTAATTTCGTTTTAGTGATCTGAAATGTTTTAGTTTTAGTCTAGTGTTTAGTCCACTAAATGTAATATTTTAGTCCACTAAATCTACAGTTCAACACTGGTAATCAGCAGACAATGTTGATCCATTTGCACTGTAAGCCACAGACACCCGTTCATACAGACTAGATGGGCGGTCAAGCCGGTCGAAGTGATGTATTTTGCATCACAGTACTGAAATGGTGCGCATTAACATAGTGTCATGGAGTTTTATACCGGTATTAACTGTAGATTGTGCAAGTGCATTAACAGTGAGGAAAGCAGCCATCATCCTTCGCATAATACTTAGCAATATGTGTGTAAAATGTGGAGTCTGAGTCATTTGAGCTTGCGTGTGCTGTGAGTGAGACATGAGAACAAAGCTGTCTCGAACTCCATGGCCATCGCCTTGAATTAGTGTAGCTTGATGATCTGCACTGCCAGAGTGGTGTAGACTAGGAGAGTGGGAGCATGGCACTGCCAGAGTGGTGTAGACTAGGAGAGTGGGAGCATGGCACTGCCAGAGTGGTGTAGACTAGGAGAGTGGGAGCATGGCACTGCCAACATCTGAGATGCATTCAACAATGCATTGTGAACATCTGAGATGCATTCAACAAGGCATTGTGAACATGTGATGCATTCAACAATGCATTGTGAACATCTGAGATGCATTCAACAAGGCATTGTGAACATGTGATGCCTTCAACAAGGCATTGTGAACATCTGAGATGCATTCAACAAGGCATTGTGAACATCTGAGATGCATTCAACAAGGCATTGTGAACATTTTAGAGCGTTTGAAGGAAAATGCACTTGTTTTTGTTTTAGTTGGAATCACTTGGCACACGTGGGCTCGATAAGAACCTGGCTCGATAAGCCTGATTGATAAGGTGCTCGTTATCAATACTATTTAACAAGCGCCATCCCTACTGATACCCCCCCCCCCCCCCCCCCAGCAAAGTGATGCATGAATCCATGCCATGATATATTATAACATGACCTATTCAGTCATGCACACAAACGTATAGATTTACCACACTCATGCATAATATATAACACCTTCAGATATATTGAGCAATGAAATACCACAAAATGCCAAAGCTTATGTGTTAAATGATGTATGTAATTATGTAATATTGTGAATGCCAGCGGTGGAAAAAGTACTCAAATGTACAGTATCAATACTGCAATATAGAAAGAAATACTTTACACACAAGTACAAAAGTATTGGTATCAAAATGTGCTTAAAGTACCAAAAGTAAAAGTACTCATTACGCATAATGTCCCATTTCAAATCCTTTGAAAATATAAGTACAGTACTTAACACTTACGCTAGCATTTATTGACAAATTATGTTATAATTCACGCCAGCATTTTCCCAGTTCAGCTCTTATTTTGAAAAGCCACATTTCCAGACTTCCGGTGTTGATCTTATACTAGGAAGTTGGACGATGCGTGGTCAGGTCCTGTGTATCAAACTGAGCTAACCGAGTGCAGTGGAATGCTTCACAGCGTCGGCTCCCGGCCGTGGAATAAACCTTGTTTTGACAAAAAATGCCTCCTGGGACAAGGAATAGGAGATACACACTTATGTGTGTTGTCCCTGCCTCTCTTGTCTGCTCTCTCGTCCTTGCTTCTCTTTTCTTTTCATAATAATAATGTACACTCATAGCTGACCATGAATAACAATTTTATTTTATTTTTCTCTCGTCTGTCTCGCCATTCTTCAGGGGTGGATCTCAGGAGAAGGACAAACCTGTGTCTTCGACCATAGTGTCCGCTGTGCAGACCAAAATCACTCAGGTACTACTCATTTATATATCTGCACTCAGCAGCCCCTCTACCTATTATCTTAGCTACAGCTTCCCAAATAAAATAACTGTGTTTGACCCATTGAATAGAACAAGCTGTTACTACTGTACTTTATATAAATTACATCTTTGGACTTTGTCCATTTGATTAAGTCTAGCTGTGGCCTAGAACTAGAAGTGTTAGCTATGTTTTGTTAAAGACTGTAAAAAAGTTGAAAGTACAATAGTAGCATCTTAAATAATGCTACTGTTCAAAGTTTTGATCACACTGTACTAGATTGAGGTATCCAGCATCTTATATACTGTATATCATATTTGACCACAGTGTACACCGTTGTATTGTCTAGCACAGAGGTTTTGGTCTTGTACTGGTCAGTGTTTTACATCAACGCTCCTGAGACTTCCCTACCTCTTGGTCTAGTGCCAGTAGAATGCAAATATGGATATTATATCCTATTTACAATCAGCATGGATTGAACCCCAGTGGGGCTAGCATAGCTTTATGTACAGTATAGTTGATCTGCATGCTGTAGACCAGCTAATATCTGGTCTAAGGTCACCTTTTCCACCTCCGAGTGCATGTGGTCGTCGCGTGCATATTTAGTCTTTGGGCAGCTTTTGTATGAACGTGTCCATGCATCGTTATTCTGCTGTTAGCCGTGCTGGTCTACACATGACAGCCAAGTGGTGATGGTTGAATAAAAATGGCTTTCATCTCAGAGAGAGGGAGAGAGCTAGAGACATGACTGTTAGTAGAAAAATGAGAGAGCCAGACCAACAGAAACTAAGTTTTTTAGATCATGGAAAGGGCAGAGAGTAATTTAAAACTCACAATTTAACAATAGTCCTGGAACATAAATGCAAATATACTTTTATGAAACCTTTGCAGCCTTACTTTCATATTTAAACCACTGTTTTGAATAACAGTCCACTTGGATGAGAAATCCAATCTCACCACACTTCAGAGAGAAGTCTGGTCATCTTAGTTGCTTTAATTGTTTTAGCGATGGAGCACAAGAGCCAAATGCTTTCACCCTTTCTCTCACGTAGCAACCTTTGATAGTTCACAGTGAAATTATGAGGCGGGCAGCCAGCATCGCCTGCCATATTTTCAACCTCCCCGTCAGAATCAGACTCATCTGATTCATCCCATCACAGGTTTACAGGTGTAAAACATTGCGTCAAATTCATTTTTTTATGGAATCTCCATCGTTTTTTATTGTTTCCAGAAAGACAACGAAGATAAATATTGGGGGGTGCAAGGCAAAGGGGGGAAAAAAGGAATCAATTAGAAAATACACAAGGTATCTACAGTACATTATTTACACATAGAGTACTGTAACTCTCTCTAGGGTATCCATCCAAACCTCATGTACATACAGTAACATTATGTACATGAGGTTTAGAAATAAGGTGCAAAACATTTCTAGCATATCATCGCTGGCCTTTCCTTCAAAGTTTTGGACGTCACAGGTTTAATTTAACCAATTTATACTCCTACTAACTTTTGTTCCATTTCTAGACCCTTTGAAGGTGCCTAGAGACTATCATCTCCAATATGAAGGCTTATATAACCAGCTTCATTAAATTAGCTATATTTGAGTTTTCTGTTTGTTTTAGTGTCAGAACCTTTCCTCTTCTGATAAGGTAACCCAGATTTCAAATGTGTGGCGATGAAACGGCAAGTCTAAGTAAAGACTAATATAATGTTGAACCCGTGGGAAGTTGCACGTCTTGTCTCACACACCTGCAACGATGACGGACGAGCATTTCAAAGCTACGTATGCACAACAGACTCCTGCCCGAGACAGACAAGTTGACCTAACCAATTTAGGAGTACCAATCTCTTTTCTCCGCCTTTCATGTCAGCAGTCTAGCTCTAGCACGGTGAACCCCATCAAAAAAGACTGACATTGTCTGTGATGAGAACCAGATGAGGTGTGAGACAAGTCAACTAGCTACGGCTCAGGGCAACAGACAGAAATACTTGGTTGAACTGAGGCCAGGCCTGAAGCAAGGCTACGTTGAAAGGGAATTAGTGTGGACACTGCAGCTAGTCCAAGGAAATGAATTAATGAATGAGTCGCCGTAAGATGTTTAGATTAATGATGCTCATCTGTTGCTGACATATAGAGCCTTGTTAGAAGAATGAAGCTTCTGAGATGGTTGGTGAAACTGGGCAGATGAGACATGTACGCTGGAGTAGCCACTTGGTAGGTGGATACTTTAGACAAGTAGTAGGCAACAGGCAGCATATATAACTCTATAAGCTCTAGTCCTAATTGAAACATAATGCCTTCAACATCAAGTGATCGCTTATACTATGTTGCAATGATACAAAGCCTTGCAGACTGTGTCGTCTACTATGGGCCGCTGTGGCACACAATTATATTAGCGTGTTCATACGTCTGTCTGAGTGTGTGTAAAAAGAGTAAAGGGTGGCGCTAGAGGGAAGGTCTCTGGGTCAATGTACTGTAATTGTATAGTGTGGAAAATAGTTAACACTTATTTTGCCCAAAACGTCCCCAGACGTCTTTTATAATTACACCCGTAGAACTTGGCCCAGGACGCGTGGAGACGTCTTTAGGTCCTTTTTAATTGTACAGTACTAGAATTTCGTGCGCGCTACGCGCGCACTCATCCCAGAGCGACTTTGCCACGCACTATGGGAAGAAATAAATGGCGGGAGTTGACTCCACATGTAGTAACGAATGGGTTATTGGAAATGTACCATTGTTTTGTCCTGAATATTTCCACAGCCTAAGTACTAAAGGATTGTGACTGTGGGACAGACATACAGTCTGACATACAATAGGCTACACGTGTGCACAGTGAATAAACAATGACCTATATGCCCAGAGTTCTTAAATTAACATAGTTGGATTTTAACAGAAAGACAATGCCATAAATCAGTCAAAGTAAGTGACAGACTCAACAGTAGCACACAGCATGCAAGGCAGCGATGCATGCATGCAAACATGTTTGTCCAGCTGAGATTTAGTGTCTCCATCTCTCTGTGGAAGAGGTTGCACATGACCTGTACGGCCACACTGAGGCGCTCCAACACAAACACAGACACAAAACAACACCACGCTGTTTGTCCAGTTGACCCAAATCAACACCAATACCTAGCCTGTTTGTCCAAAACACAGTATCTGCTGGCCACGTGTCTACTTCGCCACAACCTAATGTTAGTAACAAATGTAGGGGAGAGCCGCCAAGGTTGTAACGCTTCACGGTTGTAACATGGACGTTATATCTTGATTGGTCAACGCCACCATGACGCCATCGCGTCAGTATGTGTACAGCAACGTACTCTACGTGGCCAGGAGTTTGAAGTTTGAAGTGTTTACCTTCAAAATGCGTCTAATTTTACACCTGGAGTATATGTGTGGTACAATTTTTGTCTTTGGTGTTGGTGAATAAAAATCCACATGGATGTGTTCATGCTTATGTTCTTCATTAGTTTGCATCGTGTTTAGACGGAATTCACGTTCATTCTGGTCTGTAAGCAACTGCAAAGAAAACTTGCAAAAGCGGGTCATTTGTAACATGTGTTACAAATGGTCCGCTTCCATTCAATGCCATTATATGTAATATTTACATATTTGACATATTGGCCAATATTATATGTTCTGAAATGGTATTGTATCGTGTAGTGTATTCTGAAATTAGTTTAGGGTTGTATAACGTTGTACAACTCAATCAATCAAACGTTTGTTTAATCAATGTATTGCCCCATTGAAAAAAAAGAAATGGCCAAACTGGTACTGGTACACCCGATACTATTTAATATTTCCCTTATGTTTGATACATTTTCTTATCACATCCATGGTATGAAAACAATGCTAAGGAGTTGCTTCAATGAAATGTAATTGCTTTAAGCTGAGAACGATATGTTTAATGGTGTTTTTTAGCGTTGTTACATTTATCATGCATGCCGTTACAATTGATCCGATATGCGCAGCAAATGTAACACTGAAACAGCGTCCACGTTCGGTTGAATAACTCCCGACCTGTTTTATCAAAAAAATAACTTGAAGTGGTTTATGGTAGCTGACATGTGTAGGTCCGTTGCCTGAAAATATTACATGTGTAGCTAAACGGATCTCTGAGTAAAAGAATGAAACGTGCAAAATGTTACATCCTTGGCGGCTCTCCCCTATTAGTTTACTCACAGCACAGCACCGTCACTCCTGTCAGTTATTTCGTCCTAATAACTTGAAGTGGTTTATGGTAGCTGACATGTGTAGGTCCGTTGCCTGGAAATATTACATGTGTAGCTAAAGGGATCTCTGAGTAAAAAAATGGAACGTGCAAAATATGTTCTAAAATTGTATTGTATTGTGTAGTGTATTCTAAAATTAGTTTAGGGTTGTATAACGTTGTACAACTCAATCAATCAAACGTTTGTTTAATCAATGTATTGCCCCATTGAAAAAAAAGAAATGGCCAAACTGGTACACCCGATGCTATTTAATATTTCCCTTATGTTTGATACATTATCTTATCACATCCATGGTATGAAAACAATGCTAAGGAGTTGCTTCAATGAAATGTAATAGCTTTAAGCTGAAAACGATATGTTTAATGGTGTTTTTTAGCGTTGTTACATTTATCATGCATGCCGTTACAATTATTCCGATATGCGCAGCAAATGTAACACTGAAACAGCGTCCACGTTCGGTTTAATAACTCCCGAGCTGTTGTGTGTATTGCGTGGTTAAAAGGCCGTGTGTTTGTGTTGTAAACAACTCATGTTATGTCTGCGCACACTGTATGTTGCTATGGCTGCTGACGTTAGCATGTGTGCTATCAGGCAAAAGCTGAGATAGATATGCAACTACTACTGGGGAAAATGCCATACAAAACACAACACCTAATTTCGGAATGTTATTGTGACCTATTGAGCACAATCAGACCATCATGATTTGCTTGCTGGACCTATAATTAATTTATTAGCATTAAATGTCCACTCGCCCATCCAAAAGAAAAGCAAGATGGCTGCGACAGATTGTGAGCGCGACGGACTACGGAGGCCAGGAGGAACAGAGCTGGTGACGTAAGAGGCAGGCAGTGTTGCCAGGTTTGCGAATTGTAAGCGAGTTGCAGTGTATGCAAGTAGCGTGGTTAAATTCCTTGTTTCTCGGCGTGTTGTGGCACCCGTTTATCTGCTGGCTCGATCGTGATTTTCATAAAAGTAATATTTGCAGAGTAAATAAGAAACTTGAAGGGCTAAAAAATAGGCTATGTCAGTTCGGGGAGGGTGGCGAATTTATTTTGCATATAGAGATGTGTGGTGAAAGTGTGGTTCGGTCGGAGATAGAGCATGAAGAATGAGTATGGGTACACCTTTTCACTTGTATAATAGATAAAACCGGATTGCTAAAATCGTGTTTGTTTAGAGACAGATGTCTTGTATTGTGTTTATAGCTATCTAGCTATATATCTTGTGTTGTGTTTATAGCAGACTCCTCACTCAAACGTGCACTTGCAGACAGTTTGGGCAACTCAAAAGCAAACTCCACATTAGGGATGGCCAAAAGGAAAGATTGTATTAACCGGTTACCGCCAGCACTTGTCGGCTAATTAACCGTTAGCCGTTAAGGGAAAAAAAGCGCTGTTTTGCGCATTAAAAATAGACAAATACACCGTTTACACGTGGCCTGCTGTCAATCAGTGCACTAGTGCGTAGGCTACAGTCTTCTATACGCACATATGTATCGCGGACCGATCAGGAAGGATTAGAGGGAGGGAGAGAGAGAGAGAGAGAGAGAGAGAGAGAAAGAAAGTGAAAGAGAAAGAGAAAGAGAGAAAGACAGAAAGACGTGTTAGAGAGAGCGTCTCTCTAACGCGCGCGAGCGAGAAAGAGAGAACGTCAGAGAGAGAGAGAGAGAGAGGGGGGGGGGGGTCCCGTTAGCAACAAGCTAACAGCATACCGGTACGTTCGTTCTATGATCCATAAAACGACAGATCTGCCGTTTAAGGAACCAACGTTCGTTGCATGAAGGGCAGATCTGCGCGCGCGCAATGCTGTGTGTGTTTTCGTCTTTTTTTCTTTTTCCCTCCTGCTTCCACAGTCCACTAGTACTACATGCAGTTGCTTTGGTGTTTTTGTTTTGGGGGAAGTAAGTCACGGCACATGCGTGGTTGCACTGACAGTAAAGGTGGAAAGAGGGGGTGTCTGTGTGTGTGTGTGTGTGTGTGCTTGGTGCTTTGGCCGCGGTGCCCGCTCTCGGCGCTTCAAAATAAAAAAAATATATTTTTTATCGGTGAACCATTAGCCGTTAGTGTTGTCGGTAAACAAATTAATAAACGGCTAACGGTTGTCGATTGGACACCCCTACTCCACATGCCCAAACATTTTATTTACCTGCCATAGTGTCACCCTTACCCCTGTGTCGAATCAGTGGTTAGACTGGCATATTCGCCGATCCCGATATGACCAAATAAGAGCATATCGGGCAGTGTTCCGATACTGGTATCGGGACATCTCTACTTCTAAAGGGAGATGAGACTTATTAGCGCAAGCTTGTAATGGAATTATAAATACCTCCCGGTTTTGGGGGGAAATGGAAGACTTTTCAGAGTAAAATCGGTATCTGCTGGGTACTCTAGCGCCTTTATTTTTGAAAAATGATGGAGCATAAATCAGATAGAACCATGTTGTACTGTACTTGCTCACCCCATTATATCTCTTGTTCACTCAATAATGTAATCGGCCATGGAAACCTAACTGTCGTTTGAAATTCAATAAAAATGTGAATATGCCTCATAGGCACAATCCATTTTCTGCTGTAGAAACACTCCATTGAGCCTCGCTAATAATGTTGCTCTACTGTTGTCGCTATTTGCTCTTCTCAGACGGGAAATATCTTCCTTGACGCATTACCATTATTCTGCCACACACTGGCTTCATACCGGCCACTTCATGATCAATAATTCACCCAATTTTCATTCCACCCACCCCTTGCAGTGCCAGTGCCAAATGAACCCTCTTTATTACCCATCTATCTGTGAATTACTCCAATCTGCTTCCTCTCCACCCTCTGCTAAACTGTACCTCTACTCTACGGTTTCTATCCAATACCCTTGTGTTTCTCTCTCTGTAATAATAATAATATATCGCTTTTCTAAGCTCTGTGCCTACTCAAAGCCTGTAGTGAACCTATAGTTCATACTACTAATACTGCAACTATCAATTATTTATTATTCAATGAATCAAATAATCAAGAGGTATACCGTATATCTTTGTTGTCGAGAGGAAAACACATAACTCAATTTTTTACTTTTTTTATTATATTGTATAAGGTTTTCTTCATTTCCTGAAAAGAATATATATTTTTTTCATTTTCAGAAAAACAGTTGGGTGGTTTCTTCCTGACAGCAGAGATATACTGTATACACTGTATATTATAGTGATTTAAGGTGGTTGCACACTAGACACGTTTTTCGGAAAACCGATGGAGAAACACAGCTAAAAATCCAAAAAATGCACTCTTGTGTGCAGGGACCTTTATTCTTTCCCCAGCATGATTATTTCATTACAATTGCTTACTTTAACTGTTGTATCCTTATTTCATACTCCTGAGAGAGCTGGTGAAGTCAGCATGAGGAGAATAAAGGTCATCTTTCCCTTGACCTTTATTCTCCTCATCTCCACCAGTCACTCACTCTCGATGCTTCATTTATGTTCCATCCATGTATGTTCTGCTTGCCTCTTGAAGAGGGCAGTCGCATTCTGAAGATGCAAGTAGGCCGGGCGCAGCGCACGCTTGCGACCAGCAGCAATAAGTTTGGTTTGATTGATGTATGTTATATGTGTTTCAAGCCTTATGACCTGCTGTAAAACCAATTGCCCTTCGGGGACACACTAATACATAACCTTGAACCTTGGTGTGTTCAACAACATGTCGCATCGTCACATGTTAGCTTGTAGTTGTTTTTATGGACAAGCAACACCGTTGTGTGTTTTGGTACAAATTGAGCTTTACTTTCTCTGAAGTCTTTCGTGTCTTACAGATAGACGTCTTCGGGCTTCCTTAGTTCCTTTTTGAAATCTCTTAGGATTTCCTTTGTTTGTTCTATTTTTTCCCCATCTTTCATGCTGCTGCTTTTCATGTCTACCTCTCCCATTTTATTTTGTTCATCTGAAAACAGTTGAAGAAAACAGAGCAGCCATGTGCCACCAGAGGTGGCAATGCTTGATTATACTTACTGTACCTACCTGGTGGCACAGACCAAAAATAGCCAATCTACAAACTCACAACTATCAGCTATTTTTGGTGTGAGTCAGCGGTGCGCAACTAATTATAAAATGTTGCATAACACCGTCCGTGTCAATATTCATAATGTTCAGTACTGTAATCTCATAACTTTTGTTTTTAATGAAGGTCTCCCCATTCATTACAAGGATAATATCAGTCACCAGAAGCAGGGGAGTGCGTTTGCATTGAGTGTAACAAGAAGTTGAAAGGGAGGTGGGTTGTGTCTGATCAAATTATTATAAAATACCGGTATCTAAATATTGAATAAAGCAACTTCAAAACATTGTCTTTGGGTGGTGCACACAAAAGTAGATGTGATTATTATTATTAATTTTTTATGACTTTATTTCCAGGCCAGGTCCAGGTCTTTGCTGTTTTTCCATTATCTTTATCATTAGTTGGTCTAAGGGCATAACTCCTGGGAGATCTCTGGGAGGAGATGAAAGTAACAAAGCACAAAACAGCTGATTTTACACAATGCTAATGTACAGCAGTGGTGGGGAGGTGGTGACTGTACAGCAGTGGGGGGGAGGTGGTGACTGTACAGCAGTGGGGGGGAGGTGGTGACTGTACAGCAGTGGGGGGGAGGTGGGCACAGAGGTGGTGACTGTACAGCAGTGGGGGGGAGGTGGGCACAGAGGTGGTGACTGTACAGCAGTGGGGGGGAGGTGGGCACAGAGGTGGTGACTGTACAGCAGTGGGGGGGAGGTGGGTACAGAGGTGGTGACTGTACAGCAGTGGGGGGAGGTGGGCACAGAGGTGGTGACTGTACAGCAGTGGGGGGGAGGTGGGTACAGAGGTGGTGACTGTACAGCAGTGGGGGGGAGGTGGGCACAGATGTGGTGACTGTACAGCAGTGGGGGGGAGGTGGTGACTGTACAGCAGTGGGGGGGAGGTGGGCACAGAGGTGGTGACTGTACAGCAGTGGGGGGGAGGTGGGTACAGAGGTGGTGACTGTACAGCAGTGGGGGGAGGTGGGCACAGAGGTGGTGACTGTACAGCAGTGGGGGGGAGGTGGGTACAGAGGTGGTGACTGTACAGCAGTGGGGGGGAGGTGGGCACAGATGTGGTGACTGTACAGCAGTGGGGGGGAGGTGGTGAATGTACAGCAGTGGTGGGGAGGTGGGCACAGAGGTGGTGACTGTACAGCAGTGGGGGGGAGGTGGGCACAGAGGTGGTGACTGTACAACATTGGGGGGGAGGTGGGCACAGAGGTGGTGACTGTACAGCATTGGGGGGGAGGTGGGCACAGAGGTGGTGACTGTACAGCATTGGGGGGGAGGTGGTGAATGTACAGCAGTGGTGGGGAGGTGGGCACAGAGGTGGTGACTGTACAGCATTGGGGGGGAGGTGGGCACAGGTGGTGAATGTACAACAGTGGGGGGGAGGTGGGCACAGGTGGTGAATGTATAACATTGGGGGGGAGGTGGACACAGAGGTGGTGAATCCGGCGTCGGTTTCCAGCGCTAGTTGGATCCGACCCCACTAGACAGTGGCCTTGTGGTTAGAGTCTCCGCCCTGAAACTGGGACGGCGGGGGTTCGATCCCCGGCCGGGTCATACCAAAGACTGTAAAAATGGAACCCAATGCCTCCCTGCTTGGCACTCAGCATCAATGGGTCCGCACGAATGATTCCCGAGTGCGCCGCACCGCTCCAAGAGATGGGTCAAATGTGGAGAACAAATTTCACTGTGACAACGTGTGTGACTAATCGTACGACTTTGACCCTCTATGCCCAGAAAAGCATAACAGAAATAGTTAAAATCCTGAGGGATCACAGAAAAATGATCTCTGCAGCTCAAGGCTGCAGAGAGAGTGGCTTAATTGGACATCAAAGGGCCCACCACAGCTGTGGGACATTGCGTAATGGCAGCGCCCGTGAAATACAAACATCTACATGTATGCTGCTGCATTATCTGAAGGAAGCCAAACAAAAAGTTGTACTCCTATGTACCTGTCCTGTACACAAGATGTTCAACCTTGATACACATGGCCAAGCTGGACCGAACTTATCACAGACCTGACGTACAGAATAAGGTGCTTAAACATATAAATAGACTAACCACAATCCCTTCTCTCACGTGCCTGCTTCTGCTCATCTGACCATGTCCCTCGTTGTCTCGTTCTCTCTCTAAACAGGATCTGATGGCTAAAGTGCGGGCCATGCTCGCCACCTCCAAGACCTTCCAGCCCCCCACATCCTGAAGGGAACGTGGCCATCTATCACCCAACCAGGTGGAGGGGTCCCTGGCTTCTCTGTCCCCTCTTCTCTGCCTCACCATGGTGACAAAGTCAAGCCACCCCCCCCCCCCCCCCCCCCATGTCCTTCAGCCAATCAGCATGTGGCATTCTCCCCCTCCTGGAGCTGTAGTTGGCCTGGATGTTTTCTGAGCTTTCATCTCCCCGTTTGTCTTAGCGTTGTGTCATCTTCCTTTGATCCATTCGCATGTGAGTCACATTTGTTACGGATGTACCTCCAGCATTGTAAGCGTGGATCGAGGGGCTCTTGAACTACTGTATAGTATATGACTTTGTACCTGACAGAAATCCCTCTGTGTCACCAGGGTTGAATGTGATACAGTGTGATATATATCACTATTGTCCTTTTTCTTTGGCACAGGAATTTCAAAGCATGGAATTGATCCACAGAGGTGTCTCGCATCGTGTCTGAAAAGAAAGATTTAAATTTCCTCCAAATTGTTGACGGAGGGAGACATTATTCGCTGCGTAGCTGCCGTGGCATAATTGTGCCGACGCCAGAGGGGTTATATTCCATCCTTCTGTGAAGGATTGCGTTGTTTTGTTCATTTTATTTCTCTCTCCTCCCCAATCCTTCCCTTTGTTATTCACCCTCTTCCTTCTCTCCCTCTCTCCCATTTGTCTCTTTCCTCTCCACCTGGCCAGCTCACTTTAAAATCCATTTTCGGCGTCTCTCAGCTCCAACGTGTGGCCTTCTATTTTTTTTTGTGTCAAGGTTCCTACAGAATCCAAAGCAGAGCTGCTTTCTAATGCAAAATGTCAATAAATTTTGAAATAGAATTTCCCGGGAGCCTTTTTTTTCCTGCTTGAAAGTGTGGGATTATAAAATGTCAATGATCCACGCAACAATTGAACAGTTGAATATAATTTGTGTCATGACCACTTTTCTGTTCTCCTGCTCTAAATATTGTCATTGAGAATTATGTGTATTGTCAGTGAGTAATGCATCTCATCAACACACTGGTTACTGTATGTGACTGAAGGTTTTAATCATAAAGTACAAGGTCAATATATTATAATATCCCAATTGAAATGATGTTTGCAAGGCCAGTACTGTAAATGGTACATCTCATATGCAACAGTGAACAGATAAAAACATGTTCACAATTAAATACACTGGTTGTTGTGTCGAAGCCAACAACGGATACGTTGGAACAGCCAATTCAACCAGTATCATTATACTTGCAGCGTGGGTTGCACCTGTGGCCCTTGCAGAGGGCCTGACACAGTAGACCGGTGTTTGCTTCAGCTTCGGACAGTAAGCACTCCATTACCCGCTCAGTTAACAGTTTGACGTGTTCAACGTCGTCATTGTTCGCTGATGACACGCTGTTGAATGTGTCGTAATTGTGACTATATAGCTCAGGGGCAATGGCTTCAACGGTCCCGGTGTAAAATGTGCACAAACATAAGCCGAGTTGATTGCCTAATGGCGTTGTTGTGTCGAAGCCAACAACTGATACGTTGGAACAGCCAATTCAACCAGTATCATTATACTTGCAGCGTGGGTTGCACCTGTGGCACTTGTTTTTGGAGAAAAGCCTGTTAACATTAATGTGAGAGAGACACCCAACACTCCATGTCCTTTTAGGATATTTAGTCAGTGCTTTAGCATTATGAATGCTGCGGCTGTTAAACAGTCCTGTGGCATTTGTACACTGCTGAAGGGCCTGTATGTAAAAAGACAAACTTGAATGAAGAACATTTATTATCTGGCAGGGACGTGCGTTTGTTTGCTGCCCGTGCCAAATAATAAAATATATATATTTTTAAGTGAGTGCTCGTGGTCTTTTCGTTTATAGATGTGTAGTGTAGTGTACTACACGCATACTGTAATGCTCAAGCCTAATTCATCTTCATTGCGTGCCGGTGTATTGCTAACCTGACTCCGCCAGATTGCGGCAGTACTGAGTTCACAAGTTCCCTCCTCCTGCCTGCATCTGGTCTCTGTCAAGCAAAAACGATGAACCAGAAGAGAGTGGGCCAAAAAAATCTGATATCTCCATAATGATTTTGAGTTGTACAGTAGTCTTGTTAGGTTGTGTTTACATTTGCGCTGTGGCAGCGCTTCAATACGTCATCAGTCTCACGTTGATCCCGCCTCTAGCGGCCCCATACAGCTGCATATCGCTCCGATCAGCATTTGATCGGAGTACATCGTCTCTGCCCAAGAGGGACCAGTTTGGAACAGGAGGAGGAACTCACTGCTGCCGCCATCTGGCGGAGTAAGGTTAGTGTAGAGCTGTAATTCTCATGGCACCGACACCATCGTACAACAGTGTAAATGAAGCCTTTCTTACATGCTCATACACAAACCTTGGAGCAGGATAGTGCGAATCAGGGCATATTGCTGCAAGCTACTGAAATCATTAGTAAGATATTAGTCTAGGTCAGGAAATTCATGGAGGTCATGAAGGCCATTCCCAATATGCCCAATCAGTGTGGTAGTATGGCCTTCAAGTGATGTGCTCTGAGGCCACAGTGGCCTTGATGCCCAATCCACTCTGTCCCAATGCTCCGGCTGGTTTAACAGTTTTCTCCTCTGTCAGCACCAAGAGAAATAATACAGCACTGTGTTTTTGTCTATGAACTATTATTCTTGGGTATTGTCTATTGTTGTTCAGGGGGGCCTGGCTCCCATACTGTATAGCACCCATTGAAGCTCTTATGGAGGAGCCCTGTAGAGAGTGAACGGTGTAGAGAGTTCTGTATCCAAGTAGGAAACAAGGATTTGGCCTGCAGGGCAAAGCTGTGTCTCCATTCTGCCCATATGTACTGTAACACTCCCTTTCTCATCTAACATCTCCTGTTTCACTTTGCTTATGCAGGAGAACTTCTGCATGGCTAAGAAAAGTTCTAAGGATGTAACATAATAACATTGTAAGCAGACAGTATTCATTTTTCCCCTTTATTTACCCAGGGTAGTAGCTGAGCTACTAAGTGCTCATTTTCAGCAACACCCTGCACATAGAAACACACGACAGACACATTAAAACCTGGGAGCTGACCAGTACAACTTATACTGTTGGCCACTAAGTAGCTCCACTGGAGCAGTTGGGGGTTCAGTGCCTTGCTCAAGGGCACTTCAGCGGTGTTGGGTGAGTGATGACCAATCGCTTCAAAACCCATATATTTCCTGCCCGTCTGGGGGAATCGAACCGGCAACCTTTCGGCAACAAGTGCGCTCATCTAACCCTATAGGTCACCGCTGCCCCATATGGTGGTCTCTTTCTTCTTTTTGCACTTGTTTATGGCCAATTCTTAACTTTATCGATTCCACACAGGTCTTTTCAGCAGACAGATGCTATTTTCAGTGTTTGTGTACAGTATGTTTACTGGCAACACATTCTCAGTTGGCTAATTGCTACGATAAAAACATTTTTCCACACAGCTCAGCATTTGTCAGTGAAAATTGAAGGGAGCCTTAGAATGAAGTCTTATTTTGATAAGGATGTCATCGAATTAAAGGCTCCATAATGGGTTATGAGCTGACAAAGACACCAAATCTTTGGTGCTCATTATTCCCATCTTGCCTCAGTACTGTATGACACATGGGTCTCGAATCCAGCAGCTCGCCTGGCCAATCCTGTGTATCTGAAGAGACTTTCATTTGATCATTATTCCCGTTCTGTTCCTCAGTACGGCTGCACCGGCTTTGATAAGACAGGAGTGATGCTTTGTACAGCATTTTTACTGGGTAATTGTCCAGTGCTGCTGAGGAATGGATAAGTACCAAATAGAATGCAGCAGGAATACTCTCTCTGAAGAATGAGTCTGCATCCCTTTTCCCTGAAGAAGAAGTTGTGCCTTCTAAGCATTTGTAGAGTTTGTGCAACACTCAGCTGCTTTGGCTAATATTCCAGATGCCGGGGGGAGAGGTTGCCCTTGCAGAGGGCCTGACCAGTAAACACTCCATTACCCACTCAGTTAACAGTTTGACGTGTTCAACATCATTGTTCGCTGATGACACGCTGTTGATTGTGTCGTAATTGTGACTATATAGCTCAGGGGCAATAGCTTCAACGGTCCCGGTGAAAAATGTGCACAAACATAAGCCGAGTTGATTGCCTAATGGCGTCAAAGAAAGTTGGTTTTAATAAGGCTCTGCCTGAGGAGAATAGCACATAACTATACAGTACTGACTGTACATAAGCTTGGCTGTGCTGAGATGGCCTGTTATTTTGATTATTTTTAGACAGAAATTTTCACTGCTAGTATATTTCAGAGTGGATATATAAGAATGGGACAAAAGTTGAGCTGCAGTTGAACTATGGCTCTTCTTAAAGGGAGTCTTTGTGCCCCATCACAAGATTAAAGAACTCATTTGAATAACCCGTCTTGCCCGCTCATAACCCTTCCAATGGTGCCTGTAATAACCACAATGCCCCAAACACACATTAAATCACACTTTTATATGTAATCAAATGGTGCTCATAACATCTGCATTGATTGATACCAGACCTAATGGTTTCCTGGCACTTACAGTTTCATTGACTCCTACTCTGTGTGTGTGTGTGTGTGTGTGTGTGTGTGTGTGTGTGTGTGTGTGTGTGTGTGTGTGTGTGTGTGTGTGTGTGTGTGTCTGTGTCTGTGTCTGTGTGTGTGTCTGTGTCTGTGTCTGTGTGTGTGTGTGTGTGTGTGTGTGTGCGCGCGCGCCTTTGTACTTTTACCCAAGGATAAATCAACCCCTGAGCCATGCCAGATACCTTCCTCTTTTTTGGACACTCCTCCCTATACTGTACATGTGTGTGTGTGTGTGTGTGCATATCATTGTCATGTTCTGGGAAGTATACGTGGCTTGTGAAGGTAATGAAACGGGGAGAGTGATTTGTTTCTTTTATGAGGCGTCTTAAGAGAAGCCAGGCAAAATGCTAATATAGGGGAGGTTTGCGGTAACAAACAAGGGAAATATGAAGAGTTTCTTTCTGAAATGCATATTAAATGTTTTATGTTTAACATTTTTTTCCCCTTTTTTGAAAATTGAAATTTTGCTAAAAAATAAATAAATAACTCTCATGGGAGAAATTTACCATACACTACATTCCAGTTTTAAGGGGCTTTAACAATTTAAAACGAGAATAAAATCCACTCAGTAAGAGTCTTGTTTAATAATGGTGAGGATCTACAGCAGCAGTCAAATCAGACAATCGCGTTTCGGCAAATTTCAGAATTTCTGACACTGAGTGCGGATTTTATTCTCTTTCTATGTTCTCTTTGAATCTGCACCCAGCACACGCCTGAACCTTTAAAAGACTGCCTGATTTGAGCGAGCCTTTTCCCTTAAGGTGAACTCTTTAACAATTTAAACCATACCTACTTTGTGGACGAGGGTCCCAAGAGGTTTGTTGTTGCTCTCCTTTATTCACGTTGCACCCTATTTTTCTGAAAATTGCCGATGTACAGGCTCACAACATGTTGCAACATGACACATTGTGAGCTTGTAGATCTGCTATTTTTGCTGAAGAACGCTCACCTCGTCAAATGTTTGCCTATTATGACATGCCCAGAATATGGTCACAAGTTTTTTCTGTTTTCACAGACGACATACTAGGACGACATACTAAAATCCTCATCCTTAAACCCTGAGAGTGTACAAATGAAACCAAGTATCCAGTGGGTTCCTTTTGTATACTTAGAAAAGAGTTGGTGACAATGATGCAAACAAAGCAAAGTCTGGGTTTCTCAAGCTCTCTCTCTCTCTCGCTCTCTGCATTTGGAATTTATTTTCCGCTTATTATTTAGTTATAATTTAGAGGACATTAACAAGTACAACATGTATAATCCTTCCACCTGCCTCCAGACTGTGTTTACCAGTAGCCAGACTGGGAACTCCCCTGGTCTAACCTCTGCCCCGTTTCCACAGTTCTTCATTAGACCACTTTGTCTGTGTCGGTTACCAGCGTGCCCCGCCCTCACTCTATGCTGTTGTACCAGTAGATTTTTCACAGTACACTCCCACATGTCATGAACAGAGGAGACAATGTGATTCACTTCCCCTGGCGCACCAAGATAATGTGATTACTATGGTAATCTACTGATCGGATTCCTATAGCCATACCTCAGCACTGCTATAGATGTGCCCTGCATATCCTTCAGACATGGATGGAGTTGAAAGGTCACTTTGCCATTTAAGTTGTGTTGAGCTGTATACGGTCAATGTTTTCTAATCAACAATGTTGACTGAAGTTTACGCTATAGCCCACAACATCAGTCAAAAGAATCAGTTAAATCAGTTTGATTTAGTAAAACAGTATATCATTAGCAAATTCATACAGCGTGTCATTGCCAAAGTCACACAGAATGAGAATGCAATTGCCAAAGTCATGCAGTACGGATTAGTTCCCTACTGTATGATTTAAATGTATGTATATGTATATATTAGTGCCCAGCCTAAGGTTAATGGCGAAGTAGTGCTTGCTGTGCAAAACCTGTGACTGTTTGTATTTGTATTTATTTGCACGTTGTCACACACCTGTATGTATGTGACTAAAGTTGGTACTTGATAGAAGATGAATTGGAAACTTATATCAGGGGTTTCAAAACTTTTTCATGTCAAGGACCCCCAAATTGACACTAATTAGGCCACGCACCCCCATTTGAAGAGATATGCCAGGGACCCCCATAAGAGAAGATTTGTACGGCTCTAGCAGCGATTCTCAGGACCCCCAGTTTGACATGCATTAGCCTACGGACCCCCATTTAATGTCATTTCTAGCTCTGGGACCCCCAATTCATATTGTAAAATCAATGTTAATTTAACTCAGAGTGTACAAATGGACCCGCTCTCAGAGTTACAGACCCATAAGGGTCCATTTGGTTCCTAACTATCATTTATCTGGGGACCCCCTGGAACACTTTGGGAACCGCTGACTTATATCAACATATACAGTATCAACGTAGCGGCTTGCCAGCCGTGCAGAACCTTGCCACACCCAGTGGACTGTACTCCAGGAGATACAGAGGCTCATCGGGGAACCCAGACACGCAATTAATGGACTGTTCACTGTGTTACCACAGCTGGGAAACACAGTACCAGAGCATTTGGTCTGGATCCAGCAGGCTCCGGGGCAGTTGCTATCCCAAGCCAGCAGGCCTGGCCATAAGACTCTGTAAATCAAAACAGTGACATTAAACTGTGCACACTGTGACTTCCGTATCCCCATACATCATCACACATACAATGTACAGTATGCACTCACTTTACTATTATTACTGCAGCCAGTTAAGTTCTAGGGCGGATATTCATTTATATTTGTACAGTAGGCTGTGTGTGTGTGTGTGTGTGTGTGTGTGTGTGTGTGTGAGACACCAAGCTGATGCTCGTTGACACCAGGGGCGGTTTATTGCACTACGCAGAGCAACGTGGCCCCCTGAACAATTTAGTTGAATAGCCCTGTAGTAGTGGGCAGGGCAGTACATTTCTGCAAAGTTCTTTTCTGTTCTGTGTGACTCAAAATGTGGCTCAAATGCAATCAGTTATGTAACACGTACAGCCACAGTGGCTGTGTTACAAAACTGATTGCATTTGGCTTTGTGCAAATGGCCTTTACTTCCATAAGCCTAACGGATACATGCCATATCCGCACAAGTCTTTGACAGTGAAAGTAAAAGCCAATTTCCTCCCGGATTTCTGATAGGACCCTGATTAATACCTTGTAACTGCGCTGTGCAGAGTAAGAGCTGGTTTTCACCTGGTGATGAATGCCATTATGTGGAGAGAGAGAGATGGAGAGAGAGAGAAGACATATTGTAGAGAGAAGGCCGAGGTGGAAGGCCGAGAGAGATCTGATTTCACCTCGTGCTGAACAGCATTGTGCCGTGACCATGATTTGTACCTTTTATCGTAGAGATGGACAGATATGGACAGAACGAGAGTGAAGCACTGTACAGTAAGCGGAGAAAGCCTTTTTACAGGGCGGACAAAAGGGAAAGCACCCCATTGTTATGGGTAGAAAGAGAGAGGTAGATATATAGCAGAGTAGTATAGGAGCCGGGCATGGAAAAAAGCGGCATTCCTTCTGCAGGTTTACTCCAAATGCCATCTTTTTTTCTTCATGTTTCTGACAAAGGGCACTGAAGGTCACTGCAGCTGCATAGAAGAGAGCTTTCAGACTACTATAGAGGTGTAATGGTGTCCATATGACCAGAATAGCATCACAAATGTAGATACCGGTAATGCCTTGGGGTTTCCTATATCGGCAGGACAACATTCTTTGAGTATGACAGCATTATCCCCACGGACCTCACACAAATAGACTTACAAAGGCATCTCAAGGTGTTATATATTACTGTTGTTTTCTCATCTTTTTTTCTTTGATGTTAGTTATTCCTACATTGTCGAACAGCCAAATCCAAAATATTTGACTACCAGTGTGATTATTATCAGTATTATTATCATATTGTCAGTATACTATACTATACTACTATACTGAAATGTAGAAATACTCTCTTACAAGAAAAAGTATAGAATTAAATATGTACTTGAGTAAAAGTACAAAAGTATAGGTATCAAAATGTACTTAAAGTACCCAAATTAGAAAGTACTCATTATGCAGAAATTGCAGATCTAACAAGCTCACAATGCATCGCATCGCAACGCATTGTGAGCTTGTAGATCTTCTATTTTAAAATGTATATACAGTAGGGCTGAAGAGGGTAATGTTTTGTAATAATCCAAATCTACATAGTAACTAAAGTTTTCAAATAATTGTAGTGGGGGGGGGGGGGGGGGGGGGGTTGTACTTACAAGTAAATGTATTTAGTTACTTTACACCACTGGTATCAGTCCCTCACATTTACAAAGTCTCTGTTTTTTTAGTTATTACCAGCTTTCTGTCTTTCTCATGCGTCTGCTCTCTTTATCGGTTGTACTGTTTCACCATTTTCTTCTTCTGTTCAGTTTTGTTCTCCCTGGACTAACCCTCTTTTCCATTCTCAGTTGACTGACTTTATGAACATTTCCTACAAGAGTTAACATAACAAAGCGAGTGACAGAGAAAAGACAGATAGTGTGAGAGAAGAGAGAGATTTGTTTGAAGAAGTAATCCTCTGGGTTTAATTGGCCAATTGTGTGTGATTTGGATGGCTGTAGAGTTTTGCTTGCATGGCACTGAACCTTTACGTTCAAGGTAAATGGTAAATGGTGCATTTATATAGCGCCTTTATCCAAGGCGCTTTACATAGTGCATTACATTCACCCATTCACACACACATTCATACACCGATTGCGGCGGAAGCCATTCAAGGTACCAACCAGCACATCGGGAGCAATTTGGGGTTCAGTGTCTTGCTCAAGGACACTTGTAGACAGGAGGAGCCGGGATTTGAACCGCCGACCCATGGATCATTGGACGACCTGCTCTACCTCCTGAGCCACAGTCGCCCCACAGGTCTACTCTATGCTGCATGTGATACTAGTATACTGTGTTTGTCAAAGGACAAACACAGCAGCGGACAGCAGCTGAGGTAGATGTCCCATCTCCTCCTGGCATCTGCTACTGTTGTCCAGTCTGTTCTCACAGACAACCAGCCCTGCCTCTCTGAACTCTTATGTTGAGCAGCCATGGCAGGCTCGGCCTGCATCCTGTCTGGATCCCAACCCTGGATCTTTCAATGCAATGGCCCTGAACGATGTGTCAGAGAGATTATACAGACAGCCCCGTGGCGTTATTGAGTGGCTGTCATGGGCCTAGTCTCCTCGCCTGGACAGGTTGCATTGTCTCGCTCTCTTGTGTGTTGAACTGATTCCCATTGATTCTCAAGTGCCTTATGTCAGCAGTCAAACGTAACAGGATTTGCATGGCCGGTTAAGAATCACCCTTGGCTCCCCGACATGCGTTGCAGGTTAAGACCCATGCATGGCCGCCTGGCCGGTTAATGAAGACTCATGCATGTCCGGTTAAGACTCACCCGTGGCTTCTGCGTGCGGTTAGGGTTATGTTTATGTGTCAGACGACTCGGACCAATGCGTGTCGGACTGTTTAGTATGTCGGAACAAAGATATGCACCCTTTTAAGACAAAGGGAGGAGCGCATGCTAAATGTTGTGGAGATGCCGATCACGATGAAGAGTTTAAAAGACTAAGCAGTCGCACACTCATAGTCGATGCAATACGGATTTATACAAAATTTAAAACGTTTTTTCTTCAGGGTATGAAGAAAGTTTTTTCTCTGTTTTATAAATCCACATTGCATCAAGGCTTCGAGTGTGCGACTGCCTCACCTTTTTTATATATTTTGCTGAGCTTTTTCTGCCTTTATTTGATAGAGATAGTAGACTGACAGGAAATGGGGAGAGAGAGATGGGGAGTGACACGCAGCAAAGGTCGTCGGGGATTGATCGGGACTCGAACCCGCAACATGCTGTCAAGCTGGATCAGCAGCCTTTAGGTGCCCGGACGTCTACGGGCCACTGCTTCAGCTTTTAATAGTGTGTTTGTGAGGGCGAACAGGTCAGCCTGGTGCTCCATTGGTCCAAAAATAAATCATATACTGTAGACATGCTCTGTGTATAACGTTGCACATTTCTTCATATTCTACCTCTTGGCCATATTGAGTTGTCATATGGATTTGTTATTGGTTTCACAACTGGTATTGCTGTACATAATGTTTTTCCTTTCTCTCGTGTCAAATTAATGTTACACCGACCCCACCCCCGGCGTGCATAGGCTAAATCCACCTATAGTCTGTTGTCTTTGGATTCACATCACTCAGTGCACCCACCTGTTGATATGCATTTTCATGCTCCCCCCCCCCCCCCCCCCCCATGCTGAATGGCTGTGTTTAGGTTTGCTGAAGTAATGCCTGTTCTGTGAAGGAAAAACCATTCAGTCAGCAGGAATGCTGTGCCCTCCCTGACCATTTACAGCCATCGGAGCCACATCTAATATTTACTGACACTGCCGGAGAGGAGACGAAGGGATTTGCACTTAAAGAGTGGTGCCTGACCTGTCACTGCACCGAGACACAGGCCAAGCCATACTAAAATACATTAGAGCCGCTCAGCCTTGGGAATCTAATTTAAGGAAAGGAAAGGAAAGGAATGGAAGGGGGAGGATGGGAATGGAAGGAGGGGCAGATCTAATTCATCTGTGGAGAGTTCAATTCAACACACTTACACCCATATCATTCTGCTGGGAGTGGAAAGCCCCTCAATGGTATGGATATAGCCACAATTCAATTTGTAGGAAAAAATAAGATAATAATCTTCACCACTCAAGCCTTACCTTTGTAGGACAAATACGGTCGAGATGCGTGAATAAAAATAAAAAACGTTTTTGACAGATTTGCCCAAAATATGGATGCTATCATCATACCCAGAAGTTATGCAGGAAACATCACTGAGTTACAAAAAAAAACATAGTTTCTGGCCTTGACAGCCATACATAGCCCATACATCCAAACAGAAAAGTCCTAACTGATTTTGTTAAACGATGTTAAACGCACTTGGCCACTCGATTTGCCACTCACTTTATGTACCGGTATGCACATACCCTCTATTGCCTGCAGCAATTTAAACCAGTAAGAAAGGTGAAAGGCCAACAGGTCAGGGTTTGCTGTTGATCTACTACATACATTATGTACCTGTCAACTCCCCCAATCTCCTCAGAGACTGAGAGCTTCAGTTTGACAACTACCCTTACTTAAACCAGTGGTTCTCAACCTGTGGTTTGGGGGCCCCAAGGTGCTTTCTACCAGCACATCCAGCACACCCTCCTGATGTGCTGGTTGGTGCCTTGCATGGTTTCCGCCGCCATCGGTGTGTGAATGTATAGGTGAATGTGATGCACAATCTATGTAAAGCGCCTTGGATAAAGGCGCTATATAAATGCACCATTTACAGTATCATTTACCATTATTATTATTAATCGGTCGTATGCTGGTGTTGTCCGTCGTAATGATGACGTAACTAAGGTACGTTTGGTGATCGGCTGTATGTATGTTGGGGTAAGAATGGTGGTCCCTTATTGGCTGTTGATGGTGACTTAACTAAGTCAATAACGGGTCTAAAGGATTTCGAACAGCAGTTGTAATAGACATTAGTTAAGTAGCAGTACTTGCACGCTCTGCTTGCGCACAAGAAGGCCATGTACTGCTGCGAGGTGTTGTGAAGTATTTATCTGTGGAATCGAGTCAGGAAATATTTAATGCATCAACTCCTACATATTCCAAGGGCTTGTCAGGTTGAGGGTTCCCAGTTCAAATATGATTATTTTGAGGGGTCACGGCCTAAAAAGAATGTTGAGAACCACCGACTTAAAAACAGCCGGGTGTTTTTATTTCATCCATTTCCCTGCGGCTGTGCTGTTTCCCCCACAGGAAACCTGAGGAAAGCAGCAGTGACTCCCAACAGCTCTGACGTTATATTTATATTTCCAGAGTCTTGACATTCAACAAATAATCAGTGGGGTCCGTGACCTGTCTGGGTCTGATTCTGAATGACAGCCATGATCAGACCTGCAGGGTTTCCCCTCGGAGACAGCAGGGGCAAGCTGCTCTCGATCTGGCCTTTGACAACGCAGAGCTGTCTAAGTCTATAAAAGTGTAATTTCAACCTCTCAAATTCCACATGGAAGGCACGCCGTACCCCATCCCTTGATTCTTGCAGAAATGTGCCTGCCTGGGTTGAGAAGCACTGCTGTAGAGGCACTATACTGCCTGAGCCTGTCTATGAAAACGAATGAGACTAGTTTATAGACATTATGAGCAAGTTTGAGAATAGCAAATGGCCCATAATTATTGTTTATTGCCTGCCTTCGTAAAAGTTCATGAGGCATAGGTATGCTTCATGACCATGTAAGATTATTTTTGCAATTGTATTGTGCAGGCACTGGTTTCATACAGTGACTGATCATGTTGTGCCTGATGTGGTGGGGGGAAAAATGTTCTGCCATGGTAATGGCACGCATACATTGTGACTGTGTGTGTGAATGGGTGAATGATATACACAATCTATGTAAAGGTTTATGAATGTGTGTGTGAATGGGTGAATGATATACACAATCTATGTAAAGGTTTATGAATGTGTGTGTGAATGGGTGAATGATATACACAATCTATGTAAAGGTTTATGAATGTGTGTGTGAATGGGTGAATGATATACACAATCTATGTAAAGGTTTATGAATGTGTGTGTGTGTGAATGGGTGAATGATATACACAATCTATGTAAAGGTTTATGAATGTGTGTGTGAATGGGTGAATGATATACACAATCTATGTAAAGGTTTATGAATGTGTGTGTGAATGGGTGAATGATATACACAATCTATGTAAAGGTTTATGAATGTGTGTGTGAATGGGTGAATGATATACACAATCTATGTAAAGGTTTATGAATGTGTGTGTGAATGGGTGAATGATATACACAATCTATGTAAAGGTTTATGAATGTGTGTGTGAATGGGTGAATGATATACACAATCTATGTAAAGGTTTATGAATGTGTGTGTGAATGGGTGAATGATATACACAATCTATGTAAAGGTTTATGAATGTGTGTGTGAATGGGTGAATGATACACAATCTATGTAAAGGTTTATGAATGTGTGTGTGAATGGGTGAATGATATACACAATCTATGTAAAGGTTTATGAATGTGTGTGTGAATGGGTGAATGATATACACAATCTATGTAAAGGTTTATGAATGTGTGTGTGAATGGGTGAATGATATACACAATCTATGTAAAGGTTTATGAATGTGTGTGTGAATGGGTGAATGATATACACAATCTATGTAAAGGTTTATGAATGTGTGTGTGAATGGGTGAATGATATACACAATCTATGTAAAGGTTTATGAATGTGTGTGTGAATGGGTGAATGATATACACAATCTATGTAAAGGTTTATGAATGTGTGTGTGAATGGGTGAATGATATACACAATCTATGTAAAGGTTTATGAATGTGTGTGTGAATGGGTGAATGATATACACAATCTATGTAAAGGTTTATGAATGTGTGTGTGAATGGGTGAATGATATACACAATCTATGTAAAGGTTTATGAATGTGTGTGTGAATGGGTGAATGATATACACAATCTATGTAAAGCACCATGGATAAAGGTGCTACAGTATATACAGTAAATGCACCATTTACCATTTGTAAAAAACTGTGAAATTGCGTTTGGATCTGTGTGTGTTGATTGATTGATTGATTGATTGAATATACTTTATCAACAGTTTGCAAACGCTGTAGGATAACGCAAAAAAGCCTGATGGCTTGTTTCCGTTGTGGTACTACAGTACGTACTTACTGAGGCCTTGATGTGTGATTCAAATTTGGGTTTCGATTTCTGGCAGTTTTTGCCAATCGTAGCAAATCTAACTGATACTATACATCTTGATCACATGACTCTAGAGAGAATGTAATTTGAGTGAGTTTGATTGTAATTGTGTGTTACTTATCTGATTAGTTGCTTAGACACACACAGTGAAAACATGATATGTCATTTCACTCTCCTCGGCACTTCAGGTAGACCTACCGTTTGTCTCAGTGGTTGAGGTTAGCCTTATGATGAGGTTGTCACCAAAATAGGCATGTCTGCTGTCCAAGAGTCAGTAATTCACAATGTGAAACATGAAACGAATGCTATAAGAACGAGAATTATGGGTTACATAATTCACCCAAGGTCACTGACCATGATTAGCAAGTCTCAGCACTATATGCTTTGGTCTACACTTTGGTAAATGAGCGTTTAGCATGAGTGACACAGTGTCAACGCAATATTATAAAGGATGGCACTGTTCATGTTAGTAATGCATTAGCGCTGCCATAATGTAATTGGACCTTCTCGTGAGGTCAGCTGGAGGCTCGCCGAGTTGTATACAATATTATTCATTTATGCTAATCAGAGCGGAGATTATGCAAATATTTTCATTGCCTTTTGTAGAATACGTTTTTGCGCAAAGCACAGGGTCAGCAGAGGGCTGCCACTAAGGCCATGCAGGTCCACTAAGTGGAAAGCAGCCAGTCTGTCCCCGCCGTCACACGCAGCAAGACCCTCAGATGGAATGCGATTTTCATTGGGCCTTGACTCAGAGGCTTTCAGCTTTCAAAACAGAAAAAGTCACAAAGCCACAGCACTCCATCTTTAAATGAACACAGAGGATTTTACAGTGTGCTACTAATACTACAACAATTGTGCTTCAGTATGTTGACAAGCTTCATGGAGATTCTAATTTTCCTTTCCAGCTCGACTTGGCCCACAGAGCCAAAACTACTAGTAACTGGTGTACTGACCATGGCATTACTGTGCTTAACTGACCAGCCAACTGGTCTGACCTGAACCCCTGACCTGTAGGATACTTTGGGGTTTCCGGTTCAACAAGTTTCAGATGGTCATATCTTCTTCATTCTTTTTTCCAATTTCAATGAATAATACATCATATGAAAGCTTACATTATGTAGTTTCATAATATGTAAAAAACTGAAAAATGACCATGGCCCCCTTCTGTTCACTTTTCTGCCTTATATTATAAGGCCTTATATTATAAGGCAGAAAAGTGAAGACCAAATGTAACCAAATGGACTATTTGGTTACATTCGTCCAAGAATTACAACACTTACAGTGCAGGAGGCAATAGTTATGAGATATGGCCTATTGTTCTTTTTCTTTGTCATGAACCCCTTTCCAACATCCTTGTTTTGCCAGCTGCAGCCTGTCAGAGTTTGTTTGTGCCGTCAATTTCAACTCCCGGACAAAGAAAAGGCCTAAAAAAAGTCCAGCACACCACTCATAAAACCTGACGCTCAAGTTATAGCATGAATTCTAAGCTTACGGCCTTACTTTATTCAGACCACCATAGCTCTACAGGCTGTGTTGTGGGCCGTAAACCATGCTGCGTAAGCCATTATAATAAATGTATCAAAATAGGGCACTGAAAATGTCACACCGAGCGAGATCATCAAAAGCAGCGGCCTGGCTCTCAGAAGTTGCGTCATAAAGTTTTGACAGAAACGATGCCATTTCATGTGGAACAAAGCCAGGAATACTTAAAAATACAGCTCTTGGATTTTGTTTCTTCCTTTTTCCATTTTGTGTTGTAAAGGTCACACCCTCTTTTTTTTATAGTGCGCTGTGAAATCCTTGGTGTTAATGTAACTCTGGGTCCATACGGTTCCATTTGCACACTCTTCAGAGTTAAATTAACACTGGGCATTTGACTGTGTGTGCCCAGTTATATAAAACGACATTATTGGCCGGGCGGATAATTAGTGGAGAGAGCAGGAGGGATAAAGGCACATGTTATGTTGGCTTGTGTGCTCTCTTTGAGATGGATCCAAACATTCATGTGGACAGTGTGGTGGGGGACAATATTAGACTGGACTGACTGCGCGTTTGTGTGTGTGCGTGTGCATGTGCGACTGTGCGTGTGCGCGTGTGCGTGTGGTACCCACATAGCATGCAGCACATGTTTAAAAATCAATAACAAGATGAGAAAAAGCTGAGAAGGAGCTAAAAGACACGTACATCCTACTAGGCCCTCCCAGGTCTGACTGAAGAGCCTAGTGGCTCCAATTGTTACCATTGAATAATTGCGTATGGGAGCATTATACTGGTGTGCAGGCTTTTCTTCTTTTAAAAATCAATAACAGCCATTTATAACACTGTGAGAACTGGAATAAAAATGTGAAGTCATCCATAGCGATGACGTTAGAAGTCCAAGTCAAATTTCTATGGCAACCTTGGATGAATAATTGCACATAGTTTCATGCTCAGTATTCTTTAGCACATTCTTTCTTTCTTTTGAAAGAGAGGCTCAGTAAAAGTAACAGTGACCTGTCACACTTCAGTATGCCCAATTAACCACCTAAACCAAACCCCTATATGCTTCATTGACCGGAGTCCCCCAGGGGTCTACTAGGCCTCCTCCTTTTTTCCTCCTACACCAGATTTCTTCCAGATATCTTCAACATGACACATTGTGAGCTTGTAGATTTTGTTAATTTTGCCAGATGTTTGCATTCAGGGTTCATGTAGTTAACATATACTCCATTACTCCTTGCTGTCCCTTGTGGCTTGTTTGTCACTTAATGCTAACTGACATCGGTCCTCTAGACCAGTGTTTCGGGACCCATTTGTTTGGGAACCACTGCTCTGGACAGACAAGTGTACTCAGCCTCACTTCAGCATGGGATTCTTTACACATCATATTTTACCCTGAAACTAGATATTCCTAATACTCTACTCTACTTCTGCTGAAATCACATCGGAAGATTGTTCGGACCAAACGTGGCCTATTTATTTAATCCCCAGCAGGCTACTGACCACTGTGTTATTATACAGTAATGAGGATGAATTTCTGGGGTTACTGCTATAGAGTAGACCTCAAGTCATAAATGCAATGGAAGGTTACAGCTAATGCAAGTGCTGGATAACATAACATAACATAAACTGGTCCCTGGAGGGGATTTAGGAGATCTAATACAGTAATAGATACATACGTTCCTGGCAGAGCTAAATGAGAAATCAATATCTGTTATTGTGATTACATTTGAGGACAAATCGATGCAACGGTTAAAAAGAATAAAGTAGATGAGATATCTGCAATTAATTGCAACATTTCTAAGAGGGGCTCATGGAGACATCTGCGAAATGGACAGTTCTCGGTTTTGGCTGTGTGTCAAAATGTCCTCTTGAGAAAAATGCTGCACACCTAACTGCTTCCAATAAGCAGCTATTATGCAGCCAAAGTGTCCCAATCTCCCAATTTGTAACCCTAATTTGAGCACGTCCTTATTAATCCTTATAGGAAAACATTTAAGCTCACAATTTTTCGCATTGTAACGTGTTGAGTTTGTAGATCAGCTATTTCTGGAAAGTACTGCAGATGTACACTTTAGTACAGTTTCAGTTTTGCATACAAAAAGTAATTTGAGTTTATTAGTTTGCTTATAAGTTAAATGTCAATGTCTTTTGATTTAAAACCTTTTTTTAAACAAACGTACCAAATATCAGTCAAAACAACTTGAATAAATACATGGTGCAAGGTAGAAGGTAAACAAAGACTTACAGTGGACAGTATACTGTAGTCAGCGCACAACAATCATTTCATACATTTAAGCTTTGTATTTCTGTGCACATCTGAGCAGCAATGGCAGCCGCATACAGTATAGTTGCAGCTGCAGTGGGAAATGCAGCGAGTGACCAACTAATGTTGCATGTCTCCAGCGTACCATGAGATCCACTGAATTGGATGACATCCATGAAATAATGATGAGCACTTGTAAAACCAACCGCCCCGGACGGTGGCTGGAAATGTGCCTCGTGTCATGTCTGAGGCATACAGGGCTCAGAAGGAGACATTGTAGCAAAGCATGTGCAAAGAACGTTGTTTCTAGAAGTGTAGGACGGGGGGAAAAAGCCTTTGTATCATTTTAACTCATCTTTAATAAGACATTATGTACACAGTATATTTGGGTTATGGTGTCACATTTAATGTTCACGACGGCACACATGGGGGTGAGGTACTAAAAGCATAACACACAAAGACCCAGGGGTCTTGTTTCCATTGTGGTACATTGTACTCAATTTATCAGTGGGCTAATGCATATTAATAAAATAAAAAGAAAATCCAGTATAGCATCATAGGGTAGGCTATATTTACAGAGAAAGGAGGGGTCCAAGGAGTTAAACTATGCTCACTTGTTCCATCATTCTTTTATGTTCATTTTGAGAGTTTTAATGCAGGTCTGAGGTTATCAATTAAAATACAACATAGCAAGCCATGAAATACTCATAACAGTATGGGCATACAGTATGTTACATTTGTGACATGCCTACCATCCACATCCACCAGCATGTTTGCATTTCTGACACCCACAAGGCCATTTTAATACAGGATTAATTTATATTCTATTCTACTATATTTGAAAGAATATATAGGCAGCAGTTGCACTTTCCCCATTGGTGAAGAAGAGATCCAGGCTAGATGGAATCTTAGCATACCATTCAGTAGGAGCAGGGGAAAGCTATATAGCTGCAACAAGAACCCATCTTCAGTTGTCTTTTGATGAGAGAAGGGACACTCATGGATAAGGCAGTCTTGGGATTGTCCTTTTTGCAAAGATGAATGAACTCAATGAAGATGAAAGATGATTAGATGAATCACCTTATTATCCACTGACTAGACTATATACTGTAGCAACTATCTGAGGCTATAGCATGCATAGTCCCAGTGGCATCTCCTTGGAGAGAAGAAGAGCCCAATCCTCCGCTCTGATCTTGATTGATGTCCAAGCTGAGCTCTAATTGAGGAGGTAGTATAGCTTCAGAGTGTGACTCCCTCCTGTAGTTCTTGGCTTTACCTCTTAATAAGCCGTGTGTGTGTGTGTGTGTGTGTGTGTGTGTGTGTGTGTGTGTGTGTGTGTGTGTGTGTGTGTGTGTGTGTGACACACACACACAGTACTTCTGTGTATGCCGAATAGTGAGAGTAACGATTCTGTGGAGGTATGTGTAGACACTATCTTTGTAAATATATTTTTGATAACAAAAACATAAAGTAAAACACATTTGAAAATGTGTTTTACATCTTCGCATATATTCTCCAAAAATAGAGATGCCAGGGTTAGTATGGTTAATTTACACGTCTTCAACACAAATAATGAACTTATTTTCAACTGAAAAGTGTTGATGTGATCGTGTAACTATAGCCCATAGATTAATGCTCGAGAGGTGAGTCATCTACTCACCAGTGACTCATAGCCTTGCAGTAAACTTTCAAAAGTAATTTTATTGTAATTTTGAATTAATGACAGCAATCACCCCAAGTGAAATGTGTGTATGCAAGGGTTGGAGACATTTTGTAAACGGAGTAATGCAGCCGGTGAGGTGCTGGGCCGCCATGCTCAGGTTCACCTGTGATTACCGCCGTTAAACAGAAACACATGCTGCTTTTATTACGTTTATTACATCACCCCCCCACTGAGACGGACACCGTTGCACATGAAAAGCTTAGCAAATCACATTGCTGGGATGCAGCCATAAGTGATTCCTAGAGGGCTAAAGAGGTTTGTGTTGCTGTCTGTTGATGCATGCAGTGATGCCAGATGACATTCACGGTCATTTGGCTATAATAATAATAATCACTGTCACAATCCAGTGATTCTTTAACCACATTAACCCCGGCGGTTCACTGTAGGTGAAAACCTTCAGTTCTGCAGTATAAGCTCACATCGTGACCACCCTGGGCAAGACCTACGCTGAAAAGACTATCAGCGGAAGTTGCGGGATTTTAGCAGAAGTATTGCCAAAGGAAATTACGTTGATGCTTCACAAATCAGTTTACATTCTCAGCGAATGAAACAAGTGTTGTGATTGGTCGGGAAAATATCGTATCCGGGGGAAATACATCTGACGGATATTCCGGAGGATGCGTCCGCCGATAGCTTCTCTTGGCAGATAAGTAAGCCTGGGACCGAGGCTACATCGTGACATGTTGTGAGCTTTGGCTGTTTTCACTATTCGTCGTGCAACAAAGTATGGGCTCACGTGGCTTCCGGGTCCATTTGTGGTAAAAAAGCAATAAGTAATTGCCATGTATTCGTGATTCTCGTGACTCGTGAAGCTAAGCAAGGACACAGGTTCTGAAGCAGCGCGGCGTGGGCGTGGGCTTGGTGATCAGAGGGCTTGTAGTCACTGAGTGACTCACTGTGCTGTACATCTAAAAGCCAGGGACATAAGATCATGGACTCCCTTGAAAAGCCTGGAGGGTAAATGAGCTTTCAAAGGAACGCAGGATATGGATATCCTTTCAACGGGAAAGTACACATCATATGCAAAGCGTGGTCTGGGTACTGTTGGTCGTAGGATGTCGTCAGATAGCGGTATATGGCTTATGGCATCACAGGCAATCATTAATACATTGTGAAGTTCCGGCCTGATGCTCAGTAGCTCTGAATAATACGAGGACACGTTGTGTACTCCTGACTACCCAGATAAACATGTTGACCAGGACACATGTGTTGTAGACGTGGTAAGAATGTGACACCGTGTCCAGTGAACCAGGTTCAGAATCAGATGACAGAATGTCCTCTTAAGGATAGGAAAAACCAGACAAATGTGACAAAGTATGTATGGGGACATTTTCCTGGTCCACTTGAGAGTAAAGGTCCTTGCAGACTGGTGCGTTTTTCATATCTTTTTTTTGCAGCGTCTTTCTGCCCTTTTTCTGGCGGAAGTCGATCTGCAGGGACCTTATATGGTCATTTTCTTGACTAAGAACAGAGCTACATACATTAGTAAAAGATTCAGGATGGGGTCAAAGTAAGGATTAAGCATTTGCGTTAGGCTTAGTGCTTAGTGGTCAGGTTTAGGGTCATGGGTTAAAGTTGGGGTTATAGGGTCAGGGGTTTAATGAAAGATTTATTTTGACGTGCGTGTGTGCGTGCGTGCCTGCGTGCGTGCGTGCGTGCGTGCGTGCGTGGGCGTCAGATCTATCATTGGCCTCAGTGGATCTCTCTTATTGTTGCCAATGAAATCTGCCATGTGTGCCGGGCTGATGAAGACCACGGTGCAGCTGAGAGCACCATGAAGCGACAATAGCTTCATCTCCTCCTCTCTCAAGTGGAAAATTAATCGCCTTCAGTGTATGACAAGTTGTTCTTTGAAACCAATGATCGGATGCACATGACATCCTCCTTGGGTTTAATCATGCGCAGAACGTGATAGAAACTGAGACAAATAGCACATTGCGAAACCGTGGAGGGTCCATCTCTACATCTTCAGAGTTATGTTCACAGTCTTGAACTTTACTGTTCATGGAGTCAGCTACATGTACACAGAAAATGTTAACTTCAAAACATAAATGGACCTATTAGTAGGCCTATATAGAGGGTATGCGTGTGACATCATTATCGTACCCGAAAGTAATGCAGGAACGCCTACTGAGTGGCAAAAAATACATTATGTCCTTGACAGCCCAATCCATACAACCAAACAGAAATGTGATCTTATTGCATTAAACAACGTTAAACGATGTGAAACTCACTTTGCCACTCACTTTGTCACTCGATTTGCCACTCACTTTATGCATACGAATAGCCTCTCTATTAGGTCATTTTGCTGTGAAACATGTTAACTCTTGACTGTGTAAAAATAGTTTTACAGGTATAGGTCTAAACTAACACTATCAAGTTAGTTACAGTATGTGTGTTGTCATACGTATTTATACTACAAATACTGTCTAACATGTTCCATGCATGTTCAAAGTGTGGTGTAGTACTAGTGTAGGATCCTCCGCAGCCTTTTCCATATTACATGTATAATTCAGAAAAGCACGTGTGCAGCTGTTTCCATGCAGGCTCATTAGACAGGCATCACACAGACTAATCACATGGTGATGGATATGATCTCAGTCCAGCTTACAGTGAGGATCAGAGCTTGTCAGCAGCAAGACAAAGAGACTTTGAAAACCACATGGATTAAAGAGGGAAAAAAGAGGCACACAAAAATTGACTGGCTCAGTTGACCATTTCCTTTATTCCTCCAACATTTCGGTGTGCACAGGCCGAAACGTGTACTTATATTAATGCATATTATTAGCAGTGATGCATTTCCAGGGATGCCAACTTTTCTGAAAACTGAGTGAGTTTTGATGGTGCAACTGAGGCAATTTCTTATTACTATTAGAGCCAGATACAAACTTGGATTACACTTGGTTTTGAACCACAAGGCATCTCCTGCACCACAAGAGGCATATTGATGACAAATAACTACTTAGTTTAGAGCCAGGCACAAACTTGGAAAAATATAATTTATACTGCACTGCTGCAGCTTCAGAAAGACAGTTGAAAAAAGTTATGTACAGTATGTACTGTTTAACAGAGAAGAGGTTTTGCATTCATAATATTTTCGACTTGGGAACAGGAAACGCAGCCATGTTCCATTAGGTCCATTTTCACTCTTCAAAGATAGTAAAGTAAAAGTACCACTCCAGAGATTCCAGAGACTCCAAGATAGGGTAATCCTCTGCCTAGATATCCTCTGTACACGAAACCTGTGAAGGGAGATACATCGGCCGTTTTGCTTCGTTCCCCGTTCTCAGAGGCTTCTCAGGCACAGAATTGAACAGATTAATGAAATACTTGGGGGAACAGCAGCAACCACCCCTCCCCCCCGATCCAGCCACCCACCCCCTCCCTCCACATCTCCCCGCCTTACCACTCACTCTGATCCAGCTGCTAATTAGGGAAGTGCTTTGAAAGGGTTATACGCAGCCATCTATGGGGACACATAAATCAAACGTTCTTTTTTCTCCCCTTGTCCTGATAGATTGCTGCCACAACAGGCATTGCAGCGACTACACACAGTCCAAAGGCAGATACATTCAAATGAGTGTACGCGTGTGTGTGTGTGTGTGTGTGTGTGTGTGTGTGTGTGTGTGTGTGTGTGTGTGTGTGTGTGTGTGTGTGTGCGTGCGCACACACGCAAGTGCATGTTTGCTTCTTAACAGGCCTTGTTCTGCTTAGGTGAACAGTGCACAGCATGGGCTTGATTTTGACGTGCAAAATCCTGAGCCTGAGAAGAGGGAGTATATCAAGGATTTAATGTTTTCACACCTGTACTGCCTGCCTGTCTTTCTGTCTGCGATGTCTTTTAACAGAAAGGGGGGAATGAAAAGTAGAGTGAGGGGGAGGAGATGGTTAGGGGGAGTGCGGGGATGTTAATAGCTCCGCTCGCCTCCATTCCTCACCGAAGGCAACATCACTGTCCAAGGCCCTAATGCACGGCAGAAGACTGGGCAGCTTAGGCAATTTCATGGAGCCAGAGAAGACCATGATAATCCAGTTAAACTGAAGAATGGGAATGTCAATGGATCCTTGTTCATCCTCCTATTAATCCTTTTATACATTCATGCACATGGATAGTTTTATATGATTAGCATTGACTGGGAGTAACACTGTGCTCAATGCCGCCCTGCTGAAATAGCCTCGGTTGCCACTGAGATGTTGACTGAATATTTGGTCATGATGTAGGATGGGACAAAATAGGGCCTGTTTTTATAGGGCTTTTAGTGTGAAGAGTCCCTCCTGGGCTATGAATAGTTCCCCACGTTGTGTACAACCTTTAAATTTGACTTGACTTAATGGAAAGAATAAATGGAGTAACTAGGACGGGACAGAGAGGGACGGGGAGAGAGTTTTACTGAATGTCCTACAAAGCCAAAAATAGATTTGTGTCCCATCTATTCTGCGGTGACTATCCCTTGTGTAGGACTATACAGTCAAGTGTGTACTGTAGTGTAGAGACATTCATAGCCTGTTCCTGTGTCAACAAGAATACTATTTGCAATCAGATTGACACATGTGGGTCCATTTTAATAATTGTATCTTACTGTGCAGCTGACCCGTGAACTGCAAAATCCTGAGTGTCAATTTAACAATTGAGAGTGTAAGAATTGACCTGTGGGGGTCCAACGTTTACTGTGTGGGCTATGCAAAAATAGAGGGGGAAGGGCAGGCAGCTGAGATTTAATTGGGGTTATCAAGTAAGTGTCTCGTATCCCAGACCAGACGTTTAGTTGAATTAGACCTGGGACACTTCCTGAAAGAACAACAGTAAATTATTGCATCCCGCATTCCCGCTATTCGTCCCAGCCTGTCCCTTAGGCTCAGTTCAAGGTTAATGAAAGTGGAGACATTTTATGGCCCCTGACAGCTCTGGGCATGGCACTTAATGCTGTAGTTTTAGTAGTTGTCGGGTTAGATTTCCATTCCAACTTCTCTCGTGCATGCTTGGCTGGATTGTGTGTGTGTGTGTGTGTGTGTGTGTGTGTGTGTGTGTGTGTGTGTGTGTGTGTGTGTGTGTGTGTGTGTGTGTGTGTGTGTGTGTGTGTGTGTGTGTGTGTGTGTGTGTGTGTGTGTGTGTGTGTGTGTGTGTGTGTGTGTGTGTGTACAAGGTAAGATAAGATAGCGTATAACATTTTATTCGAGGAGAAATTGTGGTCATTATACCGCGGACAGTACAAGACATCTCAGTAAAAACGTAGACCAGGAATGCTTTGGTCAGCAGGACACCATATGCAGCCGGCCGACATCCCTCTGATTGGTGATTTAATCTCTGTTCTGTTCCGGCAGCAGTAGGACTGGTGGTGAACTGAAAGCTATAGCTGTGTCATTCCTTCAAAAATGGATCGATGTCAATGCATTTATATTGACACTGCCAACGACTGCATGAACTAATGAAGGACTTCCCTGCTCAACTCGACTTCTCTGTCGATGCAATTAGATACCTGAATTTACTCTAACTCTAGCTCTAGAGTTCTGAGCAAGAGGAGAGGACATACTCACTCTCTCACTCGCTCATCCCTCTCCTCCTCGGCACACCACCGAGCACCTTGGCCAGTCCTTAGCCATCACTTTGACCCCATATGACAACTTTAAAAGCTGCACTGTCTGTTACTGACTTTTGGCTGACTCCTGCACAAGGAGTGGACTACTCTCGTGCACAAGGAGTGGACTACTCTCGTGCACAAGGAGTGGCCTACTCTCGTGCACAAGGAGTGGACTACTCTCGTGCACAAGGAGTGGACTACTCTCGTACACTACTCAATTCAATTAAATTAAATTAAATTCAATTCAAAGGGCTTTATTGGCATGAGGAAACATACGTTTACATTGCCAAAGCAGAAAGAACAATACAACAATACAGCAATACAATCAAAACAGAAATGATGTACATTTGAAGGTCAGAATCTTCAATAGATCAAATTCTATGTACTGTACCAAGGTCACTCAATGCAGGTATAGTGCAGGAATATACACAATGACACAATCACAAGACTACTCTCGTGCACAAGGAGTGGACTACTCTCGTGCACAAGGAGTGGACTACTCTCGTGCACAAGGAGTGGACTACTCTCGTGCACAAGGAGTGGCCTACTCTCGTGCACAAGGAGTGGCCTACTCTCTCGTACACAAGGAGTGGACTACTCTCGTACACAAGGAGTGGCCTACTCTCGTGCACAAGGAGTGGCCTACTCTCGTGCACAAGGAGTGGCCTACTCTCTCGTACACAAGGAGTGGACTACTCTCTCGTACACAAGGAGTGGCCTACTCTCGTGCACAAGGAGTGGCCTACTCTCTCGTACACAAGGAGTGGACTACTCTCGTGCACAAGGAGTGGACTACTCTCGTACACAAGGAGTGGACTACTCTCGTACACAAGGAGTGGACTACTCTCGTGCACAAGGAGTGGACTACTCTCGTGCACAAGGAGTGGACTACTCTCGTGCACAAGGAGTGGCCTACTCTCGTGCACAAGGAGTGGCCTACTCTCTCGTACACAAGGAGTGGACTACTCTCGTACACAAGGAGTGGCCTACTCTCGTGCACAAGGAGTGGCCTACTCTCGTGCACAAGGAGTGGCCTACTCTCTCGTACACAAGGAGTGGACTACTCTCTCGTACACAAGGAGTGGCCTACTCTCGTGCACAAGGAGTGGCCTACTCTCTCGTACACAAGGAGTGGACTACTCTCGTGCACAAGGAGTGGACTACTCTCGTGCACAAGGAGTGGACTACTCTCGTACACAAGGAGTGGACTACTCTCGTGCACAAGGAGTGGACTACTCTCGTGCACAAGGAGTGGCCTACTCTCGTGCACAAGGAGTGGCCTACTCTCTCGTACACAAGGAGTGGCCTACTCTCTCGTACACAAGGAGTGGCCTACTCTCTCGTACACAAGGAGTGGACTACTCTCGTACACAAGGAGTGGACTACTCTCGTACACAAGGAGTGGACTACTCTCGTGCACAAGGAGTGGCCTACTCTCTCGTACACAAGGAGTGGACTACTCTCGTACACAAGGAGTGGACTACTCTCGTACACAAGGAGTGGACTACTCTCGTGCACAAGGAGTGGCCTACTCTCTCGTACACAAGGAGTGGACTACTCTCGTACACAAGGAGTGGACTACTCTCGTACACAAGGAGTGGACTACTCTCGTGCACAAGGAGTGGCCTACTCTCTCGTACACAAGGAGTGGACTACTCTCGTGCACAAGGAGTGGACTACTCTCGTACACAAGGAGTGGACTACTCTCGTACACAAGGAGTGGACTACTCTCGTGCACAAGGAGTGGACTACTCTCGTGCACAAGGAGTGGCCTACTCTCGTGCACAAGGAGTGGCCTACTCTCTCGTACACAAGGAGTGGCCTACTCTCTCGTACACAAGGAGTGGACTACTCTCGTACACAAGGAGTGGACTACTCTCGTACACAAGGAGTGGACTACTCTCGTGCACAAGGAGTGGCCTACTCTCTCGTACACAAGGAGTGGACTACTCTCGTACACAAGGAGTGGACTACTCTCGTACACAAGGAGTGGACTACTCTCGTGCACAAGGAGTGGCCTACTCTCTCGTACACAAGGAGTGGACTACTCTCGTACACAAGGAGTGGACTACTCTCGTACACAAGGAGTGGACTACTCTCTCGTACACAAGGAGTGGACTACTCTCGTGCACAAGGAGTGGACTACTCTCGTGCACAAGGAGTGGCCTACTCTCGTACACAAGGAGTGGACTACTCTCGTGCACAAGGAGTGGCCTACTCTCGTGCACATGGATGGACTACTAGGACGCAGTGGTGGAAAGTAACTAAGTACATTTTCTTAAGTACTGTGCTTAAGTACAATTTTGAGGTATTTGTACTTTTACTTGAGTATTTTACATTTCCAATACTTCTACGCCACTACAGTACATCTCAGAAGCAAATATTGCACCTGACCTTTGCTCCACTACAATTATTTAAAAACGTTACTAGTTATTTCTAGATTTTGATTGTTATTACAAAACGTACTGTACATGGCATTGGCACCGCTGCCGTTCCAAACATCGTCCACTCCTTGTGCACGAGAGTAGTCCACTCCTTGTGCACGAGAGTAGTCCACTCATTGTGCACGAGAGTAGTCCACTCCTTGTGCACGAGAGTAGTCCACTCCTTGTGCAGGAGTCAGCCAAAAGTCAGTAACAGACAGTGCAGCTTTTAAAGTTGTCATATGGGGTCAAAGTGATGGCTAAGGACCGGGCAAGGTGCTCGGTGGTGTGCCGAGGAGGAGAGGGATGAGCGAGTGAGAGAGTGAGTATCCTCTCCTCTTGCTCAGAACTCTAGAGCTAGAGTTAGAGTAAATTCAGGTATCTAATTGCATCGACGGAGAAGTCGAGTGCACTAATGTGTACTTTACTACTTTACGTGGAAACCACAGATCAAAAGTGTGGACAATTTGCTGGATTTATGAAGGACAACCACAGAGATTACCACAGGGTTATGCTTTATTAAATGTGTCTGAGCCCTGAGGCCTGATATTTTGAAAGGCCAATGCTTTCAGAAGGGTACATTTATCTTTCCAAGTGCATCAAGTGTTGGCTGTCCAACTGTGCTCTTCTCCTTATTTCAAGCCAGATTGTAGTGCAATATGCACTCCTCTAGTGAATGCGATCTTTCTCAACGCCGTTCGTCGAATTGGCATTCAATAAAAATGTGTGATATGTAATTTGGTTCAGTGTTCATGCATATGGATGAGGTTTTAATGAATGGTTTTATTTATTTAAGTGTCATGCCACCTTGTGGCCCATCCCTCATGTATAGTTATGTGCTATTCTCCTCAGGCAGAGCCTTATTAAAACCAACTTTCTTTGACGCCATTAGGCAAACATAGTTCTTTACTTATACTGCTGATCGCATACTACTGATCGCATACAACATAAATACAATAAAACAAAACTAAACTAAAGATGTTTCTTTGAACTTCAGCTGCTTTGTTTCACCGTGGCAGCTGGAGCTCCTGGGCATCTTCTTTCTGTAAAATGTTCTTTTCCAGAGCATGTGGCACATCTTTAACTCAACAGATGTCTACAGATGCCCAACAGAGGACAACAACACTTACTAATAGATTTAGCTTTTTGTGGAAAGTGTTAGTTATACAATGAGCCATGACAACCTGTTGAATTTGAAACTGCCAATCAATGTATTTTTCCCAGCATCTTTTCCCAGAGCACGTACGCGCACGTACAGCGCACGCACGCACACACACGTGCACACACACGTGCACACACACGTGCACACACCATCTGGTAAACAATGCATCATCACTACAGGGCGACGAGGGCGTAAAGGAGAAATCGATTGGGGCAAAGAATGAGAGATGTGGATTAACTTGGGAATGTAGCCTATTCATTAATTCTGAACTAAATGGAATGTAAAAATGAGTTTTTGCCAGTCCATTATAAATCCTCATCCTCAAATTAATGTAGTATTGTAGTATTCTTGAATCTGGCTCCTGGTAGCCTATGTCGGATAAACAGAAAAAAGCCATTGTGTTTTCATGAGAAGCGCAAGGGAGGTTTGTTTAGTTAAACTTTTATCATGCAGCATGCCATTACATCTTTTATCATGCATATTTCATCATCTTTTATCATGCAGCATGCCATTACACCTTTCCAAGCTATGTGAGCTGAGGTGATACCAAAAAAAAACATGAATTATTTCGCAGACCCCCTGGCTATGCGTTGTGGACCCCCAGGGGGCAGCTGTGGCCCTAGGGGTGTCACAGAGACTACATTTTTTGGGGGAACGTTTAACCCATTGTTGGCTGTCTGAATACTAAAGGAAAATAAATAAAAACAAAGGTGTAATTTAAATGTTGGTATATTATTACTTATAGCTGCTTCAAATCGATACTTTGTGGAACCTTTCTTTTCTTTTCAGTCATGTTTCAATAATGTTATTTTAAAAGTGAATTGATGGATGTCTGGAAATAGGTAATGCTTTAAACTAGAACCCCACCCCTGAAGTTTGACTCTGATCATGACTATGTTCTTATTCTCCAGGCAGAAAATATTGAATCACCTATAAACCTGGAGGAAAATAATAGTTTTTGTAGATATAGGGCTATCCTTGTAGACTTTGGGTAAATTGAGAATTTACTTTTGAAATTGAATGACAGTTTCTATGCTACCTGTCTAAAGGACAGGGCTGGACGGCTGGTTATGTGATGGATTTTTTTTTATGGTGGCAGGATTGTTCTGCAGAAGCGCAGGAAGAGATGTGTGCAGCCATCACAGTGCTGGTCAGGTGTTTGTGCCAGAGGGACAAAACTTTCACGTTTGCAGCCCAATAATATATTTTAAATTGAGAGAGGCAGAAGCCACCATTTCACTAGCTGTTTCTTTGCTATTCTGGCCCCTTCATTGTTCCAAATGAATCATGAGATGATGGGATCTGGTTCCTTGAAATTGTGTAATGGTATGACAACTATGAAACTGTCTGCTTGTGCGTTTGTTTGTCTGTCACACTTGTGCCATTAGGGCACCCTGTCGAATTCATGCATGTCCCACTGCCAATTACCTTGCTCTCCACCAATAGCTTAGTGGTTAGAGACGTGGTCTAGGAATGGGAAGGTCACCAGTTTGCCCTCCAGCCTGCAGGCTATGTGTCGAAGTGTCCTTTTAGTTTAAGGATAAGGCCACGACGGACTTTAAGGCTGTTCTGTCTCCACCCCAAGGACAGCACAAATTATATTAGAACACAGAACAAATTGAATGAGCTGACAACTCCAAACGTGCATTGTGTGTTTCATCCAGCATTGTCGAGCGTCTATACACACAAACTCAATTGGTCTGCGTTCAGGGGACGGAAGGAAGCCAGGCGGGGAGGGTGCATGATAACGGGCACTGCAGGTAATCGTACGGGCTGGAGCAGCAACTGTCAGCAGGGAGTGCTAGGCGGGAGGAGCAGGACGAAGGGCTCCATGTCCTCCCGGTGAAATGAGAACACAGAGATGTGTGTCATGGGGACTCTGGGGAGGAATCAATTGACATAGCTACTAATTTGGAGGAGAAAATTGGTTAAAAAAAAGAAGAAAGTGAGCACGCTGAAATCTGAATCTGATCACTGTTTATTACTGTTATACTGTTTGTATTTGACGGTTTTGACGTTGTTGGCTTGTTTAAAAGAAGGCAAGAAATAGTACCAAAGAACAACTGACTCATTCTTAATACATCATTGGAAGTGACATTTATTTATTTAAGGTTTATTTATTTAGTTAGTTAGTTTAATATCTTATTTTAGCAGTGTGAGAAACTGTCAAGAATGGGCTGGTTCAATTGTTTTATTTTTAATGAACACCCAAGAGTATTGACAGTGATGATTGTGTTTGTAAATTAAAAAGAGGTGGCGGAATAGCGTTATTTTTCCACTTGTGATGATGAGACATACATATTCAGTACACAGCAGGTCAGCCAGCTTAAGCAGACCCTTACGGTAAAGCCTTTACACTCTCACTGTTAAATTAACACTCGTTTTGCAATGACTATTAATTAATACGCATGGTAAACCGTGATGTTAAAGGCTGCCTTGACTGCTTAGTTAATTTCTCATTGTCTGTCCCCACAAGGAAGCTCAGCAGCACAGCAAACGTTCATGAGGAACATGGCTGTTGGGGCGACACTTTTCGAGCCCTTTTCAATAGTATTCTGCAAAGTTTTACTATTTAACAGAAATAGACGATCTACAAGCCCATGTTCTAATGTGTTGTGAGCTTGTAGATCGTCTATTTTCAGTGGGCAACACTGGCTGCAAAAAGTATAACTCAGGCGTAAATGTGTTGGGCGTACAAGAGGGAGGGATGTGGAGAGAGAAAGGAGGACGGAATGACTTGAAGATCAATTCCCATGATGCATTACTTTCCCACATCCCCTATGGCACAGTGGTTTGTTATCTGTCAGGGTCACAACACCGACTCACATACGTACACAAAGAGGTCGTCAGCTGCCCCCGTGCACAAACTGCAACAGATAGATTTCAAATGGAATCAGAGAGCAATCTCTGCCTCATCCATTCGTATTTGTCTGATTCTGTGCGTGCACTTCCACTGTGAATGATAAGGTGGCTGTAGAGGCTGGGAATAAATTAAGTTACCTCTTGACGGTTGCAGAAAGACCCACGCTCAGCCTTAAGAGCACTGCTCCCAATCTAAGAGAATACTCTTGTCTTTACAGATTCTCTGGGCCCATGCAGGGAATCTCTAGATACGATATTACACATGAGATGAAAGGCCCATATCTATGGCCCACAGACAGTGCAACCTTTTCATTTCTCTTCTTTCAATATCCCGGATATTGTTTCTGTAGGCGGTTTTGAAGGAGGAAGGCAGGCAGTGTGTGCTGGGCAGTAAACAAACCTACCCATGTTCTTTGTTTTTTTTATAACAGATATACTGCTGCTGTCTGCATTCAACCCGTTTTCAGCGGGGGATATCAGATTTTATCAAGCTGTTTGGAGCTGGGTTACAGCCACAGTCTTAATCACACATTTAATCATACAAGACAGGGATCATTTTACATGTCACAATGATATAACTCCTAACAGGAAAACATTTGGTGGCCTGGCATAATATATCTGGGATGAAATCAGAGATAGAGAGACACATGGATGAAATGATTAAATGTGGCCTGTGTCAAGGTATCATTGCAAGAGGGTTGGGGGCATCTGTAACTCCTCCTGCTCATTTCCGTTAAGTGCAATCTGTAATGTGTAATCTATAAACACTATAAATCAGCTTTGGAGAACTAATTTAATAAATTAGCCCATTAAATAAACGCAGAATGAAAGAGGGAATGGTTTGGTGGCATGCGCCTCTGTTTACGGAGGGCTATAGCACATGGCCTCAAGCCCCTTATGAATCTGTCATTGTGTACACAGTTACAATTAGGGATGCCTCGATCACACTTTTTCCACTCCCGATCCGATACCGATCAACCATCATCAAAACCGAATCGATTACCTTTTATTACTGATTTTCTAATCTGGAATGTTATAATCAGGATTGATCAAGTGATATTACTCAAAACAGAGAACATAAACTCCCCAGATTAATAGTCAACAAACAAGTTCCACAACAGTACGTTATGAGAATAACTGACCCATTAACTTTTTACCAACTTGAGCCTACTCACTTCAAATGTGGATAATGCATTGATCAGGTTTTTTGTGTTAACACATGTATCAGTAGGCTATACGCTATTTGTACGTCTCTAAATGTTATGATGAATTGAACATGGTGGACCCTATTGTAAACAAGAGTAATGCTTTATGGTGTCATCAACAGTTAAGTCTTGTATTGAGTTGTACTTGAAATGTACTATGATTCTCCAAATTGTTAATAAGTACTTCAATCAATCAATCAATATGCATTCATTCTGAATATTTACAGTTTTGAAACTAATTTGCCCCAATACAGCAGCTGTGTGTCTCCAGTGGCAATGGGGGGACACTGGGGGGGCACTGGGGAGGCACTGGGCAGACACTGGGTAGACACTGGGGGGGCACTGGGCAGACATTGGGCAGACACTGGGGAGTCACTGGGCACTAGGCTACCAGGAGACTGATTACATGATCGGATCACGGCATCTCTAGTTACAATATAGACATTACCGGATTCAGCACTGCAGACCAATCCACAAGATCCACACAGAAATGTTATTGTAAGAGTGGTCAGTAAAAGTTAATGAAGACAAGACTAATTGAAGTGGAAAGCCAGCATAAGCTATGCAGCCAGCCACATTAAAAAGCCTTTATCCAAGGCTTTACATAGATTGTGCATTATACCACACACACATTCTTACACCAATGGCGGAGGAAACCATGCAAGGCAACAACCTGCACATTGGGAGCAATTAGGGGTTCAGCGTCTTGCTCAAGGACACTTCGACACTAACTCTGGGGGAGCCCAGGTTCGAACTGGGAACCTACCATCCAGCTGTTCTACCAGCCACTCTACCCCTGAGCCACTGCCTCCCCTGTTACGCTGGCGCTAATACTGTATTTGCTGCCAACAAACGCATACAGTAATATCTATGGCAAAGGAATGGAAATACTGCCACTGTAAGGGAGATAAAACTTCAAGACATATTGCCCATTGCAGCTGGAGGAGAGTTGATAATGCTCTGTGAATGTACATTATCAGTTCTCCTCTCTGTGATGAATGGAACTAACAGAACACCTGCGGCTCATGCCGGGATGAAGAAGATGACTGTTGATCTAAATCATTGATGGCTCTCAAACTGGAAAATACAGAGTGTTGATTTGTGCACTTTCAGAGTCACAAATGGATGAATTATCACCCAGGATTTTTACTGTGCACAGTGGCTCACACTGTGGTCCCGCATATTTAAAAAAAGGAACACGTTCCCAACGCGGAACACGTTTTGTAATAATGTTACCGACAGAAGGAGATGAGAGCAGGAATTATGACTCGCTCCGCTGCTTCGGCTGCTGTAAGGTGGTCACGAACCAGCCACAGAGGGCAAGGATGGGAGACCTGTTCTGTAGTTGGAAAACAATTATAACAATCACACGCTGGAAGGACAGAGTGAGGGCAGCCCCACTGTCCCCGAAGACAGACATGTACTCTAGCCTTTGTTGATATCTCTCCCTCCCACCCTGGTTAAGGAAGATGACCAAACACCCTATAGAGCAGTGATTCTCAACCTGTGGTACTAGTACCACTAGTGGTACCCAGGACCTCCTCTGGTTGTACCAGAAATCTTCCTGAACATGACAAAGGTGGGGGTGTGGGGGGGAGTTTTGTTGTTGGCTTTGTGTCGAGCACTGCCGACGATACGTTCACGGATCACAAAGGACAATATTTTGAAAACCACTGCTATAGTGCATGAGGTTTCTTCCTAGAAAGTGCTTGCTCAGGGTGAGACAATGCCGGGTCTCTGCTGTATATGTATGTAAAGTGCTTTGAGACAACTAATAAAACACTATACCGAGAGGGAAGAGTGAAATGGAAGAAAAGATGTATAAAGGTTGTAAATGTCTGTGACGCTTACTCTCCTCCCGGCTCACGTTGTATTGTACAGTATATTGTTGTGAAGTGCTCCTCTATAAACCGAAATAAAATGTATCAATTCAACCAAATTTAATTGGAAATTGAATTCTGATTCTCATCTGAAAGGGAAAGCTGCTCTGAAGGGCTCTTAATTTAAAACTGTTTTTTTAGGTAAGAGGGGACCCTGCAAGAGGGGCCCCCTTCGACTCTCCACTGGTGGCCTGACTTTGAAAACCACTGCGCTAGGGTTAATTAAAAAACATCACATACATACTCTTATCAAGTACCATTTGAAAGAATTTCTGGGAGTGTAAATGTCCTGTGGCATGGATATGTGGATGTGAGTAATGTATGCTTCAGCAGTGCACGCAATGGAAATTGCATATTGCAAATGGATGCATGCTGATGCAATCCCACATGAATTTAATCTTCATGTATGAGGCTGGGTCACAAAAGTAAGAAGAACAGGAATGGGATCCTCCACCGCCATGGCCATTTACAACACAGACCTATACTTCGTTTTAGAGTTTAGACTAGCCTGAAAATAAATATTACCATTGCACATTATATTTATGAAAACCACTGATGCGTTGCATCTCAACATTGAAAGACAGACGTCGTCAGCAGCAGGCTTGACAACATTCCCTCTGGCGTGCAGGCTGAGACTATACACAACATCATCATAGCAGAAAAACAAAAGTCTGCATGCTTATTGATTATTGTTTCGTGCATGGACTTGAAGACGATTTTTGATTGATTGATTGAAATATTTATTAACAGTTTGCAGAATTACAGTACATTTCAAGCACAAACTCAATACAAAGACTGTTAACTGTGAGTGGACGACCCAATTAAGCATTACACTTGTTTACAAGAGGGGCCACCATGTTCAATTCATCAAAACATTTAGAGACGTACAAATAGACACTTCTATATAGTCAAAGAACAGAACAGGAATTCATCATAAAGGAAGCAAAAAGGGAAAAGAAACATAGGAGTCAAGGGATTCACATGTCTTAATGACTGTTGGTAGGGCGTTCGACATTTTGGTGGCATAGGAGCGAAAATAATTTAGTCCCTTGTTTGTGCCGAATCTGGGTTGTACATTGTTGTTGCACTCCCTCTGGTGGGTGTGGACTGCGTTAACATTAAGGAAGTATTTAGACAGGTACATGGGTATCTTGGTGGTGTATCGAATCTTGTGGACCAGACCTGATCGCAAGCTAGAATATAGCCTGTGATGTGGACAAAGTGCTATGACCAGATCCACATGACAGATGAACAAACGATGCCTGATTTTATTTTGAAAAATGTTTTAGTTTGAGGTTTGAGGTAACCGGTTCAAACTGACTCAGACACTATGGTCACATTGTTGAGGGGCGGTAGCATAATTAAAAGTATAATCTGTTCAATTTGAACTGAGCATGCTGAGTGACTGCTTGTGAGGTTGGTGTACCAATTGGGTATCCTACTGAGCTGATTGATACAGTATATTAAATGGTTCATTGATACATATATGAGTTATACTTATATTTAGAGGGCTGGAAGGCATTTATCATAAGTTAGGGTCATGATGAAGCATATGAAGTCTGAGGAATACATGAAGTCACGTTGTCTGACACCGTCTTTTTGAGCGGTGCCTCCATTTGTGTGTCACTATGTATGTATATGTCTACAGCACGGATGAGCATGGAAAGCTGCAACACGATAACTGTCATTTCTCGACTGTTTCGGACCCGGGAAGGCTCGCCGGAACAGGCCCGGCCCCCCTGGTCCGGATGTTCCGGGGACCCCCACATGGTAACTCTGTCATTTCTTTACCGTTTCGGACGTGGGAAAGATCTCCGGAACCGGGCCGGCCCCCTGGGCGCATTCCTGGGGGATGCACAATTGCACATGCAAATTCGACACACTAACAGACCGACATGCGGAAACAACGGTCGGACATGCGGTCGAACATGTACTGCTCCCGTGCGTGCTGTTAGGGTTAGATTAGGGTTTGAGGCCTGTACCTGTTCCTGCGGGTCTGGATGTTGTGTGGACTGCCCGACCCGGGGACCCCCACACAGTACAGTTGCACCGCTCACTTCACACAGGTGTGATTTTCTAATGCACATACATTTTATTGGAGCCTCCATTTTATTTCCAGTGTTGTCCTGCTCCAAGTGGAGGCTGAACTCTCCATTGGAATCCACTCATGTCTGTGTTCTAGTCCTAACGTCATCTGAGCCAAATCTTCTCGTATGGGGTTCCTGGCACAAAACCCTTTCAGATGGGGATCTGCTGCAGACAAATACATATTGATTTGGTGGTTCTTGACAAAGGTTTTGTTGACCGTAGTGTGTATTATTATCTCACTGTGTATCTCTCTCATCCTAATAATGTTCAGATTTTCATGTAATTGCGTTTATCTCTGCAATTTAGCAAAATGGTTTTGTGCTTTCTCGTAACGGTGGCTCTTTTGTAGTGGAAATCACAGCGAAATGAGTGGGTGTGTATATATACTATATATATGGGGACGTGTGCAACTGTGCATGAGCGTGCATCTGTATTATGCTTCAAGATTTAACAGAATGATTCATGAGGTCACAGAGGCAAAGAGACTTTTGTTCTCAAGTCTCAACATAATTTCACCAACACAGATGCCAAATAAGAACATAAAATGTTTGTTGCTAAATGCCAAGGCAATTACTTCATTGTTTACCATGTAACTTACTATTTTTAGTTTGTATATATTTTAGGCTGTTGTTAACTTAACATTGGAGATGACAGGTGTTGAATTTGTATCCTGTCCTTGCAAGTTGTGTCCAATTATTTTACAGGAGTCAATAAATAATAAATAAATAAAATCCACCAAATCTCCCACAAAAGTCGCCAAAGAAAAACGTTGGCTTTGTAAGGTTCTACAAAACACAGATTTGTTTATTAACATTTCTGGAACAAAAAAAACATGTATCAACATTTCCAGTTGCGGATGTCGAAAGTCAATTGTTATTGTAATGTAAAATATGTCAAACTGGTCACCAAAGAAAACATTGGCATTATGTTGATTGATCTTATATGGCTCTGGAAGAGATTACTTTGTTACAGACTTGGCACAATCATACTGTATGGCTCTACACATACTGTAACTTAGAAAATGGACCAGCGTTATTGTCATTCTAGATTTCATTGTGCATACAGTAATACCTCCATCTTGACATTGCCAACACTCTTATCCTTTCCATCCGCTGTGTTTGGGCAAACCCAGCTGGGCGTCCTTGAGGGGGTCCAATGCAGCTAACGATTGGTCACCGTTCAAGTGAATACAGCTGGAGAATACCCAATCTAATGGAGTGGGCAGCTGTGGCCTAATGAATATCAAAATGGGGGTCCTTGAAATTGAAAGGGTTGAGTATCAAAATTTGTGCAGCCTCGTTTATGATCTTGGGTTTCAAATCTGATGGTTGAAGGCCCCTAGTCTTGATTTATTTTAATGGAGCATATCAATGATGATTCTGAACAAAATGTTTTACCAAATCCAACGCAGTTCAACCGTTTCATTAAATTGTTTGACTATTAAATAATTTGATTAATTGATTGATTTAATACTATATTAACAGTTTGCAAAAAAAAGCACAAAAGAGTAGGCCTACAGTTTAATACACATAATTATGCTAAAAGGATTTAATCCAAGAAAGCACTATGGCTTGTTTTCATTGGGATTCTGCAGAGGCATGTGCTCACTGTTAGCTTATATGTGTCACTGTGAGGTCCCTACAGATTTGTCACGGTCCGTGACATGTGTTATGTTTTGCTAGTGTCTTGTTCTTAGTTTTGGTTTTACTTTACACTTGTGTGCTTTTATTTTGCAGTCTGTTAGTGTTTCCTGTGTTGCTCATGTTACCTGTGTTGTCTCACCAGTACCCTGATTACCCTAGTGTTTCCACCCTGTCTTGTTAGTCTTTTTAGCCAATCATTGTGATAATTATATGTTGAGTTCACCTGTGTCTGTGTATTTATACTCCCCTGGTTTTGTCTTTTCCTTGTCAGATCATTGTTGTATGTCACTTGTGTTTGATCATATAGTGAACTCCCAGAGTATTCCCAGTTCTTGTTTTCCTCGTGTTCCTGTACCTGGATTTTGGTAATAAACCTTCTGTCTAAACCTACTTTGCCTCTCTGCCTCTGTCCTGCACTTGGGTCCGAAAACCTCCTGCCTTGTATCGTGACAGAGGTCCCTACAGATTGATCCTACACACACATGAACTTGTGTGTGGGATGATCTGGAATCACTCTCTTTATACATTTGGATTTTCCCATTCTCCTATGCACCTGTTGTTAAGATAGTGATACAATACTTAAGGTGTGCATTGTGCAATGCATCCGCCTTCAGTTAAACTGAGTCTGTGAGGTGCCTGACTTGTACATTCAGCTATTATGCTTCCACGGGGTGGGCAGAAAATGTGCCTATGGTAGGCGAGAATACACCCCTGCAAGTGCACTTTTATGCATTGAATGCAGTTGAAATCCATTATCTATAATAATGCCCAATGAGCCTGAACATTTTATTTTCTATAAGCATAATGACTGACAGATTTAATAACTTTGGGGTCATTGGTCTTAACCCTAAATAGCCCTTGATGTGTGAATGTCCACAATCTGCACATCATACTCAATTTAGCTACTCAGTCGCATTTGCTTGCCGAATTTGCAGATCTTGTAGATCTTCTATTTTCAGCACCACCATTAGACTAAGTAAATTGTGGTTAAAGTTATTTACACATACTCACTGGAGTCACTGATTACAGTATTTCACATCAAAACAACAGTGCAAAACATTGTGTAATTTACACATTTGACTAAGCTCCAGTGTTCCCCGGCCTACACCTTTTGTGACATGTTGGACCAATGCATGTTGTAGATTTGCATTTTTTTTGGTGTGTGACACCATATCATAAGTATAAATGACAAATTAGCCAAAGTTTACACGCCAAAAGAAAACTAAATTATTTCCCTTCAAAAAACTATTCATAGCCTATAGTTGATGATTAATCATTAGCTACAGGTTGATGTCCAAATAACCATTCATTGCACTGTGTTATGTGTAGTATAGTAGGCTATAGGGCTTTACTTATTAGGCTACTCATGAGAGTCATGACAAAAACAGTTAAAATATATAATTTCTTCGGGGGATTTCGGCATTACGCACAGGGGGAAAAAACGCTCCTGGATTTTACGCTCTGAAATCCCTCCTCCTGCCTCCCTCCCTCCCAGCTACAAGAGAAGTTGCCTCTCTCTCACCGGCGTTCAGCCAGTGATCTCCTCTGTATTCTTGCTGCTTGCTTGCTGGGTGGACGACACTGAGCCTTTTACCCATGTAGGCTAGGCACGAGATACAAAGCTCGGATTTATACTCGCGGGGTACTACTCTACTACTACTACACACGGCTACTTTGATGGAGACGCGCGTAATAAGTGTTTCCACTGACTGCAATGTGCTTCAAGACGGATTATAGGCTACAGACCTTGCATGAGTAATGATCGCATTTCTTTATTTTCTTTCTTTTTAGAAGAAACTGAACTGCTCTCAAAATCTGACGATTTTGCCAATATGCAACGGTGAGATAGAGTTTTTTCTTTTCTTTTTTAAATAATTGATCATTATTTATTTGTTTGTTCATTTATTTATTAACTGCAAATGAGAACAAATTGGACTGGTTTGAGAAGGCGGCGGTTGAACGTGTTCTCTCGGTCCACCAGGACAGGAGCATCCTGCCTGCCTGCGGTGGGCTGCCTATCCTAGTATGGACGATAAGACTCCTCTCATGTTCCAGAAGTGCGGGAGTGCGCGGCGGCGCGTGTGGATTATTTACCCGGAGATGCTGCTGCTGCTGTTGTCCACGTTTTGTTTGGTTCCTCTGGCAAAAGCGGCACCCTCTCTCACGACCGAACAGATGGACATGGGGGTGGTAAGTGTTGTTATACATATCCCCTTGTCTTTTTCCATTTTAAAATGGTTTGGTGCAGGTTTGTTGTCTTGTTGCACACCCGGCCGGCGCAATTAAGGGAAAGCTTTGACTTAATGATTTTGACACGTGAAGAGTGTGGCTGACTGGCTTTGGCGACAATTATGGAAACGCAAGAGTGCACGAGTGCTTTTCAGAATACACAAGAATGGCTTTACTCAACAAGTGGCCTACATAGTACATACAACTAGTCACGTGAATTTGCCTTTACGCCGTAGCCTATACACTGTCAGTGTCACAACATGGATGTGAACGCTGCGCATTACAGAACTGGGACTTGGGACAGCACTGGGCTGTCCAAACAGAGGTCTTTTACCCTGTGTAGGGGCTCAAGTCACGCATATGTGAATGAATGGAATGGTCTGCCACAGTCAGAGCATGATATCTGTTATGCCAATTAAATTCAAACTATGGCGTGTACGATGTGCTAGTGCACTGATTCTCATATTCTTCTTTTCAAGGACCCACAGTTTGATATGCATTTATGTAGGGTACGCCACGGACCCCATATTCGACACTGCGAAAGCCTTATATAGTGCTCATTAGCTGAACTCTGAGACTGTCACTGAGAGACTGTCACAATGACCCCTGGCTGGGGGGTCCCCAGACCGCATTGAGAACCAGCTGTGTGCTAGAGTATAATTATGAACAAATCCATGCCTCTTTAGATGGAACAGTGAGATTGCGTGCATGCATACAATGTGGGATGCATGTGAATTGTGAACAGTATGAGGGATGACAGAAAGTGGGGCTTTGTCATTGAAATTAAATGTCTATTGTTCATAAAGTGGGTTAATATGTTAGGTTAATATTTCTCCACATAAATAGGCTACTGTACTCCAAATTGTATTATCCAGGGGGGTTTATGTAGCTAAATAGGCCAACGTTTCTTTTCTACAACCAGCGGATGAATCATTTGTGGGGGCTGCTTGGGGAAGCAGAGAAAGGGAAACACTGATTGGGAAATTCTATAATATATATTGTATGAGGCCAATAATAGTGTGCTATACAGACAGTCTCTATAGTCTAGGATGTATTGTATTCCCATTTCCCTCATAGCCTACTACTCCAATGACAACAGAAACAAAGTCCAAGTTAGGCTGTAGTATAGCAAATAAAGGAGAAACGGCACCCTCCTTTCCTTTTGATTTTGACTGAGTCAACAGTCTGTCTCGAGAGACTATAGTACAGCATGAAGTAGTACACACGCCTGCACACATGCGTGCACGCACGCACACGCACGCACACACACACACACACACGCACACACACACACACACACACACACACACACACACACACACACACACACACACAATGGAGACAGACAAATCAATCACACACACACACATCGGTCTCAATCTACAGTTCACTCTGCCCCCACTCTCTCTTCGTTGCGTTGGTTTACTTTGTTTCTTTAAAGGACCACTTCACCACTTTGCAACATCTCTTCATATAATTGGTCCTCACTAATGTTCATGATAAAATACCACTTTTTTTCTGTGTCTCATAGGAGTGCTGTGGGCAGTTCAGAAACCCGTCCACCAGTGACATCATAGGCAGATTGTTTTTTAAACAAGATTTTTTTTTTAAATATTTAGATTTTTATTATCCTGAGAACGGTAGCTTTCATTTCACATTGCAACTTTTCAGGAATAGAAAACCTGCAGTTTCTATTAGCTTGGATTCCCCATCGATGATGTCACTGGTGGACGGGTTTCTGAACTGCCCACAGCCCTCCTATGAGACACAGACAGAGTAGAACAAAAATTGTGGCATTTTATCATCATGAACATTAGTGAGGACCAATTATATGAAGGTAGGTTGAAAAGCAGCGAAGTGGTCCTTTAATGCCCTGTATATACAATTAAAGTTTCTTGAAGTGAATTACGGTAGAAGTGAACCTTCTTGTTTAGTTTTGTCTCGTGTTAGCCTACTTCACCTTTCCTTTATCAAATCGTTGATTAGTCCCTGCGTCCACATTGTGATTGATCCAGCACAAATTGAAACACACAGACCTTATATCGTACACCACTAGACCATAAATCTTCGGCGTTTAGTTGCTATTCGCTGCATTGTGTGCGTGCGTGCGTGTGTGCGACACACTACTGGGCAGGCTCAGGTGTGTAGCAGCTCTTAAGTCCATCTGAGGGACTCAGACGGACTGACAGACGAGCACCACTCTCACATCCCTGCTATTTGTTTTTAAGCAAGCCTACTTTCACCAAGGGGGAATTGCTGTCAGCGCTGGGGAGCAGCTGGACGTTCTGTGCTCCGGTGAGGGTTAGAGAGGCTATCCCATCAAAGCAGAACCTGGCTATTACTCCCATTACACTGCAAATGTGGTCCATCGAAACAGACACTTATCCACCAACATACAGAGGTTCCCGATCGCTTGCACTGCTGCTTTCCAGGCGAGATAATGTCAGAGAGAGAGATTGCACTGCATTTGTGTGTGTGTGTGTGTGTGTGTGTGTGTGTGTGTGTATGTTTGTGTGTGTGTGTGTGTGTGTGTGTGTGTGTGTGTGTGTGCGTGCGTGTGCGACCACGTCTGTATGTGTGTGCGTGCTCGCAGGAGCATAGAATTGCACATGATAAATAAGACATCCACTTAGTCTTGGACCAGTGGCTTTCTGTCTCAGGCACCGAAATGATCCAGTGCTTTATCAAACCACACGGTAAAATCCTTAGGGTTCATTCAACTCTGAGAGTGTATATCTGTAGATGTATCCAAATGGTCCCACATTAGAGTTACGAATGGATAAACTAACCCGGAGGATTCCGGATTCATGGGGTTTATAGGGAATAGCAGTGGGTGTGGTTTTCTGGCACCACTGAAAAAACTGCCATTCATTTTTCCCATAGAGATTCACAAACATATTTATATAAAGAATCAAGCCATCCAGGATCCTGGTGAATCATGACCATAAAACGTTAAAACATATTTATTAAATGTAGTATATCATATAATTAAATATTCACAGAATCAAAGGTTTTATTGTCATGAATCTCCAGGATCCTGGATGGCTTGATTCTACGCTAAAATTAATTGATATAAATACTTTTGTAAATCTCTATGGGAAAAATGAATGGCAGATATTTCAGTGGTGGTAGAAAACCATGCCCACTCCTATGCCCTATACTCCTATAGTTACTTCTCATCTCTCAAGTTTTTGTTCCTCAACATTGTAGCAGCTGGATTTGACTGTTGCAATTAAATCTGTGCCATGATTTCTGTTCATCATATAATTAATTTAGCTCCAGAACCCTTTTTACAGAAAGACAATGCAATAACTATTCTTTATACATGCCTCGGAACTCTCTCTTCCTTATTTAACTCTCAGAATTATATTAATACTCTGTTTTAAATGAACACTGGCGATTTCACTGTTAACTTGTAGATAAAGTGATATTCTGGAGTTGACAACACTGTTCACACTTGGACTGTCCCTAGACTCCCTATGTTCTTTATATTCCTTTATATATATGGTCCTTTATATTCCCCCTCTTTATATCTGTTATGATTCTTTTTGTTGTGCCGGTATCTGAGAGAGTGTGCAGTAAGTGCCGTTTGAAGTGAAGGTTGCTCTCGTACCCCTCTTGAGGATTGGCGGGACAGTTGGGGCCACACCCTGACAACCTGTATGTGTCTTAAAAGAACAGCCTCTCAATTTTGCTTTATAATTTCATTAATGAGAACACCATCTGGCTCCATCTGCGGCGGAACAGATGAGAAGAGGAGTGGTGCACTCAATTCCTCCCCTCACTCATCCTTCACTCACCCCCTCTCTCCCCCCTACACTTCAAAATATTAAGTAAGGATGGTCTCTAGTCTCCACCACCACTACTCTCATCATTAGCTCTTTCTTTGCCTCAAAATAGCACATGGTGTCCGGAAGCGTCACATTCCCTCCGCTTAACCCATTCTGACCTGGCACCCATTTTGGTGTTAGCATCATGTTATGCTTTAGCTATTGAAAAATAGCAGATCTACAAGCTCATATCGCGCCACCGAGTGGCGCGATACGAGCTTGTAGGTCTGCTATTTTTGAAAAATTCGAAGAACGACTGACATTTTTAGAATCTGATCTCAGGTCAGAATGGGTTAATCAGACCAGTGTGTGTCCCGTGGAAACCTCGTATGAATCTGATCTCAGGTCAGAATGGGTTAAGCTCATGCACCCCCACCTTGCGCTATTCTCCATGAAATCCACATACAGTAGGACTAGGAAGCTTTCCTTCACTGGCCCTCCTTGATCTTCTAATTATGCTCACAAGCCCCCATGGATAGGGTGGGATCAAAGAGAAAGCTGGACTGACTGACAGTCAAGGGAATATAGGAGCTACCACCAGTTTCAAATGAGGATATGGCTAGGGAGAGAAAGGGCAAACCAAGTAGAAAACAACAGTTTAATTTGCTCCTAGACAACAGACTAACATGAAATCAATAGTTATTTTCTCCTGGGACGGGGGCTTCCTCTGCTTAATGAACGGAGGACATATAGTATTTGCACCTGCGGACGGGAGAGGAAACACTTTAAAAAATGTTATTATCAGTTTTGTTCTACTCTGTGAGTGGGGTGAAATATGTAAGGACATAAAATCATTAAAAGTTGCGTTTTTAAGTCAAGTTAAGGTCTTTACAGGACCATAAGTAAACAAACAACACCCCCTGGTATTATGCCCTCATTCTGCCAAGGACAAACAGATATGCAATAAGAATAGGTGCCTTCTGGGCAATATACTGCAACTACAAATTTACTGTATTCATGAAGTAATAGTAAACAACCGGTTATACACAATAGTACAAGCCCATCCATCTTCAACTGCTTATCTGTACTAGTCGGGTCACAGGGGCAACAGTTCTAACAAAGAGCTTCTCCAGACTTCCCTTTCCCAGGCAACATTAGCTTCTTCATCCTAGGGGATCCTGAGGTGTTCCAAGGCCAGTGTGGAGATATAATCCCCCCAGCTGGTACTTGGTCTACCAGGGCATGGGGTGTCCTCCCAGTGTGACATGCACCGATGGCCTCCATAGGGAGACGCTCAGGGAGCATCCGCGTGCTTAGTGTGCTAGTTGCCCCGAATCACCTTAGCAGGCTAGTGAAGCCAAGGGTCAGCGGCTCTACTATGTTTCTCCCTATCTCTAAGGGAGAGGCCAGCCACCTGTCTGAGAAGACATTATGATTATAATGATTATGTTATCATATAATATTATAATGATATAAACATGATTATAGGCTATAGCTTATATCCGTGATATTATCACCTATCCTTCGTTAGTTCACTAGCTGACATTACCAAGATACAAACATTCACATGTCTCTGTTTCATGTTTTAACCACTTAAACCCTATATACTTACCGTTCTGCTGTTATGACCTGCCCATAATAGGGACGCTAGGTTTCATGTGGTTATAGAATGTTGTACTGCAGGCATCAGAACAGAACAGAGATTAAATTACATATCAGACGGGAAGGCTGCTGCTGAATGAGGCTTGGCTAGTCTTGTTGATATAGTAGGCCCCGCCGATAATATTTCTTGAAATATTGTTAGTGAATAAGTGAAGCTTCGGCAGTAGAGACCCAGAAGGTTGAGTGGAATTGGCAGGTTGGCGGCTCAATTGCCGCCTCAGGCTCTGCCTGGCTGCGTGTGGCAGTGTCTGAGCAATACAGCCACCAAACTGCTCCCGATGTGTAGGTTAGCAACATGGTTGCCAAAAGTGTGGGTGAATCATGTAATCCACATTGTAAAGCACTTTCGAGTAAGATGCTATGGAAATGCACCATTTAGAAGAGGCAGATAAAAAAAGTCTTATTTTGCCGTACCTTGATTTAATAGAATATTCACAAGTCCATATCTGAATGCATTCAACACAGCACACATTGCCATTATTCCGTACACCATTTCCTTGGCATTTAGTTGAGATTCTCTGTGCTGGAGTGTTGGGTGAAAATGGGTACATAGGGGAGAAGGGCTTCACTCTTTCCCCAGCGGAAGGGCAGCCTTTAACCCTGTAAGACCCGGACATATTTCTACTTGCAAAAAAGAGATTTCAACCTTACTACTACTTTGTACTACTAGGATTTATGATAAAAAATATATATGTAGCGGTATATAATAATTATATAATATAATAAATTATCCCCCAAATTTACATTTGGGGAATATCTTTCACAATAATTAATAAAACATGTTCTAGACATTCTAATGATAACAAAAAAACATATATTACAATTATTTTACTTACTTTTATTAGGGTTAAAGGTCAAATGTCATAGGTAAAAAAATGTAAAAAATTGCACAGAGCTTAACAGGATTAAAGAGGAATACTTTTTCAACCTCCATGTCTTTATTGAGTGATGATCAATACATGGTGCTAAGTTCTTCTATGCTCCCTGTATCACAGGGGCAACAAATCAAAAGTGACAGTGTCCAACTGTCCACGGCATGTGATGATGTAGTTATGCAGACATCAACATTTGCAGTGTGGCAGTGGCCTCAATAACAGCTTGACAATCTCAAGCCTTTTGGAGGGTGGGGGGCATCTCTGAGTGCCTTAGGGAGGGCATTCCACAGGGTTGGGGCAGCAAAGGCGAAAGCTCTGTCACCCCACGTACGGAGTTTTCATTCTTCAGCTGGTATTGCCATAGAGTACAGTGTAATCAAACATGTTTCTATTGTTCCGCACAGTTAATGACACAAATTGACTAAACGTTTGACCGTGGAGAAATCAGGTGTTCCGAATCAAACTGCATGATGGCTCTTTGGCCAGACACCGAGACAAAAACATGCATCACGCCCTGGCAGACACAGACAGAGCCAGAGGATAGTCCCAGGCCATCCCTGGACACCCATAAAACCAAATGGGCCCATAAGGATTACATTTACATTACACAGTTAAAATAACACTATGGTTATTACTGTAGTGTAGGGCTGTAGGCTATAGAGCCAATGCCTTGGGGGCAGCTCCTAGATTCTCCTTGTCTATTTTCCCTCTGGTGAGGTGCCAATATATGCTAGCAAATAAACAACTTCCTCATTATACTGTGTGATGAAACTCATGAAATCGCTTGTCAAAGCAGGCAGAAGCTTTGCTGTACTTAGACCCTCTGTCACAAACTTTTAAGCTCAAGCACTGCTCACTCCCTAATATATAAGTTGTACGCCAGTTTGGACTGTTTGAAGTCCAGAAGTGGCCTAAATGCTCCCTTTGCAGTCATGAGACGCAGCGATTTGTTTCATGTACTGAAAAACACCAGAAACCAAAAGCCAGAGTTGATGACTTTACAGTAGTAATGGATCAAACTGTGTGGGCGGCTGAGTGGGAATTATTTCTCCCCACAAGAGAGCTGCACGCGATCCTCCTCCATTCTCCATTGGCTCCTGCTGATGTCAATGCTTAACAACAGAGGTTTAGGAGCAAGCGGGGCCATTCCAAGACTCCCCTTATAGAAAACCCCAAATCAAGTCCATGTGGCGTCCCAGTCCTATTTTAACAGAGGGTCCCCCCTCTCTGTCCTATAGATCAAGGCCCCGGTAGGCTGTAGCTATCCAAAGGACAGAGCAGATCTAGTAATTACTGTGGGTTTTCTTTTTTTTTGCGCTGGCTCACATGTGGAGGCTTAAAATAACACAGAGGCCAGGCAGACTGTGCTGCTTTTGAAAACACCATCAAGGAAACCCCAAAGCAACAACAACAGAGTGAAATATTAAACAGTTTCCACTTTCCAGAAATTGTCAGACTTTTAATGAAAGCTGTGCATAACTGTGTTGGTGTATGTTTGACTGCCTGTACGTGTGCACGCCTGCGCGAGCGTGTGTAGTGTGTGTGTGTGTGTGTGTGTGTGTGTGTGTGTGTGTGTGTGCGTGCGTGCGTGCGCGCGCCCTACCATTTATGTGAGTGCACTAGAAATGATTTTGTTAATGGATATAATTGAAAGAAGAGGCCTTACTGTATACTTCCTAGGACTGAATTAATTTCTGAGATCAATGGCTGATGGCTGCATGTTTCACAGCTTTATGAATGTGTATTGTTGTCTCACTTTGCTGGTTGCCCTGAGTCAGTTCTTAACAAGTTGGAGGAGAGAAGAGGCAGATAAAATAGGATAATGAGAAAACAGAGACTGTTTTGAAGAGATGTGTTTGATGTATGCCAAGAGATCAACTTCAACATGATGTGTTCCATTCTCATGAGGTACCCTAATTTAGGGTACATATAAGGGAGGGGGGACAATAGTGTGAAAATAGATTGAGTTGATGCAGGTCAGACGATTGTGACTGAAATTACTTAAATTGTAGAGTCCCTATTCTATTCTATTTGTCACAATGTAACAAGTTGTGACCTTGTAGGTCAGCTGTTTTTGGCGAAGATATTTGGTGTAGATGGGGGGGTCAAGGTGACCCCTGGGAGGTCAGCTAAGTAGGATGTTAGTGGTTTAAAATGCCGTACAGGTAAACAAAGACCCGGACCTGTGCATCACTAGTGTGCATGTGTGAGAGAGAGGGGGAGAGAGAGCGAGAGAGTAGGACATGTTGATTCATAAATGCTACAATGGTGGATGTGTACAGGTAACATGTTGTTTGTGTGATCAGAAATACACTGGAGGGGAAATTGAAGAGAAGCATAGAGCTCAGTGACTACACTACAGTGTGTGTGTGTGTGTGTGTGTGTGTGTGTGTGTGTGTGTGTGTGTGTGTGTGAGAGAGAAAGATATGACTTATTATAAAAATGCTACTTGTACAGCAACAACTATGAGACACAGAGGTAACTCCCGGATTGAAAAATATACTGTAAGTTACAACAGATACATTACTATCAAGGACAATCCAGGATGAAACCAACTTTCAGGTTCCCAGACAACTGTAGTGTGGCAGTGCCACCAGAAGGGCTGTCTTCAAAGAGAGTTAAAGGCGCAGTGAAACGGAAATGGTGAACAACATGAAAATGGTGTTTCCACATGAAACACCGGTCTGAAGTTTCTGAACCAATCAGAGTGTCGCATCCCTTCAGGCGATGGGACGGTAGCTAGGGACGGTGGCTAATGCTATGCGCAACAGCGTGGTGTTGTTTGTTTATAAATCAGACGGTCGCCCAGCACAACCAGTTTACTGTTATGTGGCTTATTTCTACCCTATAATGTTTTCAGAAACATATTTTAGCGTGATGATTAAGTTGAAACCGAGTAATACACTGTCTGAATGTTATCTTGAATGGAAATAAAAACGGAGAAATCTGTAATCAGAAGCAGCTGTGTTGCATGGATGCGCAGACATGGGGAATTAAACATGTGAGCTTCATTTTTATTGGCTTTTATCGATGTGTACCTCTACACGTCATCACGCAGCACGTTTTCGTTTTAATAAATAAATAATACAATCGTTTTTATGGACCTTTGATATAAAAACACACAGAAATGAGAATTTTCCCATTGTTTTGGCATCCATTGTTAGGTATGCCCATATGATGACCACGGATATGGTCTAAAAGTGTGAAAAACTTATTTTTCATTTCACTGCGCCTTTAAGCCTTACGTTTAACTGAGGAGCTGTCCTGTTGGAGACCAAGCTCCCACAGTGAACCTCACTCTTTTCAAGAAGAGGATGAACAGCTTACAGCCACCACCAGTATAATCGTGTGTTGTTGTTCACGCGTAGGGCTACATTTGTGTGCGTAGACATTAGACAATATAGTGGAGAACCTCTCATCAATATTCTTGGCAAGAACGCACCTCGGGATCGCAACTACAGAGCCCATATCCTGTGGCTTACATTAAGCGAAAAAGCGAAAGGGCTTTGTCAGTCCCTGCAATTTCAGATCCATTGGCCAATCCACCAAGGAGAAAAATGCACGAGAACGCCGCCACACAAGTATAAATGTCCCTGTCTGCCCATTGGTCATTATGTCACTGTAGCACGCGGAGTGCAACTGTGTGTTCTTTCTTGCCAAGAACATTGATGATAAGGTTCTGCACTTAATTGACTACAATACTCATATGTACATACATGAACAACAACACAGGATTATATTGGTGGTGGCTTTGAGCCAGTTTCAGGACCTGCTCACACAGCTCTGCTCAGGTAAACACAAAGGTTGTCCCTTTGAAGACTGTCCAAGTGACACTTGGAAGGTTCTTGTATTGGTTTGATCCTGGATTTGTGTCCTTGATCAAGACACTGAACCGCTAGCTGCTCATGATGATTTTTTTGTATTACATTACATGCCTGCCTCCACTGTGAGTGTCTGAATGTGTGTGTCTGGGAATATATGTAACGCATCCATTGGAAATAAATGCAGGCCATTTTCCAAATGCAGACCATTTAGCATAAGACTGCTGTTTAAAAAGGTTTATTCACATTAGATTGAGTTCAGGGTCAGACTATGGATACAGTCACACATCTACGTCAGCGGCGAGGCTTCAAACGCATCCCATTTCCCATGTTGTCTTGTGGGCTATGGGCTGTGAATCCCAGCTTACTGGCGTGTAGTTTGTTTGACTTACGTTAGAGTGGTTGGCTCACTGAAAGGAAACTCCAAGCAAAATGCCTGCCGAGTGGGGTCGGCCACCAGCGCTTTCTTGGTTGACGGCTGGTCAAAGTTCACCAACTTTGAACTCCAGGCTGTCTAAATGCGGCCATGCACCAATGGGAAGCTACAACCCCGTTGCTCCACTGAATAGAAGTGCACAGACTGAAGCCTCTGTCTCATACTGTATATATGATCCATCTTATATACAAGTGAAAAGGTGTACCCATACTCATTCTTCATGCTCTATCTCCGACCGAACCACACTTTTACCACACATCTCTATATGCAAAATAAATTCGCCACCCTCCCCGAACTGACATAGCCTATTTTTTAGCCGTTCAAGTTTCTTATTTACTCTGCAAATATTACTTTTATGAAAATCACGATCGAGCCAGCAGATAAACGGGTGCCACAACACGCCGAGAAACAAGGAATTTAACCACGCTACTTGCATACACTGCAACTCGCTTACAATTCGCAAACCTGGCAACACTGCCTGCCTCTTACGTCACCAGCTCTGCTCCTCCTGGCCTCCGTAGTCCGTCGCGCTCACAATCTGTCGCAGCCATCTTGCTTTTCTTTTGGATGGGCGAGTGGACATTTAATGCTAATAAATTAATTATAGGTCCAGCAAGCAAATCATGATGGTCTGATTGTGCTCAATAGGTCACAATAACATTCCGAAATTAGGTGTTGTGTTTTGTATGGCATTTTCCCCAGTAGTAGTTGCATATCTATCTCAGCTTTTGCCTGATAGCACACATGCTAACGTCAGCAGCCATAGCAACATACAGTGTGCGCAGACATAACATGAGTTGTTTACAACACAAACACACGGCCTTTTCACCACGCAATACACACAACAGCTCGGGAGTTATTAAACCGAACGTGGACGCTGTTTCAGTGTTACATTTGCTGCGCATATCGGAATAATTGTAACGGCATGCATGATAAATGTAACAACGCTAAAAAACACCATTAAACATATCGTTTTCACCTTAAAGCTATTACATTTCATTGAAGCAACTCCTTAGCATTGTTTTCATACCATGGATGTGATAAGATAATGTATCAAACATAAGGGAAATATTAAATAGGATCGGGTGTACCAGTTTGGCCATTTCTTTTTTTTCAATGGGGCAATACATTGATTAAACAAACGTTTGATTGATTGAGTTGTACAACGTTATACAACCCTAAACTAATTTTAGAATACACTACACAATACAATACAATTTTAGAACATATTTTGCACGTTCCATTTTTTTACTCAGAGATCCCTTTAGCTACACATGTAATATTTCCAGGCAACGGACCTACACATGTCAGCTACCATAAACCACTTCAAGTTATTAGGACGAAATAACTGACAGGAGTGACGGTGCTGTGCTGTGAGTAAACTAATAGGGGAGAGCCGCCAAGGATGTAACATTTTGCACGTTTCATTCTTTTACTCAGAGATCCGTTTAGCTACACATGTAATATTTTCAGGCAACGGACCTACACATGTCAGCTACCATAAACCACTTCAAGTTATTTTTTTGATAAAACAGGTCGGGAGTTATTCAACCGAACGTGGACGCTGTTTCAGTGTTACATTTGCTGCGCATATCGGATCAATTGTAACGGCATGCATGATAAATGTAACAACGCTAAAAAACACCATTAAACATATCGTTCTCAGCTTAAAGCAATTACATTTCATTGAAGCAACTCCTTAGCATTGTTTTTATACCATGGATGTGATAAGAAAATGTATCAAACATAAGGGAAATATTAAATAGTATCGGGTGTACCAGTACCAGTTTGGCCATTTCTTTTTTTTCAATGGGGCAATACATTGATTAAACAAACGTTTGATTGATTGAGTTGTACAACGTTATACAACCCTAAACTAATTTCAGAATACACTACACGATACAATACCATTTCAGAACATATAATATTGGCCAATATGTCAAATATGTAAATATTACATATAATGGCATTGAATGGAAGCGGACCATTTGTAACACATGTTACAAATGACCCGCTTTTGCAAGTTTTCTTTGCAGTTGCTTACAGACCAGAATGAACGTGAATTCCGTCTAAACACGATGCAAACTAATGAAGAACATAAGCATGAACACATCCATGTGGATTTTTATTCACCAACACCAAAGACAAAAATTGTACCACACATATACTCCAGGTGTAAAATTAGACGCATTTTGAAGGTAAACACTTCAAACTTCAAACTCCTGGCCACGTAGAGTACGTTGCTGTACACATACTGACGCGATGGCGTCATGGTGGCGTTGACCAATCAAGATATAACGTCCATGTTACAACCGTGAAGCGTTACAACCTTGGCGGCTCTCCCCTACATTTGTTACTAACATTAGGTTGTGGCGAAGTAGACACGTGGCCAGCAGATACTGTGTTTTGGACAAACAGGCTAGGTATTGGTGTTGATTTGGGTCAACTGGACAAACAGCGTGGTGTTGTTTTGTGTCTGTGTTTGTGTTGGAGCGCCTCAGTGTGGCCGTACAGGTCATGTGCAACCTCTTCCACAGAGAGATGGAGACACTAAATCTCAGCTGGACAAACATGTTTGCATGCATGCATCGCTGCCTTGCATGCTGTGTGCTACTGTTGAGTCTGTCACTTACTTTGACTGATTTATGGCATTGTCTTTCTGTTAAAATCCAACTATGTTAATTTAAGAACTCTGGGCATATAGGTCATTGTTTATTCACTGTGCACACGTGTAGCCTATTGTATGTCAGACTGTATGTCTGTCCCACAGTCACAATCCTTTAGTACTTAGGCTGTGGAAATATTCAGGACAAAACAATGGTACATTTCCAATAACCCATTCGTTACTACATGTGGAGTCAACTCCCGCCATTTATTTCTTCCCATAGTGCGTGGCAAAGTCGCTCTGGGATGAGTGCGCGCGTAGCGCGCACGAAATTCTAGTTCTCTACAATCATTTTTGCTTTAATTGTGGGAGCTGTGTTGCTCTACTCGAGTGACATTTTGTGAATTTGGCCATCAATAAGTACAGCCATTGTTGTTGCTCCACAGCTACATCTTTTTCTCCAGTTGGTTTCTGTCTCTTTTCACTTAATATTGAACTATGTCGCACAAAACATTTTAGGTCACTTTTTTCACCATGATGATAACATCTCTCCTGAAGCAATCATCCACAACAGAGGAGGGGTTTAGCCCTCTGGCAGAAGGCACAATTGGGTGTGACCAGTGTTTGATTGGATTCAACAACATGATTATCAACTAGATTGATAATAGAGGTGGTCCTTGCTCAGGGAACTGTCACGTTTATTAGTTTTTCTTTCTTTTCTGCCCAGCACTAGCCCATCTACACTGCCTGCTGATGTGTGAACAGCACTGAGGGAATTCAGACACAATAGACCTTGTACAGGGTTTGAACTTGATGTGAAATGACACAGACTGAGTTCAAATGTATAAGCTGTTTGAAATACACAGAGGTGTACATTGGTGTCAGACAACAATAATGAAGATCATCCCATACTATTGTGTGCTGAGAGAACATGAAGAATTACGTTTTTACTCACCGCCAAATGTGAGTCTGAAGTATAGTTCCACACACTCAGCAGTCAATATTCTATAAAACTGTACCATGCTGTTATACACAGTAGAATACTTGCTACTAATACACAAACATATTTTTGTCTTTCTCTCCTCCCTGACTTTGGCTATATGTTCACACTGTCCTTAAAAAAAAGTACTGCCTTTTTACATGAGAAAATTACCGAAAGGCAATGACAAAACGTGGCCACCTTTAAAAAGTGGTTGGACGATCGGAGTGCTTTCAAAAGTTGAGGGTAGTGTCACTTTTTGGATTAGTGTGCATGACATGGGCCACATTTTATCAGCAGACCGATGACAAGAAATTGTAGCTCGAGATTGCCGGCCCAACTCTCCGCAACAGGTCTTCAAATTGTCCCTGGCAATAGCCTGCAGTAAGCCGTAAAATGAGCTTTGTCCAGACCGAGCATTTGGATATATATATTCCCTGTACCGCTTTCGGCGGTGGAGGATGTTGTGTCTTTCATTTCCAGTGCTCTAAGCAGGCAGGCAGACTGTGCGAACACTCCCATATTCTCCTTTTTTGCTCTTGATATCGCACTTCTCTTCTACCTTCTCACCACCTAAGGCTAGATTAATTCCTAAATGTGTCTTTGCTACAGATACTTTGCGTATATCAAATTATTATCATCGCTGTCAGGCAGAAATATATAGTGTATATTTTTATATCGTATGACGTCACGCAAAATAAGTGACAATGGTATCTACAAATCTTCAAATTCACAATATTCTGTGAGCTTGTCGACCTGCTAATTCCGCAATTTATTCATGTGGAAAGTTTTTGCCTAGACTGACATGCCCAAAATAGGTACGCCAGGTTGACATTGGTACGGCTTCACCCATATTCAACGTATCTTCATATAATTGGTCCTCACTAATGCTCATGATAATATGGTCCTTGTGGCATGCTCTGTGTCAGACTGTGTGACAAATGTCATGCTTTTATTGTGAAGTGCACGACTGCAGATGTCGCCCAAGCATCACGCATATCAGTACACATTATCTCTATAGTCATGTCATCAAGACGGACCTGTCTTAGTTTTGAGGGGCGCCAGTCCCTCCTATACACAGGTTTAATATTTGTCTTTAGTGCAATGTTTGTTTTGTAAACGCCATTGTCAATGAAGGGAAAATGTATGTCATGATGTGCCTCATTACGTCATATTGTCTCTTTATTGTTAATGGCGTTTAATGTTTGTGTTGGCACTGTTTGTTTTACATCGCCATCACCTAATCAACATGAGTTAGACTTAATATATTAGCACCCCTCACTTCACACGGGTGTGATTATTTTATTTCATCCTGATTGAAGATTGACTTCTACTACCTGGCCTGGCGGAGCCCTGTGCTCCGAGGAGCACATTATAGTAGTTAGTTATTCATTAAGTTGCATGCTGTTTCATCAGTTGTTCCATTATACAGTACCATACTTTATTACATGATGCTGCAGTTGGCAAACAACCAGTTAATATAGCTTTACCACAGTGATGATTTGGATTGCCATTATAGATCTTGATATAAACTTATGAGTGTGTGAATTCAGGTAATAAAATGTAATCTGAGTTCTCAGAAGTTTTCGCCAGCTCCCGCATTACAAACAGCAGGGGAGAGAAAAACACATGAAATTGGAATGGGAGGAAAGGTAAAAATCTAAACATGAGCTCCTCTTGTATCTCACTACACATAAGAGTAGTCCTCCGGGAATACAGTTTCACAGCAGACCCTGCAGCTATTTGCTATGCTATGTGCTTGGCTAGGAAAGCAGTTTCTGGCTGTATGGCTTAAGTTCACAGCTTTGTCCACAGGGTATCTTTCAAAGGAGGGTTAATTAGTATTAATTTGTGATCAAATACAAGACATTATCTCCTGCCAACTGTGGAGGCTATATCCACACTGGGTTAGATGGTAAAGAACTAACCATGACTGCATACCCGGCCAGTGTATGTGCATGCACACAGGCGCAGACGGAAAACAATTAATAGAAGACTCAAGACACACATACTGCATGCCAATACATAATTTAGTGACACACTCTGTGGAACTGTAATTACTCAGTACTCATTACTTGTCTCACAGCAGAGCGTTGTTATAGACTATCAGAGTCTGTTTGATTTCTCCAAGCAGTGCTGTAGGTTGAACTATGACCCCCTTTCTAACAACAATCCAGTCTAGCGGTGTCAGGTAGCAAAGCGTGCAGTCTCCCTGGCCACCTTGCTTTCTCCATAGGAAGAGAGGGGGTCGACTTCAACTTGTTTTGAAAGGTTATTCACTGAGAAGTGCTGGTTCCAGTCTCTGGCTTTTGGTAAAGCCTCATCTTCATGTGAATCTTTTGGATGCCAAGCCATACTCGTAGATTACGTCAATTTCCTATAGTATAACGGCCATACCTGGTTCCAGGTTCTGTATAAGTCGTAGACGGTTTCAGAATGTACTGTAACATGGTGCCTCATGGTTTAGTGAAGTTTAGTGAAGTGGTTCATCATATCGTCAAGAAACAGCAAAAGAAATGCGAAAATAGCAATGTACATGCTCACAACGGCGACGCCACAATGTGACACGTTGTGAGCTTTCCAGAAACCCCTATAAGAGAAGATGTTTGTTGTTACAGTATATTAGATTTAGTGCAGCATTCTACAACTGTCTATATTATAGGACATACAGTATGTAGAGTAGACAGTAGTCTATGCAGGTAGTCTTGCATAGCCTTGCATATCTGCGGACATCTGAATTCAATGAATGGGCTAGAACTGGGTGGAAACTATTAGAAAAGACAAAAACAGCTTCACAGACTCCAGGGGTACGCTCCTTCATATGGGATGGCATTGCGATTGGTTTTCAAAGCGGTGGTTTTATGTTTGTTACTGCTGGCGTCCAAGCGGCCCATTCAATGAATTTAGATTTCCCCAGACATATCAGTAGTCGCCTGGCCACGTGAGACGGTATACGGCACTCTACGGCAGTATAACAGTGAGAGGAGAGTGAAATCTATTCTCTGAATAGTCGTCCATACATCGGGGTAACTCCTAGCCGGTGAAATCATTCTTCATTATTGCTGGAGACCCCCTGGAGGTCCCAGGACCCCACTTTGAAAAGCACTGCCGTAGGGAACATCTGTGAATGAAATAAGCCTAAAATTGTTTCATGATTTGTTCCACAACATATATTACACCCATTAACATTCTCATCCTTGAATTTTAAAGGCGTTTTATATATTCTTTTTTTTTAATTGAACGTGTGGTTCAGCACTTAACACTGAGGATTTTAATGTGCATCATTAAAATGCACTGTAAACTTAACCGTAAACCAATCCTTTCTGCAAGTAAAATGTACAAATATACAATCATTCCTGTTTCTTGACGGTATGATGAACCACTTCAGTAAACTTGTGTGAAATCGCCCGTGAGGCAGGACACCAGGTCACAAAAATACTGCTGACTCGGGTCCTCGTTACACAAACAAAATGGCCGCACCATACAGTAGATTTATGTGCCTCTACTGCGTGCATTTCCATGGCACTGGCCTCCAATACACTCATTTCAACCAATCACATTACAGTACAAAATGTTTAATGACAGCTTCTGCAACTTTGCATTTTCCGAGGGGGTGCAACACACTCTGAGAAGGTCATTCTAACTGCGAACGAGCGTTAACACTACCTTCAGTACCATTGCTCTTCTTGCATCGCCCCAAGCCTCGGCACTTCACCCACTCTCTAGCCCTGCTAATACATCTGTACACACAGTAACATCCTGGGTGTTAATACTAGCGTCCTTATCCTGGAAATGTCTTCAACTTGTGATAATAGGCAAATATTCGAATATAGGCTAACATACAGTAGAATCTCCGAACTCACAACTTGTCGCAGTGCAATGTAGAGAGCTCCTAGCTAGCTTGTCGTAAGCTTGTAGGTTGGTAATATTGGCAAAGATATTTGGTGCATGTAGAGAGAAAAAAGGAGAGGCCCCAAGACAAACTACAGACCCCTGGGGGACCCTGTTCATTGAAGTATATAGGGTTTTAATTAAAAGTCTAATATATCCACCGAGCTATAGGGAATTCCCTTTTAGATGTTGGCTTTCCACACGGGAGACCCGGGTTCGAATCCCGGGTGTTATACTAATAACAAATTTAGCTGGGGACCCCTTGGAACCCCCCCAAGGACCCCTGGGGGTCTCCGGACCCACTGCTGTGTGACCCTTGGCTCATGTCACAGTCGGAGAGCATCGCCTGCTGTTGCCATGCTGTTTTCACAACCGAGAGGCTGTGAAAACATATTACTTGCTTTCTTTCTTGTTCTTCATTCATTGCTCTTGTCGACCTTGTTCTGGGAAAGGTACACTCTGGTAGGTGATGTTGTGTTTGATAAGCGCCTGAGGGTGTAACGCACGTGTGCGTGCGAGAACATGAAACTAAACTAAAAGCCTTGCTTGTGTCTTGTGTGGGAAGAGGTTCACCATTTTCATTAGAAGATCTATAGGGCCGCAACTATTGATTATCGATTTTCGATTCTTCATTGTATGACAGTGTATCACAAAATTCTACCCAATCTACAGCTCACAATGTGTCGCATAGCAATGCGTTGTGAGCTTGTAGATCCGCTTCTTTCCTGCATTTTTTAAATGTGATTTTTTTTAATCTAAAATATATATATATATAATATTATAATCGATGAAATTGATTCGTTTGATGCCCCTCGAACAAGATAATCCACACAAAGTAAACACAATGCAGCAAAAAACAATGTTAAGCTTGGTTGTACAGTATAGTACTGAGTGGCCAAGGTAAGAAAAATAAATGATCTCGTCCGGACAAGATAATATCTCGTCCGGACAAGATGTTATAGCCTGTAGGTCTGCAACTATCAATAATAATAATAACCATCAACCACTTTTTGTGGGATAGTTATTGTATTTTTATATATTGTAACAATGTATCGATTGAAACTACGTGTTTTCTATTCTTTATTTTTAAGGAATGTTCTAAAATCGATTTGAGCAATTTTGACAGCACTAGTGCGTGCTCAGGGGGCTGACAGTTTCCACCATTACTCATGCATGTTGTCACTCAGGGTCCCAAGTAAATACAACTTCACATTGTGCAGTGAGTGACAATGTGCACTATAGCAGCACAAGCTAGCTATGCCATGATCTTAGCTGTTGAATCAATTACAGTCAAGGACAAATATCCATTATGCACACATGCATACTCATGAAATGAGTATTACTTCTTGCCATCTGCATGATACAATCTCTCATTCCATCTCACATAATGCAACCCAAGGCAACCAAGAAGCTCTTTTCATTCAAAGCCTCCACATTCTGTTTTAACAAAGAAGTACACACACACACACACACACACACACACACACACACACACACACACACACACGCTCAGTTCACTCACAAGTTAATGATTATCCCTGGCAGAGAGAACAAATCTGGTTGGCAAGACTCCGGGTGGATTGTACTACTGAAGTAGGTCTGTGTTTAAATAAGTCTAGTGCATGCGGGTGTGTGGTGGTGCTGTTGTTGTTTCTTTTGTTTGCGTTCATCTCTCTTTTCTTTGTGACATATGGAATGAATCTCACGGTGGGACAGTGGCCACATGAGCTTGATTCAGTAATTGTGTTTGTGGCCTTTGGCAGGGCGCCACGTTACACCACCCACAGTCACCCACACAGAGACGCAACATCAAAGGAAGTCTGGCTGAGTTCTATCTCAGTGGAGGCACTTCTTCTGCCACATACTGTACATTAAACATCGTTTAAGAAATCATATGCAAATAAAATAATCCAGATTCTAACTCTTGAGAGCCTAATGTAACCAAGCGGACCCTTCCAGGTCCATTTTGTTGCATTTGTACCCTCTCAGACTTACAAATGCATAACTCAAAATTGAGGATTTTACTGTGTACATGATGTGTTTCTAAACAGGCGCCACAGCTACCGGTTTGTTTATGTTTTAATTTGAGTTGAGTTCTTTTACTCATAACGGCTGACATTCTCTGCCTACATCTATCGCTCTCTCCTTTAGTCAGTTGAAACGCCTCATTTTAAATCATAAGCCCATTACACATAAATGATTGACACATTTATAGGCGGTGGGGTCAAGGACAGAACTGGAAGGCATGCACCCGAAATATACACTTCCTCTTCACCAGTGTAACGACTGCAAGGATCAGACTGGTTCTATTCCAGTTCTTGGCATGACATGAAAGCCTACATGCACACACGCACACACACACACACACACACACACACACACACACACACACACACACACACACACACACACACACACACACACACACACACACACACACACACTTTTTCTAGTTTACACCTTTTGCTTTGAGCCTCCTAACTCTCTCTCTAATGTCCTGAGTGCTCCTTTAATTTTCATGTGTAAAAAGAGCTACATCTCTGATCTCTGTTTAAGTTTCTCACTGTACCTGTAATCTGTCTATTCCTATGTCTCTTTTACCCCCCCCCTCTCTCTCTCTCTCTCTCTCAACCTCACTCTTCTCTCTCTCTTTTCCATCCACTTCTTCCTCTCCCTCTTCTTAACCCATCTCTCTCTCCATCTCTCTCTCTCCTGCTCCATCTCTCTCTCTTCATCTCTTTTCCATCCTTCTCTCCTCTTCTCTCTCAACAACTCTCTGTCTCCTCCCTCTCTCTTTCGCTCTCTCTCCCTCCACTCTCCACTCCCCCCCCCCCCCCAAACGCTCTCTTTCTCTCTCTCTCCCCAGGGTAGAGCAGACATTCTCTCAGTTCTCTCTTTACAACCATCTGTCTCTAAGCCAGGGATTAAATGATTCACTTACCGGCCTCGTTTTAATCTTGCCTGTCATACACACACACACACACACACACACACACACACACACACACACACACACACACACACACACACACACACACACACACACACACATACACACGCACACGCACACACAGCATCCAGTGGTACAGTGTATGGCTACTGGATTGCATGCGTCGGTGGCTAGGGTGAAAAAGTTCAATACAGCAAAGTGCTAAAGTCAAACAATGAACAAGTCAGGTAGTCGCCTGGGCAGCATTCATTCTGGTTTATGACCCGGTCGGGAGCGGATGATATTTGTTACGTCATGTTGTAGTCATCAGCTAAACTACGCCGCTTTCACACAGCGATTTAGTAGAACAGGCTTTCCTCCGAGAAGGAAAGCCTGGTGACGCTAGGTTTTGTATTATTATTTAGCCAGCACACAATGAATGTCCTTTTCACATGACAGACAAGTCACACTTTTAGGGTTTTCTCAGCATTTAGGAAGGCCTATCAGGCCAAAATGCATCCAATGTGTCTCATTTCCTACCCACAACATTTAGCAGGACTTACATAAAAGGGTTTTAAGGCTTATCAGTCTTATGCAACACACACAAATTAAACATACCCCTCTAATGCTAGACTTTTTTACATCCTTTTCTCACTACTTAATGTGATCTATCTGGATCACGGAGCTACATTTGTATTTGTATTTTTATCTATTATTTCTCATTGGTTGATAGTTCACATGTGGTATTGTACAATTCTTACTTCTGGTATTGACTAATCTTAAAATGAGAAGAGAGCGGTCAGTGTGTGACACTGCCACATACATTTGTGAAATAATGTATTTCCTGTCCTGGTATGAGTATTGAAAGATCATGAGACATACTGGGGGATAACAAGGGAATATATTGGTTAAACTATGGTTGAATATTTAACCCTGCAATGTAGTGTACAGAGAATATATTGTGTTTTGTGTAGTTGAACCATGGTCATCCAGATTGATCACATGTAGGGGGAGCTGTGGGGGGGAAAAATGTGAGCAATAGTTCCAGGAATAGTTCCGATTCCAGGAAGTTAACTGCCAGGAAGCTATAAAAGAACAGGAAGTGAGGCGCCGAGCCTGGGTTCCATTTTGGGGCAGTTAGAAGAGTGTTTGCCATGTGATGGTTGTCACTTGTTTGTCAAACACACTCTTTTCAAGCCAATACTAAAACAATATCAGAACTTAACTCAAACCGATACGTAGTTTGACCGAAGAGCTTTGGGTAGGGGAATCAGAAAAGTTTGGTGGGACATTCCTGAGGCTTGGTGCTCTGAACAAACAAATCATTTCTGAGGCTTTCTGCTCTGAACAAACAAATCAGAACTTGTGAACAGAGGAACCAGCGGAGGACTCCTGACTTAAAGTTTGGGTAAGCAGGATATACTTTTTTTCCAGTGAGCAATGCATTGCCTTTTTGTTTTATAACTTTTTGGACTACTTTATTTAACAAAGAGAGGATCTACAGCGTTCGGAATACTTCGATTACTTGGATTACTTTGGGATACTTTGACTCCTGGACACCTTTAAGTTTCAAGTGCATTGCAGAGTACACAATGTGTAACTTGTTTCAACTATACGATTCAAGCTGCAATCTTAAGTGTGAAAGTTTCATCTTGTAAAACCAGCCTAAAAGATGAGCAGATAAAACTGTCTAATACTGTAGCAGTATCCAAGAATGCAATCTTTTCTCAATGATTTATTGCTTGGAAGGATGCAAGAACCTCTGAAAAAAAAATCATACAGTACATGGCCTAAAATAATAATGCACTCTGAAGGTTTGAGACACAACCCCATTTCTGTGAAACAGGCTTGAAGCGCAGTCAACTGTGTGCCGGGTGGGGAGAGATGAGAAAGGCTGTGTCCAACTTTGATAAAATCGTCCATCCATCCATCCATCCATCTTCAACCGCTTATCCGTAGTCGTGTCGCGGGGGCAACAGTTCCACCAGAGAGCTCCAGACTTCCCTCTCCAGAGCCACCTTAGTAACTTCCTCCTGGGGGATCCCGAGGCGTTCAAAGGCCAGTGAGTTGCCATGTGATTCCTCCAACTGCACCATTGGTCTGCCCCGGGGTCTCCTCCCAGTGGGACGTGTCTCAAGGACCTCCCTAGGGAGACGCCCGAGAGGCATCCTAACCAGATACCCGAACCACCTAAGCTGGCTCAGAAGTGGCGACTCTACTCCGAGTCTCTCTCGCGTGACTGAACGTCTCACCCTATCTCTAAGGGAGCCAGCCACCCGTCGAAGAAAACTCATTTCGTCCGCTTGTATTTGCGACCTTATTCTTTCGGTCATGACCCACATTCATGTGCTCGGTAGACAGAGAGCTTTGCCTTCTGGCTCAGCTCTCTTTTCATCACAACAGTGCAGTGATATATTCGTATTCCATGAATAATGGGAACACAAGCTTTTTTGTTAGAATAACTTAACCCACATGGGGTAAATCGTGCCAAAGGAGCATTTATTTTTCTCTGCTGTCAGGTGCCTTAGCTCTGAGCGGGATTAGCTTAGCTTTGAGAAATAGCTGTTGGGCTAACAACAGGACAACACTCTTAGTCCAGCGGGCCATGTTGTTTAATGCTTCAGTGTTGTTCGCACAAGTGCTCCTGAATACAGTTTGCGTCAATCTATTTTTTTTTGTGTGAAATGTTCCTAGAACTGACAAACAAGTCAAACATACATAAAGCGGGTTTGTGTGATTTTTGGACACGTCCATCTAGAAGTGCCTTAGAAAGTAACACTGGGGCAGAGGAGACCTAGAGAAGAGTGCAGACCCATCACACACCCACACCACACCCATTCAGTAGATGGAAATCTGAAATCTTGTCCCAGATATGACAGCATGCCCCTCCATTTCAATAATTGATCGGCTCAGATGCCCCAAACATAGCCTCTGGTCTCATGGAAACGTACATGTCTTCTCTCTCGTCCACTCAAGGGAACATGAATTCACGTAGTCTCGCTCGTATGAAGTTCTTAGTGGTGAATGTAATGTCTCAGTCAGGGCTTATTAAATGTGAATAATGGAAGCAATGTGTGTGTGATAATATGGTCCCCACCCCTTTGGGGTATGTTCTGTCACAGTACGTTTGCACATACTGTATGTAAAATGTGTCCTCTGTATTTTACCCATCCTTTAGCAGCAGTGGGAAAGTGCCATTACAGTGCCTGGGGAGCAGTTAGGGGTTAAGCGTCTTGCTCAGGGACACTTCGACACAGATCGCTTAAAAGGGGTGTGTGTGTGTGTGTGTGTGTGTCTCTGTCTGTCTGTCTGTCTGTCTGTCATACAATTCAATTTTATTATAGTGCCAAATCACAACAAGTTGTCAGACCCTTTTCCATACAGTATACAGCACAGAGTGGAGACTCAACATTTTCTCCCCTTGAGCAAGCATTTGGCAACAGCGGCAAGGAAAAATGTCCCTTTAATGGGAGGAAACTTAGAGCAGAACCAGGCTCTGTGGCGACTATCTGCCTTTGACTTAGGCAAGGTCCTAGTAAAAAAATAATAATAATAATAATAAAAATAAAGGTAAATGGTCCCATAAATGGAGCACAAAGAAAGCAATTTAGTGCTTCAAAGAAACCAGGATATTACCAGGTAAACGTCGACTTGAAATTGGGTCGTGGTTATTAAATTTTTATTTTGGTGATGTCATTCATACAGGATGATGATTTTATTTGAGGTGAAAAAAATATCTTGTTTCGGGAAATAGTTGTCGCTTATACCTTGTTATAATATTGCGCTTTGTGTGCTTGTACTCATAATACAAACAGCAGTTTACATTTATGACCTCCACTGTAGAAATGGACCTTACCAAAGATATGGTTGGGAATAGTAGTTTGATCATGGATGGAGTAATAAAGAGCTCAGTTGTGGACGTACAGTAGTTACAGATTTGTGCTTAAAACACGAGGAATGAATGGGTCAAATGTGTGCAGGTGGGTTGTGGTTAGCTGTAGCAGGGTAAAATTTTCATTGCGTGAGATACTGAGCACACTGATTGGAAGATATGGCTGGGTATGCTTCACTGATTGGCATGAGGACTCAATGAGAGAGGTTGTAATCAGGGGGTGGTTTTCACTCCTGAACTTCAGTTGTTCCAACTCCATTAAAAGCAGGTCTCTGCCAGGGCAGGTATCTTATCGTGGGCCAGAAATGTTTCGCAGCAATTGGATGCTGCCTTTATGATTCATGATTTTGTTCAAAACGGTCCAATCCTGCAAACTTTGTAAGCCAAACTCAGCCAATCAGGATGGAATATGGAAAATCGCACAGATCCCTCTTCATCTCATAATTATAGACATATTGTGTACCGATTGGCGTGATGTTTGGACACAATCTGTAGGAGTAATATAAAAATGCAAAAATCAGCCTCCTGGTGGCGCTATAACAGGCCAATGGCCCCTCCAGGGGGCCATTGGGCATGCACAGTGCCATGCCAATCAGGCCAACGGTACCAGAGATTAGCTGTACACAGACAGACGGACAGACAGACAGTGGTGATAACTTCCGGCAAAGCCTTTGGCCTGGATGGAGACGATAACGTTGTCTTTAAAGTGAACTCACTCATGCATGAGGTATGAATACAAATCTGGATGAATCGCTGATGTTCTGGATGTCTTGATAATGTGAAATGGTTTGAATGAAACTTCTTGAATTTAAAATGAGAAGATAACTCTTTTAGACCATTGCTGAGTCATATGGACCGATATTCACTCTGATCGGTAATCAGCATTTACCCTATCTGTGATCTGCAATTTATCTGGAGAAACTGACCTTTTACACCATTTTAGTGGTATAAATGTCAATCCGATATAGAGTATAATATAATTTTGCATTTTTGTGACGGGCCTAAACATTCTCCCTTTCCTCCCCACACACAGAAACAGTTTTGACGTTGGTTTTGACATTTTTTGGAAAACAATTATTATATGATAGGTATCGGACCTATCGGTATCGGCCGATCATGAGAAAAACAATCGGTGATCAGTCCCAAAATACCTGATCGGAGCATCCCTACATTTTGTACAACAAACATTTCTCAACATATTTTGATCTCCAAAAACTAAACGATAACCTTCAGCAGACCTACATGCACTCCATGCCGGTAGTGGTGTACAAAAACATATGTAGCTTAGTATACCTCTAATGTATCCCTAAAGCAGGTACACACAAGGATTACTGATCCCACAAGTGCAATTAACTTTTCTGCATTTGACCCAGTATGGTATGCTGCTCTTGTGAGCACACGGCGGAGCAGATGGGGGTTAAGCGGCTTGCCCAAGGGTACTTCGAGATGAAGCCTGGAAGAGCCAAGGATCAAACCGGGGACTTTCTGATTCCCAGGCAGCCGCTTTACCAACTGAGCCCCAGAGCGGCGGGGTGGGTGTGTGTGTGTGTGTGTGTGTGTGTGGGGGGGGGGGGGGGGGGGGGTTTACTCAACCGTGGAATTGGGTAGTGTTTGTGAGATGACTGATGAACCCTCCAGAAATGCGTATTGCATAATGTTGGTTGGTGTTGAATCGTAAACGGTGCATTATTGATCAAACGGTGCTTGTTTTGTTTGCTCTGCCACGAGCCATATGGATATAGAGCACAAAGAGAAAGACAGACAGGAGGATATATCACTTCATAATCTTTGTGCATCATCTACGGTGTGTGTGCTGCACCTGTCTACTGGTCTGGAACTCACTGCTATGTCTCTTTCTCACTCATGGCTGTCAGTTTAAATTGAATCTGACACCAATAGAAAAAAAGGCCTTCATTTCTTAACATCAGATGGGTATATAATAGTATATAGACCTATACATTAATTTGATATGATAGAAATGCATGACACAAAATATCACCTGGCATTGGATTGCATGCAACAATATAAGCCTTTACTGCATGCCACAGTGCTTCGCATTAGGGATATAGTCTGCCTGCCGGTGTGTATTTTCGTGGCAGCAGCATTTTCCACATGGAGAACTCATAATCCAGTTCAGTCAGATAACCCATGAATAGATTGAAAACGTTTTATTTATAAAAATGTAAAGTGTGAATATTATATTTATTTGATCTTGGTGTTCAGGGTCTGCTATATACAGTATTACTCCCTGCTCAGCACACTAGTAGGAAACATGTAAGAGCAGGGGGATATACAACCCCCTCAGGGGGAACGGAACGCTTAACGATGCAGTGCCGGGGTTTTTCCTGTTTTGTATGCATGTGTCTATGGAGTTAACATTACTCTAATAGACCCCCAGGTACTGTATGGTTATAATATTCAAATATGTCTTCCCTGTGTATTCTTGGTTTCTTCCTGAAATCCGAAAGCCTTTGAGTCAAAAGCCCAATCGAAATACACCACTTTAGTGTCATGATAATAACCCTAACTCCTCCCCCATTATCATACCAACAGCTGTGAGCGAGGCTTAATTTCAGGTGGGTGGTGCTAAGGTGAAAACCATGGTGGGTGTGGAGTGGAGTGTGGACACATTATTTAAAACGTCATTTTAATACTTTCTGTATACTTTTTTGAAAAACCTCCTAGTATAATCATAGTAGTAGTACCTGATGATTATGGGGTGGGGGGGGGGGGTCATGGCACTCCATCTTTCATGTAAGGAAGTAGAGGCCGCTGGGGTGGCGGAGGAGCAAACTATAGCACACAAAAAACCTTCAGTGACACTGACCGCCAGAGAAACAACGAGTGATCGAGGTGAGCTTCAATAGACCGCCAAATTGGCCAAATGCTTTACAGGTGTATCCGCATGTCACATACACACACACACACAAACACACACACACACGCACACGCACACACACATAGCAATGCGTGTAGTCGTGTACACCTCAAGAGTATTCGCCTGAAGTGGCTCGCAGGCTACGAATCATTTGTTGTTGTTAAATGAGGAGGCTGCCCGTTGTTGCCGTGAGGGAACTCGGTCTGACAATTGGAACCTTTTTGAAGGATCACTGCTGACCCTTGCTGCTGTGTCCCCTAGCTGGCCAACAACAGAGGGGGGCAATTTGGGCCTTTAGCTATCAGAATGATCTGAAAGAAATGGCTTTTTGACTCAAAAGCTTAGTTTTATCAGGTCTACTATAATCACTTCCTTTATATCAGTAAGAAAAGAAAGCCGCAGCAGCTGCTTCATCATAAACACATCATATATATTTGTAGTACAGTTTTATGATGACAGAGTAGTGGTGGTCTTGGCCTTATGCAGTGGCACTCGTGTGTTCAAATGATGTGTACTTCAAACTACCACACACCAAATGATAAACGTATAGAAATTCTAAATAAAAGATTAATACCATTTATAACAGCCGTACAAAATCAATAAGAACAAATGTAATGGGCTAAACAAAATTATTTGATGAAATTACATTTTAAGCAGAAGCTTATGTCTTTAGACAAATCCATGAAAATATAATTCACAATACACACTATAGAGCGCCGAAGCCCTGACGTCACTCGCTCATCCCCTGGTTCACGGAAGTAATTTCTCTATGTAGAATAACATGGGGTCATCTTAAAATCGTTCCATATTAAAAGCATTGTGGTCCAAAAATAAACAAGCTGTCTCTGCGTTATTGTCAGGGAGGTGTCTCTGTATCGTTTGCGACAGACAGTCACTCATATATGATACAGTCTGTTTCGAGCGAAAATGTGACTAATTCAGTAGCGGTAACAATAGTGTTTTCTCTCAGTCAGTTGATTCTTCATATCCATATGAGTGAAATGGCCCGGGGCGACATGTTTATTGTTCAAACACAGTTCTTATATGAGGCGATCTAAAATCCCCCTATGGGGATTACAATGCAATTAAAAAGTACATGAACCCGTGTATTTGCGCCCTCTACCGATATTGACGTCAGACTTCGGTGCTAGTCTATACTATACAGTAGGTTTGAGCAGAGTGGAGCTGTCCATGGTGCTGAGTATGAGTAGTGCTGGACAGGTGAGCTCTGTCCACCCTCTGAACCACATCAACTTTGAACTGTCCATGTTCTGAACTTGTCTGAAATAGCCGATCTACAAGCTCACAATGCGTCACACCAATCTCCAAGCTCACAATGCCTCTCAATGTGACGCATTTTGGGCTTGTGTAGATCTGCTATTTTCTAAAGATTTGTATACATTTGAAAATATGAAATGGGACATTTTGCATAATGAGTACTTTTACTTTTCGTACTTTACGTAGGTTTTCTTTATGTCAATAGTTATACTGTTGTACTTTTACTCAACTACATTCCGGAATTCCGGACTCTATTGCAGTAACAGAGCACTACTATTGCAGTATTGATACTTTTACTTAAGTAAAACATTTGAGTACTTTTTATACCAAACACTCTTCAGCTCCATCCATGAAAGAATACAGATGCTACTCACTCACTGGGTTTCCTTTCTCCTGCCTCATTTCTCCTGCTTACACATGGTTAAATCCTCTGTCTTAGTTTAAGTCTGACAGTGTACTGTGTACACATGGAACCAAATAAACCTGTGAGGAAGGAGTTAAGCTAACACCGAATATTGCACTGTGCACTCTCAAATGTGGATCCCTGTTGCTGTGTATTAGCACGGGTATCATGGCATATTCAGGTATGCGTGGTCACGTATAACTGCGCACGCACGAGCGCACGCGTGTCGATTTTGGATTATTCATGACCCGCAGGTTAACGTATGCTTCTGTATTTGCATACTGCATACACAGCACCGCTGTATGTTGGATTTACATATTCAACGTACAGTATCACATGCACTAACAAGCCATGCAGAGGGCATCTTGTTCCTTCGGATAGCAAAATGTTTGTGTAACAACCTTTTAAGCAGGCTTAACTTTGAACGCAACATATACGCCCAATTAGCTTTAGAAGTGTGTGTGTGTGTGTGTGTGTGTGTGTGTGTGTGTGTGTGTGTGTGTGTGTGTGTGTGTGTGTGTGTGTGTGTGTGTGTGTGTGTGTGTGTGTGTGTGTGTGTGTGTGTGTGTGTGTGTGTGTGTGTGTGTGTGTGTGTGTGTGTGTGTGTGTGTGTGTGTGTGTGTGTGTGTGTGTGTGTGTGTGTGTGTGTGTGTGTGTGTGTGTGTGTGTGTGTGTGTGTGTGTGACAGACACTTGGCTTTAAGAATAAACATTATGGGCCTAAGGGAGATGTTTGTCTCTCTCCCTCTGCACGTCTGCCTATTTGTCTGTCTGCCTACCTGCCTGCCTACCTGTCTGCCTGCCTGCCTGTGCTTCAATAAGCCAAGCGCGCAAAGCAAGTACCCTACATACAGAGTGCAGATCTAAGCAAACAGACAAAGCAGACATTATTGTTAAATAAATGTTCATTGATATGGTTCAGCCATTGTGTGTGTAGTACATATTTTTTGATATATTATCAGACAAAAAAGCATTGAACAATAATATTATTGGCATTATCTATCGGCCATCTATCGTTCCTGCTCTGTAATTATCGGCATTGGCCTTTGAAAAAACCCAAATGGGTCAAATACCATCATTCATGATTCAATGATGACGTTGTGGTTGCAAGTTGACGTTCACAAGGGCAGACAGAGCAAATCATTGATCAATCATTTTGAGCACTGACAAGAAGTGAGGTAATATGCATCACACACATCACCTCTGACAGTTTGGATATACGTAGACCACGATTTATTCCCGTGTATTACTGCCTGCTGATCCAGCTCCCGGTTTTGTGTTCCATTAAATGCATCTTCATGATGATGATTCAGGAGGAGAGTCTCATATTTATCACCTCGTTAACCCTGAGCTGGTATATGCGGCACCACATCAAACAGCTCTCCCACTATATGGGAGATATAATACAATATGTCACCTTGTTCGCTATTGCACCCAGCTTGCCTCATCTAGCACCCATTTTGACCTGAGATCAGATTCTAAAAATGTCTTCTACATCCTTGGTGGTTCCCGGTTTTGGGTGTTGTCAATTTCTCCCAATTTCCATCTTCCTTGACTGTGGCTCGATTGTTTTTTGTTTTGTTTTTTCATAGTCACTTCTTGACTTCATGACTTGACTTCATGACTCCTGCGGTCCTTGTCGCTGCCAACCTCCCCGGTCGGCCTGGGAGGGCTAACATGTCTTATTTCGTTGTTTTGTTTCTGATGATGAAAGCACCTGTAACACCTTGGGCATGAATACACTACCTGTCCATTACCATGATCCCCTCCATGACGAACAGGCACTCAACCACCCAACCAACCTGTATGAGTCACTAGACGCATCGGTGGTTCTCAAAGTGTTGTCCTTGGAGGGGTTCCAGGGGCTCCCCAGCTAAATTAGTTAATATACTATTACAATCGTTTTAACCACTTCATCCATTTATATGTTGGGTCTGTGGTTGTGGATGATGATTTTACCTCTACACCACCCAGATGTTCTCTCTTGAACTAGCAAAGCTGTGGTTGTCTCTGTTTTTCACCCTATCTCCTCTTTGTCCTACCTACATGTCTTAAAATAAGTCCTTGGCTGAGAGCAAATAATCTTTCAGAAACCAAAAGAAATGCACAGGATTTAAGTCGTACTAGAGGTTCGGCTGTGAACATTCAGCGAAAATAGCAGATCTACAACTCACAATGCGTCAAGTTGTGAGCTATTTTCGGTGAAGAGATTGGATATAGAGGGAAAAAAGGAGGGGTGGAAGTACTGCTCTACAAGGCACTTATACAGTAACTACACCAAGAATCAAACTGATTAATGATTAAAAATGGCTTTAAAGGGTTTCCAAATATGTAATCTGTTCATTAGGTAATTGTTTGTTTTATTTTTCAAAAATGTTCAAAAATAGCAGATGCACAAGAAAGCTCGCATACGGATGCTTATTCCTGGTTTTACTGGGCAATTTTCATTGCCTGATTATGATTACTCTTACTAAGAATGATGGGATTTGGAAGACAATTGCTACAATGCAACTATCTTATGAATTATCCTTGTACATTGAAACTTGCCCTCTTTTAGCTTGTGCTGCTGTTCTTTTGGGCCGAGTGAGTTCATACTGTTGTCCCTGTGGGGTGGAATGTTAGATCAGTGCAGAGACTCTCGCGGTGGTCTGCGGTGCTTCATAGCTTTCTGGAAAAGACAGGGAGTTCACAGGGGTTAAATGTCTCCTGATGACTCATTTCCTGTCAATAAGGCTGGAGATGAAGGACTCTGAGCAGCTGGTCTTCAGGGGGACACAGAGAGGGGCATTGTGGGACAGAGGGGATCATGTGCACGGGGGCACAACACATTCGGCTTCGCAGAGAGGTTGCCGTGGAAATAGCAGGGTGACAGCCGACAGCTGACAACCTTTAATGTCGGCGCTGTGCGTCTTTGTGCGAGTGAGAACATGCGTGCATTTTTGTGCGCACAACGTGCATACATGTACATATGTGCACGTGCCGCGCATGCAAACACCTGGCCGTTTCAATAGTGAGCAGGGGGTTCCTTTGAGGGCAGGAGTGTTACCCATATGGTCGGTGTTGGGGTGATATATATCTTGTATCATCATGGCAGCCTCGTAAACCGAGGATCTGTTCTTCTCAGCCATTCACTTCTTCTCCTTCTGGACTAGCTGTTGCTATTGCAAAAAATAAAATCTATGTAGCTGTTGCTATTGCAAAAAAAAAACCTGTGTTCCAATGCATCCACAAGCTTGTTTTTCATTGGTTAAATATTGATAAAATCCATAGACAGAATTTATGACTTTAGCTTTCAACATTTTTTCAAAAATAGAATATCTATCCACAACCCGTCACTATGAGCCACATTATGAGCTTGTAGATTTCTGTTACTAAAAAATAAATTAAGTTGAAATATGGAGATACAACCGCAACGATACACTGAATCAGAAAGAGGGTCAGTTCCCTCTGAGAAGACCTGTTGTGTGTGTGATGATGTATATGAACTGACTATAATCTGACGCAGAGGGTACGTCCCTCTGCGTCAGATACTTTCTCGAAAATAGCAAAGGAAAAAGAAGAAAACAAATCTTGCTCTCCTAGTAGAGAATTCCACTATTATGAAGTATATCCAGGATGGATGTGCAGCTGTGGAATAAGTGGGAGGGGGTGGGACAGAGAAACTGAATATTGTTTTAGTTTCTTGTAGGACTGCAACTAATGGACTATTTTGAAGTCCTTTTTCCCTGTCAGCTCCAGTCGACAGCACCGTAGGATTACACACGTTAAAGATATTATCAGGGGCTTCTTTTAATTATATTATATTTTAACAAATACAGTATTGTAGGGCTGACACTAAAAATTTGAATATTCAAAGCTTAGTTCGATGGCATTTTTTCTTTTTATTTAAAAAAAATCTGTTTCTTTGCTATTTTATATCAATCTGATCTTGATCTACAAGCCCACAACGCATTGCAGCTTGTAGATCTGCTCCCTTCAAAGCCATGTGCTTGAGCTCCACCATTCATGAATCACTGACTCGTGAATCGGCGTCGAAGCTTTCAATTTGTCTTGTTTTTAGGGCTGGAAGCTTTCACCTTAAAAAAACATCCTGATGTATGCTGGCATTTTAAAACAACACTATCACATCTGTAGTGGTTGGAGATGGTCTTCCCACTCTGCTATTCAGACCCTGGTGTCGGGTATACAACACCTACTGGTTGACGACTTTCAATAAGCAGAAGCAGATGGCCAAGTAGATTGAATTGTAGTTCGGACATCATCGCAATTGCCTCTCTCCATCGGGACAGGACATTAAAAAACGTACAGATCGTAGCTTTAAGCATTATAGAGACAGATAGTGCGTGTGTGTGTTTGTTACAGTCTCTCAGTGGGACAGTGAGAGGCATGCAGCATGCAGTCGAGGCTCAGGCCTGTATGCTGTGCACACCATGCATTGCCAACTGCCTTCGACAGGGAATTCTACACTGAGCTAAACATTCATACCACCAACAACATCCATCCCTGTATATCTGACAATATCCTTTCTGACAAACTAATGGCTTGCTCAGACCAACGATTTGAGCCAAGACAAAACCCCTTCAAGCCCAATTCATACTTTGTTTGCGGTGACGGTGTCGCAAGCAGAAAATAGCGGATATATTCTACAAGCTCGTGTCACAGATGCGATGCATTGGGAGCATGTAGATTTGCTATTTTCGGCATGCGACAAGTCATACAGCGAAGCACAAAGATCACAGCGCTCAGAATTACCCCTGACACTACAGCTATGTCTGTTTAATCATCAACACTTTCCCCGGTTATGTCTCCCCCTTAGCCTGGCGCAGCCACACTTCACCCGCCCCTATTGCATATGCATGTGCCCTTGCCCCGAGGCGGAGCGCAGTGGTATATTAGTATCGCAACGCGAGGCTATCTCCCCCTGCCTCTGACAACATGACCGTTGCATGTCCATCATTACATCATTCTTCTCCAATGTCCACTCTCCCCATACTCATCACATATTGAACTTTGACCTGGAAGTACTGAGGGAATGGTTATAGTCCTGTGGGGTCCTTGGAGATGGGTATTCTTAGCTTGTTTCTCTTGTGCCTACAAACAGCTCACGTTCCATTTGTCCTCTATTTTCACAGCATCCTGTCCTTGTTCTATTAGAAAAGAAGTAAAGGAAATCCTTATTCTTAAAGGAACACTGACTACATTTCAGGTAATTGTTGATGATTATCATAGTCTACAGATAAAAACTATATTTATGATACAGCCCGTATTTGCAGAGAATATATTCTGTGTGTTTCAGCCTTTCTCTGTGCTGCTACAACATTATTAAGAGAGGAGGGAGTTTATAGTAGATAAATCAGCAATCCAACAGTGGTGGTTCCTGTGGGTACATATTAGTGATGCGCAGGCCATCCTGTTACCTGTGGGGCAGGCTGAGCCAAGTCTAGACATTTTCATAACAAAAACCTGACCCACGCATCACCCACTAAAACCCACCGTGTATACTTGGTTTACCGAAGTCCCCCAGGGACTTGGTCCTTGGTCCCTTCGGTTTTTCTCACCACACGAAATCCCTCACAACGTGACACAACGCAATGCAATGCACCACGAATGTTCGTCTACTTCGACCAAATGTCCTTCTGTCATTACATGCCAAAAATAGGGACGCTAGGTTTCATGTGGGTAAAATGCACAGGGACATCCTGTGACTGTTAGTTCAACTCTGCTACTGTGTAGCTAATAATGTTAACGTTTTAATCTTTTATTTTAATGGGAGCAATCAATTAGTAAACAACTCACTGCTCGCAGGTGGTGTTTACATTTGTGTTTCCACTAGAGGTGGAGCAGTTTATTCAAGTACATTTTTGAGGTATTTTTTACTTTACTGGAATAACTCTTATTTTCAGTTATTTTACTTCTACTCTACTACATCTCAGAGGCAAATATTGTACTTTTACTCCACTACAATTATTTGAAAACATTAGTTACTTTATAGAGCTTGCTTTGTTGTGCTTGTTTTGGATATGGTTTATTCATTGACTATTTAGTATTTATACATTTTGGATTGGATATGGTTGACTAGATAGTGGGGCTGAAATGGAAAACGGGAATTATTCGGAATTGACTGTTGCATTGACTAACTGAAAATTATTGAGGTGTCGATTGAGGTTGAATTATGTATTTGAAGGTGCACGAATTCAGAGCAGAAAGGACATTGGAGATGAAGTAACGACCTTGGGATATGATATGCATGACACAATTGAGGTGGCCGAGTAACAAGATGAGGTGCTGTTTGGTGAATTGAGGTGGCAGAGTAACAAGGGGAGGTGCTGTTTGGTGAATTGAGGTGGCCGAGGAAAGGCCTATTCATAGTCTGGATCTTCGGTGGTGAGGTGACCACCGCTCCGGTGGTGAGCTGACCACCGGAGCTGAAATAACGTTGAGCGGTGGTGAGTAAAAACAGAGAGAAGGGCTGGAGCGGTGGCGGTGGTTTGCTCTTCACCGCGTCTCGTGACGTCATCTTGTAGTTCGATGGTCACCCCACCACCGAAAATCCAGACTATGTATGAGCCTTAACAAGAAGAGGTGCTGTTTGGTGAATTGAGGTGGCCGAGTAACAAGAGGAGGTGCTGTTTGGTGAATTGCGAGACGTTCAGATAATTGTCGGATTGTGATGCGATTGAGTTTTTTGGAGGTTATGGAGGAAGTATAGTAACAGTAAGAGTCACGATTACAAATTTTAAGTTGACTATTATTTGTCACAAGGTCACAAGTGATTTAATTGGTTCAATTCAATGGTTGCTTGCAACCACATGAGTGTACATGCGTCTCGTTGCATGGTGACCCATTGGTGTGGTTTGGGCTTTAAAGTTATGACAAGTTTAATGACATTTTATGTCATGATATGCAGCCTTTTTCATGCATACCTGAAAGAGTTGAAGTAATACAAATAATTCAGATGTAATTCACACACTGGAGTCTGTTTCATTTCTATCCAAAAGTCAGTGGAAGGCATTGTGGTCTTGTGTGATGACTGCTGGGCCTTGAGGCTCTCCCAGATCCACAGAACTCCCATCTCAGCAATACACTGCCTAGAATTCCAGAGGTAACTTCTGACCCTACTTTGTCCGATCAGCAACACCAGAATGAACTGCTGATATTGCTGTTGTTGTCAGACCTCTGAATCAGCCGGTTTGATGACATTATTGCATAATATTCTATACTTACACATAGCGGACACTTTATGTCCACTTTTCCCCCCTGTTACTCTGTGCGTGCGTGCGTGAAATATAGTGAATCGTAATAAAGTTTTTTGCACAGATAATGTGTACCAGTTTTTTATTCAAGAAACACTTAAGAAAACAAATTTCAACATTATGGCCTAAAGCGTAATGCATGCTACTGTAGGTCAGTGCCAATGTCAACTTTATTCAAAACCAGTTTCAAAATGAATCGAAAACCTGCTTCAGGACAAATTGAGCAGCATAAATATGGTGTATTTAAGAACTTTTGTGCTTGGCCTCATAGATTTTAGGCTCCTTTCCATGATAGTTCTGAGGTCAAACGAGGCCCACGTCTTTGAGCCAGGCTCATGTGAACTGTTAACATTTGTGTTTCCACTAGAGGTGGAGCAGTTCATTCAAGTACATGAATAAACTTGTGTGGGTTTTGGACAAAATCCAGGAAAAAAAAGATTTGATAGTATCACTACCGCTATGATTCAAGAGTTATTGGTCCAAATGTGTATTGGGCTGTTGTAGTGCCACCTTGAGACCGATGGTCATATGGAGGTTCATCCTTGTCCTACTGTGATGCTGCGTGTAAAGTTGTCACAGCAATCGGGCCCCTCCTGCAAGGTTCGGATGGAAATCGTAGCCAGACAGTGTGTCAGTGTGTCAGACAGACATACAGAATGACAGACAGACGCACACACAGATGAACGGACAGGGGCAGGACAATTATCACTGACACCAGAAGTGCCACATCTGGATTTTCTTTTTTCCATTTGTTTATTTACAACACCCATACAAACCTTTCTCACGGCTCACTTTAAAGCCATCCCACAAACTTTCGATATGGCATTTCAATTTAACTTCAATGTAACTTCCTACAGATTGCCTGTGATCCATCCCCAGTGTCGCATTTGGAAAGGCTTTTCTCAGGAGATTGATTTGTCCCCTCATTCATTTAGTTGATTCCAATTCCTTTTTGACCCTTTTTTTTTTTTTTCCCGTCAAGCCCCAAGCAGGGTCATCAGTGCTACGGGTGGACAAGGCCATATCAGTGAATGGAGTTCTTTGTGAGAGCAAAGGTTATTTAGCTAATGGAATGTCCCATTGTTGTTCATAGAGGAGGAGATCCTTCCCATCGATCTGAGTCACTCAGCTCTCAGTGACGATCAGAAACCCATTTAAAACCAATCACGACTGAACGGCCATTTGATCTAGGAGGATGGGCCGGTAAGGAGGAAGAGGGGGACAACAAAGCTAGAGAGAGAGAGGGCATCCGGACAGAAATAGAAGAGATGCAGCAGTTTGATAAGGGAAGAGCGGGAAAATGAACAAATGGAGCGGCGAGAGCGAGGGGAACGGTCTGAGGGAGTGAGGGAGAGAAGAAAGAGAAAGCGGAAATAATGGAATCAACGCGTGGCTCCAATGACAATGTGGACCTCATCCCGACCTCACGTGACCAGCCTGTGATGTCATGTCAGTCATCTGTTATGATAGTTGACTATGACAAATCCATTATGATTCCAAATTTGGGCAAGATTTCGGGTTTTATAGACATAATAGACTGACAGGAAATAGGAAGAGAGATGGGGAGTGAGTGACATGCAGCAAAGGTTGTCAGGTTGGGGATTGGAACCGCGACACACTGTCAGGTTGTGGCCTACTGGCAGTGTGCACGAGATATTTGACACTGATCGGTCCAGTGGTTTGTGAGATTAGCGCCGTACACACATATCCTCCAGACAGCTTTAGACTCCCGCTGCAGAGCAGGGAAATATACTGGAGCAGACACACACACAAAGATGGGTGACAAATTAAATGAAAAAATAAAAAAATAAAGTGTCCTGCCTTTGGTTGCTTTGTAGGCCAGCATGTGCGAGCAGTAACTGGGAGCCAATAGGGCGAGCGGAGAAGGAGTGAGACATTCCTAAATCTCCTATACTGTAGATGTTTAATTGAGATGAGATCTGGTGACTCTCGACTCTGGAGGTCATAGCATTGTGATTCACATCATTGTCATATTCAACAAAGCATCCATTGACAGCATCATTGTGCCCTGTGGATGGGCATTGCTCAATATGTCCACTAGAGGGCAGTTCAGAGTCAAACGTTTTCTGAGAGAAATTGCCCAATATGTCCACTAGACTAGTGGATATATTGGGCAATGGGCAATTTTTCTCAGAAAACTTTTGACCCTGAACTGCCCTCTCTCTAGTGACTAGAGGGCAGTTCACAGTCAAACGTTTTCTGAGAAATACATGGCGGGCGACAGTTGATGATGTCGCAATAATGTAGCCTACCTAAGAAAGAGCTGTTCTGTAATACATGTTTGTCCCCGTGTCCAGGCAAAGTGACCCAAGCTTCAATAGGTTAGTCATTCAAGATCACTTACTGTACAGCAGGGTTTCCCAAACCTTTCCATGCCTAGGCTATGACCGCCAAATATCCAGAGTGTGTCCCTCCCAACTCCCGAACTAATAGTTTAAATAGCTGATCCACAAGCTCACGTACAACACATCACATTGCAACATTTTTGCTCTTTTTAATTGGAAAATTTGTATCAAATTTATAGTGTGTGTGTGTGTGTGTGTGTGTGTGTGTGTGTGTGTGTGTGTGCGCACGCGTGCACATGTGCATGATTGTATTATGTTTTGTGCTTATTTGTTCATTTGTTTCCCCCTCATTTCCAATTGCACCCACTTGGCGGCCCCCACTTTGAATACCACAGAACAGGATCCACAAAGACTCAGCACATCAGCAGGTGTCATTCCTCCGGGAGGCTTGGAATACCTTGAAATGAATGTTGGGAATGACAGTTTTAACACTCGCCTGTGTCAACTGTGTCTCTTCCAGGATTGGCTGAGCAAGTTTGGTTACCTCCCCCCGTCTGACCCAGTGAATGGCCAGCTTCAGACCAAGGAGGCTCTGTCCACGGCCATCAAAGCCATGCAGAGGTTTGGAGGCCTGCAGGAGACTGGCATCTTGGGTATGTCACTGTGTGTGTGTGCGTGTGTGTGTGTGTGTGTGTGTGTGTGTGTGTGTGTGTGTGTGGGGGGGGCATGGGCATGCAGGCAGGAGTATAGTCTCGCATAGCCAGACACTCAGACATCTCCGGCTACTGATGTGTCTGGTGACCGACGATGACACTAGCCTGAATGTCAGACTCTGAACAGTGCGCTCAGTGGAGTGGGCGGGGTCCGTGGGCTGGAAACCAGGCTAACTAATTCAGGCTCTGTTCCATTTAGTGTACAGTGGTTCTCAAAGTTTTTAATTTCAAGGACCCCCATAACTCTGATAGTGTACAAATGGAACCAAATGGACCCTTAGGGTACACCCATATGGGGCCATTTGTAACCCACTCAAGGACACTTTGAGACCCCAGTGGTGTAGCAGAGTGTTTCCAGTGAGCCAACATGCACAATAGCAGCACCTGACTCTGTTTAACCAGAATGGAACAGAGCCTTCATTAGTATCATCAATAACACCTGTGAAGGAAGTAGGGAAGGGGCCCGGAAGTATAAGAAATTAGGAAGTTATATTCTGTGTGCAAACCTACGTCCACTGCCTTGAAAATAATATCAGAATTCCAATAATGAAGGACCACCCTGAAGCCTTCACATTGGTTCTGCAATGCAGTTGTTAGTATTAGTATTAGTATTGTTTAGCCAGTGTAGTCCATGTGTTGAATTTAGAAGTCAGTGACCAGATGAGATCAGTAGGCAGAGGTCTCTGCTTGTCTATAACTACACAAGACTGACTAATGCCGTGGTACAGCACTACAACTGGATGTATGTACTGTATGATTTGTACATTCCTGCTCAACATATTCTGTATTTGTGAGTTAACTGACTTGAATAATTTCCATCTGTTTGTTTGTTTATATCGTGCAGAGAGCGTGGCTGAAAGTGATACATCTGTTAATTTCCGTTCCGTTCCAGACCAAGCTACGCTGGGTCTAATGAAGACGCCCAGGTGTTCCCTGCCCGATGTGTCCGAGCCTGAGGCCATGAGAGGCCGCAGACGGCGAAGTCTGACTCCTCAGAACAAATGGAGTAAGAGGCACCTGTCCTGGAGGTAAGAATGCAATTGAAAGGTCCCGGGCATCCGTTCGATATTTCATTGGTAACAGCAAGGTCCTTCTTAGTTCAACTCTTTGCTGAACAGCACCCTGACCAACCTGTAGGAGTGGCTAATGCATGGAGAATTCAAACCGCTAGTCTCTGTGGTTGTGGGCAGACATTTTACCCCTGCCGCTTTCGGGATCCTCGGTTACCTTTTCTGTATTTGGGACGTCAGTATCCTAGGGTCCCTTGATTGATTGATTGATTGATTGATTGATGTATTAACAGTTTGCAGAATTACAGTACATTTCAATCACAACTCAAAACAAAAACTGTTAACTGTGAGTGGACGACACCATAAAGGCTATTACACTTGTTTACAATAGGGCCCACCATTTTCAATTAATCAAAACATTTAGAGACGCACAAATATACACAACTATATAGTCAAAACAGGAAATCACCATAGGAGGTAAAAAGGGAAAAGAAACAGTGAGGGGGAATAGGGGTGGGGGGGGATTCAGATTTTACGGGGGCCAGTTTCGAATTGCAGCCGTCCGTACAGTAGGTGCCCTTTGGGAGCAGTTTTGAAGGAATCAAGGGATTTGCATGTCTTAATGACTGTTGGTAGGGCGTTCCACATTTTGGTGGCATAGGAGCGAAAATAATTTAGTCCCTTGTTTATGCCAAATCTGGGTTGCACATGGTTTGTTGAACTCCCTCTGGTGTTGTGGGTGTGGACTTCGTTGACATTAAGGAAGTATTTAGACAGGTACATGGGTATCTTGGTGGTGTAGTGAATCTTGTGGACCAGACCCTGCATTGCAAGGTGCTGTACTCTGTCGTTGACCCTAAGCCATTCCAGCATGTCAAAGTGGGCAGGGGTGAGGTGGGTTCGGGGAGTGAGGCCAAGTAGTAGCCTGACCAATTTGTTTTGGGAAGTCTGGAGCCTTGTTTTAAGGACCTTAGAGGTGCTGTGGTACCTACCAGGAGGTGCAAGCATAGTCAAAGGAACCTTGTACGAGGGCTCCTGTTAGGGTCTTCAAGGTGTTTTTGTTGACCAGTGAGGAGATCCTGTATAGGAAATAGGAATCTTGTTCTTTGTTTGACCTTTTTGATTACGTTGGTGGCCATTATATCACCGGATAGATTTGCCTCCAGGATGGAACCTAGGTAGGTAATTTCATCTTTTCGTGTGATAATATTGTCACCCACTCTAACCAAGAAGCCATCTGCCTTGCTGAGATTACTATTTGATCCAAATAGAATGTCTATCCACTCTCCATGGGACGCACGGCTACCTCTGTCTGCTCACGGACAAATATAACGTCGCTTGAGTGTGGATGAGATGTTGATGCTTGATGGTTTTGAACGTATACAAGAATATTGGCTAAATTAGCATGTATAGAGTATTTCCCCTGCACTCAACATTGTGGTAAGAAATTAGTCAGAAATCAAGCGCATGCATTATTCCTGAAGGGGAAATGATTCGCCAGCTGGTCTTTAATGTGTCCATATCAACCCAGCAGCGTGGAACATCTGTCACAGAGAGGTAAGCCCCAGGATAGGGTTAGAGATGCTTACAGATGCTGGTCTCCATGCTGATTTACACACATTATGGGCCTGAACCGGCTACTTCACAGCAGACAGGAGAGTGAGGAGGAGTGGGAGCTGCTGGTGGAGGACACTATTGTATTGGGCCAATGTGAATGTGTGTCCATGTGTGTCAGTGTTTGTTACGTTTACATATGTGGACGAGAAAGGGGAATCATCAAGATAATAGCTTTACCATGCACACAGGTGGTTTTACATAGACCATAATGCCTAGTAACTTAGCATAATAATGCATAATAAAACATAAGACTAACATGAGCGTTAGTAACTCTGGTCTCGTGTCTGAAGACTGATTAGTTGGACTTGGGAGTGTGATTGTTGCCGTTGGTGAATGCAACGCATGGCGGTTTTTTGCATATTTGCATATGTAACATTGTCTTTGTGTAAGTAATCAACTGGGGAAGTTTCATGGTGATAACAATTTAATATGTATTTTAATGGTATGGTTTTGCGCACTCAATTTACAATTAACGTTCCAATTTTGGAGCTGGCTCATGGACTAAGAACCAAAAAGAACTGAACCGGTTCCCAGCCGGTGGAAAAGGGGCCTGTGAGTATTGGCAGTGGCACCTGTAGTTATTATATAAATAAATACAAGTTTTGGGCCATCTTCTCTTTCTCCATTCCACATGCACTTCGACTGCGTTATTGAACTTGAACCTGTTGTAACAGGCTAGCCTATCATTGTCTTTTGGTGATCTGTGCCGAGTATCAATGCTTCAAAAAGGATTTGTCGTGTGCATTTGTTACGAACAATGGGTGCGTTTGATGACACGTGTCAGTGTGTAATGGCTTTAAGAGCCCTATCTTGCATCCCGCACAAATTGGTGGAGGGCAGCGCAATTGTCACTGCTGGTTTACAACTGATGCAGTTGTCGTTTTCACACCCAGCACTCCCGTTGTGCAAGTGTATTGATGTGAACCTATCTGTGCGCTGCCTATGGGTGTGTGGTGGTCTTAAAAAGAGGTGTGGGTATAGGCACAATTGTAGTGCATTGCTATCCTCGGTGGAGTGAGAAAAATCAGAAGTCGATTGCACCTTAAACAAGTTCTAACTGGTCTAATGCTTAGCACATTCCCCCAGCGCAGTATTTCCCTTCTATTAGAGCGAGTATATTGGTTTGGAACATGCGCAAACTGCTTAGATCATTCATCTGAATGCAACACAACACACCTTCAGCATGGTAGATTAGATATCCATATATGGACATCTACCATGTCATGTCTAGCATGGCAAATTGTCTGGTGCTGTGCTGATCCAATATTATTGCATTATCACCAGCCAATTTGCCATGATAAGAGAAACAAAAAAATGTTTTTTTGGTGTGTGCAGACTTTGGAACGTTGAGGAGGGAGAGCAAGAGAGCAAAAGAGAGGGATTTATTTCAATGAGTAGCCTATACTTTCTATTTGATTTTTGAGAAGATACGTTCAGATACCACTCACAGGGTAAGCATGTGGTGAACCCATAGCCTCACGACTTTCTTTATCTGTCTCTGCTAAACGTACAGTTTTAACCTTACACCAGTATCCATTTCAGAGCTCTGATGCGGATGGTTTAAATCCAGAACCTAACTGAGAATGAGCGTGTGATTTATTACGTTGATATGGCAATATATCACAGATGTCTCTTGGACATAAATGAGGAGACATTGCAGGAGGAAGAGTCATTCTGAGCTGCCTGCCAGCAGCCACACAGCCTCTATGGGCGGTCCACCTCTCGTCTCCATTTGGGAGGTGAGCAGAGAGCTGTTGTTGCACCTGTCTCCTCATTATATAACATTATTAATGGTGCTTCTGTAGATGGGAGTGCACAAGCAGATCCATTTCCTAGGCTGAACATTTTTCATGTCTCCTCCAACTTACCGAATCTGTCATTTAAATAACAATGTGCTGGGTGGAGGCACATTTAGCTCTTAAAGGGAATGGGAGATGACACTCTAATTGGTCTACAATTTAGGCGTTTAGCAGACGCTCTTAATCCAGAGTGATTTACAGTAAACAAGGTAAACATGAGGTAATACTGTACATCAAATGCATAGAAATAATAATCTAGGATAATAGGTAAACCGAAGACATATCAACAGTATAAACAGTAATATAAAACTATACAAACTATAGGATGCCAGGTCAACAAATTAACCTGACATCTGTCTACACTGTAGACAGATTTGTAATTTTATTAAATGGCATGTCATGTACTGTAGACTCTACAGTACATGACATGCTATTTAATAAAATTACAATTTTAACCTTTGCATATAAGCCTGTAAGGTCTTCAAGGCTAGGGCAAGTGCTATGGGCTACGGTGGAGTCTTCAGCGGCTAAAGATCGGGATTGAGACAGAAACTAAATACTGTACAAGCCCTTCTGGACGTGGGGCCCAGGGCTGCCCAGGGGTCTGTGAGGGGCTTCCAGGGGGTCCCCTGGGGTCTGTGAGGGGCTTCCAGGGGGTCCCCTGGGGCCCAGGGCTGCCCAGGGGTCTGTGAGGGGCTTCCAGGGGGTCCCCTGGGGTCTGTGAGGGGCTTCCAGGGGGTCCCCTGGGGCCCAGGGCTGCCCAGGGGTCTGTGAGGGGCTTCCAGGGGGTCCCCTGGGGTCTGTGAGGGGCTTCCAGGGGGTCCCCTGGGGCCCAGGGGTCTGTGAGGGGCTTCCAGGGGGTCCCCTGCAACTCTTGAGTGTACACAAGTTAAATTAGCAGTATATATTGGGATCAGTAGCCTAATGCATATTAAACTGTGTCCTTGAAATAAAATAAGAAAGTTGAGAATAGATGATTATATTTCAGTTGTCACACGTTTTATATATAATTTATTGAAAGTTATTCAGGGTTTACAATTCATGCATATATTACATGGAAATGACATGATACAATACAAAAATATATCGAGGCATTTCAATACAAAAGTGCTTTTTCACCCGGTTTACTAGGCCCTGTCAATGTAAAAACACCAAATTGTGTGTGTGTGTGTGTGTGTGTGTGTGTGTGTGTGTGTGTGTGTGTGTGTGTGTGTGTGTGTGTGTGTGTGTGTGTGTGTGTGTGTGTGTGTGTGTGTGTGTGTGTGTGTGTGTGTGTGTGTGTGTGTGTGTGTGTGTGTGTGTGTGTGTGTGTGTGTGACAAAAATACCTCCACACATTTGTAAATCCTGGTTTTCCTGGTCATTTTCCCTTTCTGCGTCTTCCTCTCTCTTCTTCTTCGGTCGTTGTCTCACTTGTGTACCGATGCCAGACACAGCTTGCTATACCTGTTCCTTCTCTCGCCTCTCACCTCGCTGTCTGTGAAACAGACAGGCTGTCTGTGAAACAGACAAGCCTGTCTGCTCAGTCCAGAGAAACCACCTTATATTTAACAACATCGCAGAGGTACAATGCCCGGGTTTACAGAACACTCACACACACACACACACACACACACACACACACACACACACACACACACACACACACACACACACACTATAGGGTGTGTGTGTGTTCTTTCTCTTCTCACACAGTTTATTTATTTTTTTGGGGACTCTGACCAGAAATCATTAGTCTATAATCTGAGAATAGTCTCTCTCCGGACCAAAATGTTGTGATTCCCATTTAAAATATTGCATTTGTCGGAACCAAGCACACAATCAAACTATTGTTCAAAACTTGCATTAGTTTTATCCCCCCTTTCCATACCAATATAAAATGTTCCACCTTCTTGCCTCCTCGGCCCTCCAACCGTGGCTGTGAATTGATTTGCCCTCCACCATCTTGCAGGAGGTTCCAATTTGTAATGTAATGTGTTTCTTGAGCCAAGAAGAGAGAGGCTCTCCAAGGAGCTTGAAGTGGGAACACATCACGTAGAAGCCACAAATTGTGTTTGTTGGTGGTGCAACCGGACAGGTCAGCTTCACCTTCATGAATACTTAAGTTTCTCTCAGGTATCTGGACAACACACAGACACATGCACAGTTCAAATGTGCAGCCAATAGGCATATTTATTCGGCTCCAAACAGTGAGTCCCAATAATCAGTCCAGGTCAAACGGAACAAAGAAAGCTGCTTGCCAAAATCCATAACCATACACAACGAATCCTCACTGCTTAGTGCTTACCATTGACTATTTCCAAAATAAACAGTCCTTCTACTTTTTCCAGAGGACAACAGGAAAGGCACACACACACACACACACACACACACACACACACACACGTTTTTCCAACCACTTCTGGCCAGGGGGAGGCAGTATAGAGACTAGGATTACTGCATGTTTTTTTGTGAGGGTACCTCACAAAACACGGGGAGAACATGCAAACTCCAGACAGAAAGGCCCTTTTGCCAACCCCAAGTATGGGCACTGATGACGTGGAGGAGAGAACACGCCCCCAGCGCCCCTGCCGGGAATCGAACCCAGGACCTTCTAGCTGTGAGCCGACAGCACTATACCGACTGCGTCAAGGTCGATTGTTTTCACCACAGTCGTACCACATGCGGAGGAACACACAAACCCAAGTCGCTAGTGCTGCGACAAGGGTCGCACTCCCAGCCCAGCTCGCCCACTTGTTGGAGCGCCCGGCAAAGCCAGATGCACTGCAGAATATTCCCCTCAATGCAGACGCAAATGTTCATTTTTAGCTTCAGCAGACTCAGCCTTCTCTCCGTAGCCCTACTACTATCAGTGTCTGGACAGCATGTTCAGTCCAACCTTCCCTTTATTCAAAACAGCGTATTTCTCAAAATATCACAATTTTTTTCCCTCTCCTTCACTCAGCTCCAATGACATTCTTTACAGTAAAATATTTAATTTATTCAAAACGCTGAATCCTGAATACTGCAAACATAGTGCAGCAGAAACATATTACATATGGTTGCATTTGTACACTCTCGGGGGTAAATTAATGCTCAGGATTTTACAGCATACTTCGACTTCGTCCTCACACGACTGTGCCACACATCGATGATAAACAGATTTGTTTTATTCCTGATGCAGTCATTCAGCTGAAAATAATATTTTTCAACATCTTGTCATCTTCGCTGAGCGAAATTACAAAGTGTGGCAAAGTATAAATCAGGCGTTAACTCTCTTCCTGCTGGCTTCCTGTACAAAAGATGTACATTAGATGTACACTTCTATTTACAAAACATTACACAGCCTTGCATCATGAACCTACTTCATGTACAGTATTCCTGGCAAGCCTACTTATTCATTCCTACACAACAACAAGAAAGGAGCCGTATGGAGGGGTAGAATAAGATTTCTTTTCAGATATAAGTTGGTGTGTACTGTTTCTTCAGACTCAAGTCTGTAGTTATTTAGTGCAGTCCCAGAGGCAGTAACAATAAGGGATAGTAGAGGAGGCTGAACAAACAGTTAAAAAGGACACGCACATCTATACCTTTAGGCTGGGCACTGGATCAAAATGAAGTCATATAAGAAATGAAAAAATCAGCACACCAATTCAGGCTCCCAAGTTTCTTTACTTTTAATCAGGTAACGTTTCGGGCCACAGCCCTTCCTCAGACCTAGGTCTTTTTTCATTTCAATAAGGGAGACAAGGCAATGGAACAGACCCAACTGAAGGAATTGAATTAAGAAATAATCTGAGAAATAACAAAAGGGGATATGGTGGAGTGTGCCAGACAGTTTCATTTGGATGTAATAATAAACTGTATGTTGTTGTTAGTCTTGTGTAGCCTGACTGCAGAACCAATACAAAGACTTGGGTGCAGTCCTTCATAGTGGGACAGTATTCTGGTTTTCAAAGTGCCACGAGTAAGTTTGTTAGTGGACATTTTCTCCAGTGTTGTAGCCCCTTACATTGAATTGAGACGTCACCAGACATATCGTTAACTAAGAACGGGTGGTTTTGCCGGGAATGTCACGGCAACTCTAACCTTTCAATTTATACTCGTACAGCATTCATTTATCTACAATATTGTGCACACACGCACGCGCGCACACACACACACACACACACACACACACACACACACACACACACACACACACACTTCTTTCTGTCTTTTTTCTCTATAAGAAATTGATTATTCCCAAAGCAGTACAGTGTTACAGATCATTAGTTTCTCCCTTGTTTGAGTCATAGTCATCATGTATAAGTAATTGTACAATTAAAAAAATGTAATGATATCATCATCATGATAATGATAATATCATACTGTATGATAATTAAGGAAATTACGTTCAGGATGTATGGAGGAATTGTTGAGCACTGATATTTGCCGTTTGCTTACTTCCAAAGGGAGACAGATTTATGGTTCTGTTACGGATCAGGGAATATCTTGATAGACAGTGAAATCCTAGGTGTTCATATGCATTTGTAACGCTGTTGGTTACATCAATGCAGCGCGTGTGGAGGAGGAACAACGTAGTTCAATACCCAGCACTGACAGGTACTTTCCCATGGCTGCACTGGTGCAGTGGAAGAAATTTGTCTCTGCCGCGAACATGGCCAATTGTGTGGATGATGTATATAACGTATAACTATGCAGTGGCGTAAACCAGTAGGACACGTATACAGTATACTGGTTGAAAATGTGGTCCGCCTGGTGCTAATGAGCCCAATGTCTCCCTCCCCTGGCCAAGGGAGGATTCTCTCTCGCATGACCGATGGATTCTTTACCGCCAACGCGGGAGACCAGGGTTTGAATCTAGGCGGGCGTTGCAGTTGCGATTACCTCGTCGCTCGGGAGAGGATATGCCGTATAAATTACAACATTTATGGATTGCAGCTATAATTGCGGATGGGTATCTCTGTGTGTTGCTAATATGGCTCTGAACTTACAGTATTGACAAGCCATGGTAGGTGTAGCCAGTGGTGTGTGTGAATAAGGGTTCTCTCTCTCTCTCTCTCTCTCTCTCTCTCTCTCGTGTTCACGTTAGTGAAGACACAGGAGCACACATGCAGGAGGAATGGATGCACATTCAGCTGAACTCAACATAATACTGTATACTACATCACACCATATCAGCCCAATTAATCTGAGCTTTTCTTTTAATTACTTACAGTAAGTAGTAGTGATGAGACCTTTAGAATTTCAGTGTGGCAATTTCCCTGCCTCAATGTCATACCAGCATGAGGGGAGTACTATACACATCAGCATGCATGGGTGCAGGGTGAGTGCGTGTGTGCGACTGTGCGTGCGTGCGTCCACGCCCGTGCCTGTGTGCGTGCACGCGCGTCAGGGACAGCAAAACTACTGGAGGTGAAAATCTGCTGAGAGACTGAACGGGAAATGAGTTTGATCTAAGTGCTCTGCAATCTCCTCCCCCCACCACTCACCCACCTCACGCTCTCTCTCTCTCCATCCTTCTCTAATTCTCTCCACCCCAGTCATCGGGCTGAGAGCCTGTGTGTGAAAGGGATTATGACAGGTCTACAAAATTAAAAGTCAAACTGCTGAGGTGGGATGAGGAATATATTATGTGCGTGCAGCCGTGCACTGTGTCTATGATTCATTATCTTTGAGGAGAATAAAATGGTCCCAATGGTGGTGGTGGTGGGGGGGGGGGGGGGGGCTGGCATAGTTGGCAGTGCTGTCACCTCAGAGCTGCCCAGATGCTGTGGGCGCTGGGGTGTGTTCTCTCCTCCGCGTCATCAGTGCCCATGGGTTTGGCGAAAGGGCCCTTCTGTGTGGAGTTTGCAATGCATGTTCTCCCAGTGTCCCTTAGGGTAGGTACCCTCACAAAAAATGCAGTAATCCTGGTCTCTAAACTGCCTCCCCCTAGCCAGCCGGGGCGCCTGATGGAGGGGAAAGGAACTGGTTGGAATAACATGTTCCTTCCACGCGCTACGTCAGGTGAAAAGAAGCAGCTTGGACTCCATGCATTGAAGGAAGCATGAGGTCAGTCCGTTGCTCTCCCCATGTTGGCAGAGGGAGTGTAGAGCCCATTACATTAGATAATTGACACTGTGTGAACAAATGGGTAATCCTAACTTGTGCTGCGACGCATTGTGAGGTTGTAGATCGGCTATTTTCAGCATGCAACCAAGTGTAAAATTAGCCATTACAATGCCACCAAGGCCCGCCAAAATGCATTTTAGTCTAGTGGACTAAAACTGCACACTAAACACTAAAACATTTTTTGGGTGACTACAATGAGACGGGGGCTAGCGCCCCTCAAAACATTTGCTGCCTAAATCAACACGACACTAGTGACTCCTGCTGGTTTCTATAGGGACCTCTTCAGCAGGGAGGGGAACTGTAGGGGGGGGAGGGGTCTGTGTTACGCTCCAGGTGATGAAACACCGGCTCAATCAATGTCTCATGGTCAGTGACACCACTGTACAAAGGAGGGGAATTGGCAATTAATACATTATGAGAAAATCTCCAAATCTTATTATGTGGTGTATAATCGTAAATTATTCCATTATTACTTGCTCTCTAACCCACCCTCCCACCAAATCATCCTCTCTCTCTCTCTCTCTCTCTCTCTCTCTCTCTCTCTCTCTCTCTCTCTCTCTCTCTCTCTCTCTCTCTCTCTATTTATTTCTATTTCTATTTATTTATATATGGAGGCGTGACTAACGGACTGGAGATGCAGGTTTTCATAGTAAATGTGACCTACAGTCGCAATTATCTGTACTGTATATCCTATTGATGTATCCTGTTGATGCTGCATCTCAAGGGGCTAAAATTGAATCTGAATGTTAATCTCTTTTTCGTAAGGTTTGCGAGATAAACAATGCTGGTGTGTAATGTTGATGACATAGTCAGGCAATCATTCACTATAATAATGTAATTATGGACAGTCTGCTCAGCCATGTGGAACTTTATTTGTACAGCGGAACCAACTGACCTTGATGCCTCCCCCCCCCCCCCCACACACCAAACACACACACACACACACACACACACACACACACACACACACGCACACACACACACACACACACTACTCTGTCTATAAGCATTTCGCTTAATGTCTCTCTCCTACATGCCCACAGATACCTACAACGGCTGTATAGGACACCGATAGCGTCTACATATTAGTGACCATGGCTATATCTGTGCATTGTAGTTGTTGTTGCTACCACTGATTCGGCTGGGCTGGCTGCTGCACTCCTACAAGTATTAAGAGTTTCTGACGTTCTCACAAGTAATAGTGGCAGTGATCTATTAAATGGATAAAAAGCGATAGCAATATAGCCTTTTTATTTTTACCTTCCACGGGTGCTTACAGATGTTACCGGGTAGAAGTGGGGTTTAGAAGTGGCATTTCCCTCGGTGGATCATAGGCTTCATGATGCCTTTATGATGCCTTCAAGCGCACAACACGTCGCTTCGCGTCATGTTGCGAGTTTGTAGATTGGCTATTTTCACTACTTATTTTACTAGTTATAGTTAAAATAAATCTATAGATATTCATGAAATGTCTTAGATGTGTTGCTTGGTTTGTTTGTTTGTTTGTTTTAAAAATCTATATTTTTTATGTTTTAAATTAAAAAAACAAAAGTAAAAAGAAGACCATATACTTTTAAATGTGGGTAAAGAAAATTACATTTTTGAGCTGTTTGAGAAACAGTGGGCTAAAACACTTTTTTTGCCATATTTATCTGTCCATGGGTGGTTTCCATCTGGTCACTCTACCACTGCCGCCCCGGGTGAGAGTAGGAGGGGCCATGTTCATTCAACAACAGAGCCTTTGGGTCGACTCTGCGGACTGGAGAACTAGTGGGAGTGGCTCAGGAGATTGATCTCTGGCCTCCCCCTGGCAACGAACTGTCCTTGAGCAAGACACTGAACGCCTAACTGCTCCTAACGAGCAGGTTGGCTGCCTCCGCCGTTGGAGTGTGAATATGAGCATGATTGTGAATTGGTGAACGCAAGGCACTTATAAAGCACTTTTAATGGGAGTGGTCAAATGGCATTTGGTTCTGCATAGGTGAGAATCTATGGAGGTAGAGAGGTAGAGAGAGAGAGGTGTGGTGTGCAAAAGATGAGAACAGAAATAGAAGGAGAAGGGAGCAGAGTGGACAGTGATCAGAAGAGTGAGCCAGAGAGATTTGGGAACAGAAAGACGGAAGGCATGGATGAAGGAGTGAGCATGAAGCGTGACAGGACCTCTTTCCATTCAAATCCTCTTAACCGTTGAGAGGCGGGGGGAGAGAAAAATTCAAAGTGCGGCAGACAGAAAAGGTGGAGAGAGTGCAGAGAGACAGAGAGATGGAGAGAGAGAGAGGGGGGGGGGGGGGTAGTACAATGGAGAGAAAGGATCAAGGAAAAGAAAGGCATCTGCAGGGGGCAACAGCCGAAGAGGCTCATTTTTTGTGATCTCTTGCCAGAGTTCAGTTCCGAGGAATGCATAATGCACACACAAGGTACACAGTGAAATCCTTTAGGTTTAACCTGGAGGTAAATGAACACTGACATTATACTTGTGTACTTGCAAAATGTTTGTCAGAGTGAGGAACAGGGGCAACATAAAAGCCATAAAATAAAATATGTGATGAAATCACAGCAAAATCAGTCTGGAACCGTAGCTGTCATTAAATATATCGTTTTTTTTTTGGGGGGGGGGGGGTTTACCTTTGATAACTGGAAGCTCTTTAAACAGACATGTGCCGTTTATAAAACTTTCCATGGTTTATGGTTTATTCAAGTGCCGGGGTTGGAGAAGTGAGGGGATTTTGAGGTGCAGTCTATGCAGAGCCTTTGTGCAAAATTTTCTGTATAGGGACTATACAAAAAAATTGCATTATTGCTAAATCCGGTGTATTAGCACACAGCATTGTCTGTGTGGTGTTAATTAGTAATTATAACACTTTATTTCTAGAGTACATTTGCCGGTCCCACGCACTTGAGCCATAATGTCACATCGACCGGCTTCATCTGGAATCGTGTGCTTGCTTTCTGCTAAGATAACTGTTGTATAGTTTAATTGATTGGTACACATGATCTCTGGACCGATCCGATTAAAACACCACAGGCAGAATTCTGATACTCCGTATCGTTCGGCTGGCATCAACACAGAGCCAAAATCAATTAAATTTTCATCTATAGAGGGTGCCAAAAATGTGAAAAAGTAACAGTTTGTTGCAAAAAATATATTTTTAGGGGATAAATCCGTCACAGGGGTGACGTGACATTGTAATTGGCTAGCAAATTAGTCGGAGCGGCCTATATTAGCGATCAAGGCAACCACACGTACCTCAGAGCTCCATACTGGTGTCTTTTATATTTTCTGTTACCAATGGGCAACATTTTGTAGCTGGCATTCGTAGCTTGTCAATTCTGAAGTGCTCTGATCAAGCCAACTCGCCTAATAGCTCAACTTGTTATCATGTTCTTTTTAGTCACTCTTTCTTTTGTTTGTCACGCTGTACTGTCCTTTTCTCACCTATTTGTTCCTCTCCTCATTTTCTCTCTCTTTATCTCTCCTCTCGTCTCGACTCCTCCTTCACGTGTTTTCTAATTATATTCCCTCTCTTCCCATCCCACAGAGTGAGAACATTCCCCAAGGAGTCACCTCTGCTGGGGAGAGACACGGTGCGTGCTCTCATGTACTACGCTCTGAAGGTCTGGAGCGACATCGCGCCGCTCAACTTCCACGAGGTGGCGGGCAACGACGCCGACATCCAGATAGACTTCACCAAGGCGGACCACAACGACGGGTACCCCTTCGACGGCCCGGGGGGCACCGTGGCACACGCCTTCTTCCCCGGGGAGCGCTTCACCGCCGGGGACACCCACTTTGACGACGACGAGGCCTGGACCTTCAGGGCACCAGGTGAGAGCGAGGCATGTTTGAGTATGTACACCTGTCCATACGTGAATGTCTCTGTTTCACACATCCAGTTACTTCCCAGACACTCCACCAGCCTCTGGAAATGAGAAGGAATAAAAAGAAAACGGAACTGGAAGAACAGAGATAATCTCAGGATCTGCATGGCAATGGTGTGGCTTCGATGTGGATCTGTAACTTTATGTAGCCAGCCTGTGAGCTGCCCAGCTGGGAGCTGCCCCCACACAAGCCCAGTTGTTCTCTTGGCCACTGAGCAGCTCAGTCTGGGAGGGAGTCATTGAGGGAGGCATTGCTCATGGACCTGGTGGTCTGGGGAATAGAACCTGCAACAAGCGTGCTCCTCTAAACTTTGGGCCAGCGCACAAAGAAGAAAGCAACAACTAAATGAATAAATAAACAAATCAGTTGAAGGTCTAGTCTCACAGCTGTTCCGTCTAATCACACAGATGGCCACATCCATCACTGACCAAACTTTGCCCTCCTGCTTCCTTGGCCATACTCCTCCGTTCCTGCATCGACATCCCAACCTCCCTACATTGAAAAATGAGAGCAAGGAGAGTTGGACACGGGAGACAAGGGACACACAGAGAAACGAGGGCACAGGACGATCTGAGGGAACATTTAACCGAAACATTTCTCACAGACTCCTCGGAAGGCTGAAAGATTGGTACTGTGAAGTGTGAAGCACGACATGCTTAGAATAAATACAAGCCGGCAGCGAGAGTCATTGTTTGTAGCATCAGCACACTCCCAATCTGATGTGATACATGCTCTCTACATACCTGTACATTCACTGCAGAAAACACGATACATTAAAGAACCTGAATATGCACTGTGCGTTCGCATACAATTATTTGTAGGGTGCATTGCGCTTCTAATTGCAACTTTCACAGTACAAGACACATTTTGGGATTGAATTACTAAGGTTTCTAAATAAAGCCAGTTTAATTAAGAAAAGATAATAAAATAATTAGACCATTTTATAATACTCATATATGTAGATGGGTGCATTGTTTCGGTTTAATTCTTGCGTGAATGTACCACCAGCAATGCTCACATTGTTCTTGCCGAAACAGCCATTCGACTGCTTCGAGAGGACGTTCCACCAGGCAGGCTGCCACATGGACATGATCCTCTCTGACACATACTTAGCCCTGGGTTAAGATTAAAAGAACAGAATCGATCCTACGGGCTTTCAACCGAGGCATCGCTGAGAGCATCCTGACTATAGATGCTTCATCACCTGGCATGGGAACTACTGTATACGGCTCTCAATGGAAAAACCCTGCTGGGGGGTGGTACGGACTACGGAGTACGGACAGCCCAAAGCATCAGTAGATGTCAGCTTCCCTCCATCAAGGATATACCGAACAATGTGTCACTAACGCCTGGAGGGTCAAGGACCCCTGCCCAGCCACTCCAATCATGGACTGTTTCAGCTGCTAGTCTGGCAAGAGGTACCGCAACCTCAACAAGGCCAGACAGCCGTGGGTGGCTGGCTGTGTCCGTCCCTGGCTGGGTCTGTCTGAGCACGAAAATTTCGCTTGGTTGTTTTTCAGCAGCCTAAAACAAACACACACACACACACACACACACACACACACACAGCGGCGTAACTACCGTGACGCAGACAACGCGGCTGCGTGGGGGCCCAGAGGCAAGGGGGGCACACGGCCGCTCACCCGTGCCGTCTGTAAAATAAAATTATAAACACATAGGCCTACAGAGATGCAATGACAGTTGAGTTGAACAAAGTGTGGCGGAGCCTGGTGGTGGCTGCTGCTATAGCACACACAGCCACAAGCCACCATACCATAATTGCATTAGGCACACGTGTAATGTGCCCCGCCTCCCCAACAGCTCTGTTAGAGCGTAGGGCTGTAGGCTAACAACGTGAAGGAAGTCAGAAGTGTCTGTGGCGAGTGTGCATGCAGTGGGCGTTCCCATTCTCGAGTCCCGACAGCCAGGTACGTGCACAAATCACAACTACAACTGTACAGTGCCCCGCTGATTATAAACCCACACACAGTTTGGACTTGTTTTTACAGGCTGCTGTACATTGCCCCGCTGCGCTGTTTCTAAGCCAAAAACAGTCCGTTTTAATATTTTCGCCGGCGCGAGGGGGGGGGGGGGGGGGGGGGGGACTTGCTGATCAGCCTGCGTCGGGGCCCACTGGCATCTAGTTATGCGTCTGCACACACACATTAACTGTATGACGATTCCGGGTGTGACAGTACAGTACAGTACAGTACAGTACAGTACAGTACAGTACAGTACAGGGACCCCCTAAGGTCCCCCAAACTCTGTCATTTCTCTACCATTTCGGACGCGGGGTGGTTCGCCAGAACCGGCGACGGGACCCTGGGTGCTTTCCTGTGGGTCTGGAACTTCCGGGGACCCCCCGTGGACCCCCACACTGAGTTGCACGACTCACTTCACACGGGTGTGATTCTTTTTTATTATTGCAATGTTGAGAAGCGGTGACCCAAGAATTCTTCTACAATACAAATCTTGAATCTTAATCGTGAACGATGGAGGTTGTGGGAGCGTGGCCACTAAGCTGATGCAGCTGGGATTCACCTCCCAATCCCGTTTTTACCATTTTGAAGACTGTGGACCATATGTTACTGGACAGCAATTCTCAGTTCTAATTAGACCTCCTGCCAGGTCATAACCCATAACCATGCAGAACAATAAAAGACTGTGTGTGTGTGTGTGTGTGTGTGTGTGTGTGCGTGTGCGTCAGATAGCAGCTGTGTAGACGTGGGCTTAGGGTAGGAGGGAGCAGAGTCAGTGGAAGAGCAATCTGAGAACGGCAAATAAAGATAAAATAGCGCCCTCTTTCCCATTAAAAAAATGACAATTACTGCAGTCTCTCTCTGCTGAAAAAAGTCTCTTAAAAAGTAAACAAACAAACTGAGACTGAAATCAAACCAATTATTTTGGGTGAGGTTAAATTATTTATTTTTCCAGTCACTTGGTCAAGAAAAAGTCACTCACTGGGAGGGTGAAACATTATTATTTCAGAGCACTTTTATAGAATCCTCCATTGAACCCTCACAAGGTTCCTTATTTAAGTGTTTGTGTTGGTTGAAGGTGGAGTAGTAGAGTGCAGTGTATGTTTATTGCAGTTTTGCCTGTCCATTATCTGTTCAGGGAGGGAAAGCACTGAGGCACAGAGAAGCAATTTAATTAAAAAATGCTTCCTTTAATTTGAGTCACAGTCTGTCGAGTCCATATTGATGAGCATACATCTGGCATTGCTGGCTTGTGTCTAATTCATACATTGTATACGCTTAATCTTGCTTGTAAAACGGCAAGCTTTAAACCAATGTTAAACTTTAGTAGAACACTGGCTTGTTCCAGAACTAATTTATGTGTTGGCAGAAAGTTTTAACCGGTTTCACCATACAGTGAGAATGAAATCACAATCACTATCAACATTATTAATATATCATGCCCATGTAGCAAGCTCAGTGGTCCGCCCTGTGACTGGGAGGTCGGGGTTCAATACCTGGCCGTGTCATACCAAAGACTGTAAGAATGGGACCCAGTGCCTCCCTGCTTGACACTCAGCATCAAGGGTTGGATTGGGGGTAAGTCCCTGCGACATACTAGCGTCATGTCCAGGGGGTGTACTTGTACATCAAGCTGCCTCACGCTACAGAAACAGGAGATAGGCTCATGGCTCGGCAAGGCTACTATGTAGCAAGCTATACAAAGTTACAAACCAAGTAGAGTCTCTACAAATGTTCAACATCGATCTTTACACCAATTTTGTACAAGCTCACAACCCGCTGCATAGACCATCACCAGCGGGCAGTGGCCATGTTGGCATTTTCCATTGAAAAAGTGAGCCAGCATTTCATTAACTTAATGGCAAGAATGGATCGCCGCTGTGTATCTATTGTAGATCTCCTATTGTTTGCTGGTGCATGTGGTTAAATCCTCCCTTAGCTTACCCTGTAGGTATTAGATCCCTGAGTTATTATTCTCAGTGTCCCATGGCCATAGGCATACGCAGTGGCGGCCTTATATGTTTCAATTGTTTCAATTGAAAGCCTCCAGGGGCCTCCCTGTAAAAATAAATAGTAGTAGTATTAGTAGTAAGGTTGTAGTAGTAGAAGTAATATTGCATTGCATCGCAGGCTTCCAATCAGCCTTGTCAATTATTCAGTCTCATCCGGTACGTCCACTTACCTAGTTGGCAGCAGCTAATAATCACTGCAGGTACTCGACCTGTCATGTCTATGTGTTGTTTGGTTGTAATTGTTCCCACTTCCCAGTGTGTGCACTCACTGCACTAGCAGTGCTGAGAGTTGCGATTGTATAGCCTATGCTGCCTTCCAGTTATACCTTAAAGTAAATAATTGTTTAATCAAGCTTTTGTGTATTTTTCTACTTGGCTGTGTATGCTGTCCATGCTTTGAAGTCCGATAATACACACTGACACTGAAAAGAATAATAATGATTAATTATTAAAATGATGACGTCATGAACGGGGCCTCCCGATCCTTAAGGCCGCCCCTGGGCATACGGCACCAAAATCAGAACACTAATAGACATTTCATGGACGAATGGCACATGCACGGCCGAAATGGCACATAGGGCACAGGTTGAGCTGCAACAGCACATGCGTGAATTACCACACCACTGCACCGTGGCCTTCAACATATTCATGCTTGTTCAGCAGCAAAGAGGATTGAGAGGATTCAAACTTGTTAGGTCAGCTCTGAAGTTAAAAAGTGAATGTTTTGAGACTTCAGCAGATTGAGGAACAGCATAATCTTCTTAAGAGGGGTGGACCTTATCAGATGACCACTTCCATTCCCCTTTCCAAGTCTCTGAATAATTAATGTTGCTAATGCTCTTAGTTCCTCCACCCCTCCTTGTCTGCTGTCTAGGTCAGGAACATCTCCTGAGTCCTGGTGCATTGTGCTCAGCGGGACCTCAAGAAAGGTTCATCCAATGTCATCATTAAATGTGCACAATTATTGCTTAATTGAAACTGGGCATTTAGAGAACAGCAGCAGACTGGTGAAATGCTAAATGTCCCCTTTAGTGATAAAGCGCTTCCCTGCTGGTTGATTGGTAGTTGAGGTATCCATTAGGATACATGAGAGGTAGTATTTTGGTCGGGTAAGCAAGGCCTGGGATTGCTGCTCTTTCTTACGACAGGCAACAGATTGCTTTTATTAATTGTTTCTCTGCTGGTGCTCTGAAAATGCAGACTGAAAACATTGACTGTGACGTACAGTAAGCCTCATTAGGCAGGTGTTTTTTTATGACTTCCACAATATTGCTGTGTTGATGTGCGTGCGTGCATATGTGCATGGGCTTGTGCATGCACAAGTGCACAGCATTCCAATTCAATTTTAACCTGAAGGTGCTGGGGGCGATATAGCTCTGGTCCATAGCCTAATGCTTCTATGATTCTGCCCTGCATTGGCTATGCTACTTTCTCGCTTCTCACATGGAACTCAGACCAGCCTCTCCTCTTTAGCGTAAATAAGAATAAAGCTACTCACCAAAACAAAGGCGCGTTGTGTCATTAGAAAACCTACTTTCCTTAGTGGGAGCACCACACATATAAACGGTACTTTTGGGGCAAAAAGGGATTTTGTTTCAACCGGAAAATAATACTGCCTGCCTGCCTGCCTGCCTGCCTGCCTGCCTGCCTGCCTGCCTGCCTGCCTGCCTGTCTGTCTGCCTGCCTGCCTGTCTGTCTGCCTGCCTGCCTGCCTGTCTGTCTGTCTGTCTGTCTGTCTGTCTGTCTGTCTGTCTGTCTGTCTGTCTGTCTGTCTGTCTGTCTGTCTGTCTGTCTGCCTGCCTGCCTGCCTGCCTGCCTGCCTGCTGCCTGCCTGCCTCTTTCTTTGCCCCCCCCCCCCCCCCCCCCCTCTCTCTATCTACACCAGCACAGTCTCCCTATAAGAGAACTTGGCTCATACGCCTAAATCTCTGAGCTCTGACTTAGTTCGGAGACACTAAGTCCAATCCTGTCACCTCAGAGATGAGGGACATGCCACTGGTGTTGGTTGGACTCTAAATATGATAATACATTACTGACTTTGCATTGAATCTCTCTCCTCTTGTCTTTCTTGCTATCTCTTCACCACGTGTTCTTGTGGATTAACTGTCAGCGTGTGACATCTCAACATCCCAAGCAGTACTGTAACCATGACTGCATCTCGCTAATTGTTCTTTGTCTTTCTCTGAGCACGTAAAGCCAAGCCAAATGGGAATGCTGCCTCTAGACTCGGACCTGTGCACTGCACACATCCAAGACAAATTAAACATTAATAGCTTTTTGGTTTCGCTTCTGGACCAGTGGTGGAAAAAGTACTCTCATGCTTTACTTAAGTAAAAGTATCAATACTGCAATAGAAGTAAATGTCTTGAAATCAAAATGTACTTGAGTAAAAGTAGGCTACAAAAGTATTGCTATCAAAATGTACCAAAGGTAGAAAGTAGCAGAACGTGACAAGAGGGGTTTTGGTGGCTTTTCATTTCGTAAACGCTGAGTGGGGGTGCTTTTATAAGCCACGTGTCTCCTCAGGTGTGTGGTTCCACACTCAGATTTTGATTGACAGCCCGGGGGCTCAGGTAGTATTACCATAGTTATCTCACAGTACCGTGTGCCTGAAAGCATTTAGCGCCTCCAAGCTGTCTGCTGCCGCGACTCTTAACTTCCACTACATAAAAGATGAGTTTAAATGCAGACCGGAGGGTGGTGGGCGGTGGATGTACCGTTACACTTCTGCAATGATGTGAAGATCTCTGCTGTGTCCGAGTGCATTACAAGCCTAGCGGCAACGGCAAGGTTGACTGGCAGGAGATGAGATAGGAGCAGATTCCTTCATTAGTGCCGCACAGTTTTCTCAGCACTAATTACTTGACCACGTATTCTGGACTCCATACGGTTCGGTCCGATCTTTGCAATGCAATCGTTAAGTGATTCTGGAGACGAGCACGCGCTAAAGTGAAAAGTTTGCAGTTAAAACATTTGAATTAATTGGTTCTGCTGAATGCCTAATTTCTAATTATAAATTGTAATTTACTCATCTATTAAAATTGCTAATTTCTCTCTCTCTCTCTCTCTCTCTCTCTCTCTCTCTCTCTCTCTCAGATGCTCATGGGATGGACCTGTTTGCCGTTGCTGTCCATGAGTTCGGTCATGCCATTGGCTTGGCCCACACGTCAGCCATGGAGTCCATCATGAGACCATACTACCAGGGGCCCGTGGGCGACCCCCTCAAGTACGACTTACCCTATGAAGACAAGGTCCGCGTCTGGCAGCTTTACGGTACGGAGAGTCTACCTCAATGATAACCTCTAGTCTGGAGCTCATCTTTCTCTGCACGCACGCACGCACGCGCGCGCGCACACACACACACACACACACACACACATTAAATCAGTGATGCTTCGACAGCACACACATTTCATTGCCGGTGAATATTAGGTTTCAAAATACAACATTTGCTCAATTTAATGTGCCTTTCTGCATAAATCACAGGCAGATGTCTTCTATACGAATACAGAAACAGAGACGCATAATGACGTCTCTGTACATCATTGCAGTGTGGACTGGAATTGTATAGCGCCTTCAATCATGCTTTACAATCATTTACACATTGACACAGCAAAGAGACACCGTGTACGTCCTGAGCCTCTGCCGCCCCATTAACTTCAGTATTCGCTCAACAACTATGCCTGCATTTTGATTGGTTCTTTACTTCTTATATTTGAATGCCAGATACCGATGTGAAGTTATTTTCGATGGGAAAAGTGGTGTTATGAATTCCACCTGCGCTGCGTCATGTTTTGTGGTACAAGCTCAGACCCTTGATGGAGCCTGGAGTTACATTTGCCAGGCTATACTGGTCCTTGTTGGTTGGATATCCTCATTCAATGTTGAAGGACCAGGTGATAATTTTTTCAATCTGTATACTGGACCAGTTCTGCTTGTTCATCTTGGTAGCATCTGATATTTAATTAAAAATGCAATATCGCTATTGAACCAATATCAAAATTATTCTGATATTTATTCACCGATATTGGCCGACATTTTTTCACCGATAATGACCGATATTTCACTGATATTGACAATAATAATGTGACTGTTATGGGTTTGAAAATGAAAACAAACTAAAAAATCAGCAATGAGCTAAATATAAATCTAATATATCTCTGCTGTCGGGAAGAAACCACAACTCCAAAATGTTCATATTTCAGAAAATGAAAAACAATATTTTTTTCTGGGAATGAAGAAAACCAAAGCAATGCCTCATCAAAGTTGGTGTTGTGACATGATTATATATTATTATATAGTCATGTGGTTTCCTCCCGACAGCAACGAATAATAATGTTGCATATCTACAGTATATCGGTATCTGATATAGTCTAAAAATGTCAATATCGTGCATCTCTAATCCATTTTGGGCAGGAACCCCTTTTGGTGTTTTAAACATTGTTATAATTTTGCTATTTTTGAAAAATCGTGAAAATGTGGCACAAATCTTTGAAAAAATAATATTTCAGAAGACTAAATGGGCTAATTCCACTCATCCTCGTTCTCCTCCCTTCCCCACATATACTGTACTCCCTCCCCACATACTGTATACTGTACTCCCTCCCCAACATGCATCTCCTCATACTTTCCACCCTTCGCCTCGTCTTCTTCGGCCATCTCTCAGTTCCTTTCCTTCAAATGGCAGGCATGCTGCCAGTGTGGTTCATACACCCCTGACAGACACACAGACAGACAGAACAGCCCTTTCCCCCTGCTCACTGTGCAGTGTAATTACACACAGACAGACACACAGCCCTTTCCCCCTGCTCACTGTGCAGTGTAATTACCCGTGATGATGAGTGTCTCCAAGCATGCTGGATCCCAGTGGTGGAAAGTACATTTATTTGAAGGGGAGTTCCAACGTTTTTTTTCTAAATAATTTTACTTTTACTTTTGGTAATTCAAGTAGATTTTTATACCAATACTTATTTTTTTTAATTCCCGAACAGTATTTCTACATTGCAGTATTGATATTTTTACTTAAGTAAAACATTTGAGTGCTTTTTCCATCACTGATGGATCCCATCCCTGCTGTGGGTGAGAGGAGCAGTGCTTGTCAAACTTTTTAATTTCAAGGACCCACAGTTTGACATGCATTAGGCCACGGACCCCTATTTGACAACTTTTCTTTTGAATCTCCTGGACCCCAATCTTCCCTGCAGTGGCGTGCGCACAGACATTTTGAGGGGCAGGTGCTCAAGTGGAAAAAGGGCACCTTGTGGGCGCGTGGAACCGCCAGCTGCCTTAATAGTGTGTGAGATTTAAATATTTTGGGGCGTAAATAATATATTAGACGCTATTAATCCAGAAAAAACTAACTTTTGAAAGGGCACTTTGCTGTCCAGAGGGCAAAAGGGCAGGTGCTTTAGCACCACTTGGTGTGTATCTTTGCACGCCCCTGCTTCCCTGTAAAATCACTCTCAGAGTTACAGACCTATAATAAGGGTCTATTTGGACCCCTAGTGGTCCCTGGACCATATTGTACATTGAGAACCAGTGAAATTGAGCATACAAAGGTCTCCCCTCACAGGAAACCCAACTCATTAAAAGTATTTATTGATTTACTTAGCATGCAAGACAACTGGAGACTGGCTGGAGGGCAAGTTTAATAATCATATGCTTCCCTGTGGCATATATTTTCTCTCTCTGATCTGCCATAGTTTTGCACCTTTTACACGTATCTACATATATTATTGAGGACGTGTGTGATTCATTGTTCAGTGGTGGGAAAAATCACTCGATTGTAAAAGTATCAATACAGCTTGTACAGTAGATCAGCTATTTTCAAATTGTCGAATTGTATATAGGGTTGAAGTGGTTAATGTGAGTAGAAATTAAAGTATTGGAAATTGAAAATACTTACAGTACAAATACCTCAAAATTGTACATAAGTACAGTACTTTCCACCACTGTAATTGTTACGGCATGTCTCTGCAAGAGGCTAGCCGTCTATGACAGGGTCCAGTGTCCGCCTGAGATGCTTTTTCAATTAATAATAGTACATAGAAGTAAATGGGCCTTTGATCGCTCTGTAGCCCACATTTGGAGTCATGCGTCATAGACGACTGACGTCACAAGCTGGTCACATGAAGTCTGACATTTACATTGTAGCCAATTAAGTCCAAGTTCCACACACTGGAGACACGCCGTGGGTCCCGAGATCCACATCATTTAATTTGTCTTTTGTTTCCTTTTTATTCAAAGACTTACATTACATAGCACACTGGGGGATTATACAATGTTGTTGTCGGCGGAAATCTTTGTTTGGCTTTTCTGCTTTTTTGTACTGTACATCCCAAACAAAAACACACCCTCCCATTGGGGTTAGGTGTTGAGACCCAGAGGAATCAGTCATCCATATGATACAAAGTATGCCAGAATCCTTCCGTGTCGGTCCATTGGTGCGTAAGAAACACACATACTAAAAATAAAACCCTTGCTGCCCAATTATTTAACCAGCCCTCCCTCTCGTCATCCCTCCCCAGTCCCACCCTCTCATAGTTTCTAGGGGAGGCAAAACGTTACTATACCCTAAACTGGTCAGTCTACACAAGCTCACAACATATGCTATTTTAGGGCTCAAGTTGTTTAAGGTCCTTTTTGTGCGGGAACCGCTTTTGGTGTTAGCATTATGTTCTGCTTTAGCTATTGAAAAATAGCAGATCTATACAAGCTCATAGCGTCGAAGAACTATGTAGAAGACCTTTTTAGAATCTGATCTCAGGTCAAAATGGGTACTTTTTGGTGAAGTTTGAAAATGTGTTCACCGTAGTGCAACATTCCTATAATTCTGATTCTCATTAAGTCTTGCAAAGACATTTTTTTCATCGCACAGCACAGTGATGATAGATGACGACTCCGAGAGAGCAACGTTACATAAAGTATTAAGCGGAGAGAGGGTTGATTTCATGCGGAGATGGAGAACTAGAGGTTAATGAATGAGAGGGAAAGGCGGAGGAAAAGAAAGTAATCTGGGAGGTACTATTCATATTATACATGGATGGATATAATCAATGCAGCTGTGATTCAATTTGACAACTAGTACGTTGTCAAAAGACCTAGAATAAGGTCAACATACCTTCGCTGCATGCCGGAAATAGTAGATCTACAACTCACAGCACGTTGTGAGCTTGTGGTTTGGTTATTTTTGTGCATTTCACAATTATTACATAATCGCCCAATCGCAATTATTTGAGTTAATCATAATTATGTTTGCATAATCATCAATTGTTTCCACGTTGAACATTTTCCATACATTTTCAAACATTTGGGAAAAAAACAGATCAAATAGCAGATCTACAAGCGGAAATAGCAGATCTAGAAGCTTACAACACATGTTGTAAGCTTGTAGATCAACTATTTTTGCTATTTTGTACGTTTCTTTTTTGGGAAAGAAAAAAATATAAAAAATGATTAAATGTGTCAGTGATTTATTTGTATATTTAAGTTATTTGTCATATCTGCCCTGTGTGATTTATGATTACAAAGCCTGAAAGGCAAACGCAAATACAAACTGTAACGTTCCAATGTTCAATGCAAAAAAACACAATTAAATCGTTAATCGCAATCATTTGCGTGACAATTGACTTAAATGTGTAGTTGTGACAGCCCTACATTTTCAGTGCACTTATAGAACGGCGGTGCGCCACACCATTGCACGTTGACGGATTATGAAGTGCGGCCATTAGAGCTCTGACGTTTGACCCCCATGTCCTTTCCCAGGGGTCAGGGGTCAGGCCATTAGAGCTCTGACGTTTGACCCCCATGTCCTTTCCCAGGGGTCAGGGGTCAGGCCATTAGAGCTCTGACGTTTGACCCCCATGTCCTTCCCCAGGGGTCAGGGACTCTGTGTCATTAGAGCTCTGACGTTTGACCCCCATGTCCTTCCCCAGGGGTCAGGGACTCTGTGTCATTAGAGCTCTGACCTTTGACCCCCGTGTCCTTCCCCAGGGGTCAGGGACTCTGTGTCATTAGAGCTCTGACCTTTGACCCCCATGTCCTTCCCCAGGGGTCAGGGACTCTGTGTCATTAGAGCTCTGACCTTTGACCCCCATGTCCTTCCCCAGGGGTCAGGGACTCTGTGTCATTAGAGCTCTGACCTTTGACCCCCATGTCCTTCCCCAGGGGTCAGGGACTCTGTGTCGCACACCAACGGCACGCAGCAGCAACACTCCCACACGGCCGAACCACCGGTGCTGCTGGACCTCCCCGTAAACAGGTCTACTGTTCTGTAAGTCCAACGCCATGTACGTCTATACTGTTGATTTTGACAGCACATTTTCATATCGTAGTATTTTGAATTAAACTTAATTGAGTTTTAGTCATATTTTTTGTCATCTGAAATGTTTTGGTGTTAGTCTAGTTTTAGTCGACTAAATATCATAAGAGTTTAGTCGACTAAATCTGCAGTTGATTTAGTCCACTAAAATGTATTTTGGTGGGCCTTGATGTTGTCATAATGGCTGGTCACGTGCTGAAAATAGCTGATCTACAAGATCACAACATGTTGCGCTGCGACACGTTGTGAGCTTGTAGATCTACTATATTCAGCATATTATATTATATTCTACTGGATCTCTTGTCCACTAGTCCCTCCCTAACATTTTTTGTGGGATTCTCGCCAGTCTCCACCTCCATCCACAGTGCTCAAATTGGAAATACTTGCGCTTTGCACACAAGTTGGCCATGAATGGCCTACTAGAGCACGCAACTTACCTCAATCAAGTTATGGTCCGTTTGATACTCAAATTGGTTACGTCATCCACATATGTATAGATATTGTGTATTTTTGGTGGCCCCCTTGGTCAGTCAGGGATTGGCTGATGACATAACTATGTATGTTTATGTAAAAAGGGTGGTTCCTTATTGGCCGAGCGTGCCATCAAAAGACACAATCCCTGATTGGCTGAGGGAGTCACCAACATACGCAGCCGAAAACAGTACTTGCGCTCTGCTCGCGCAAGTAAAAAATACCTCAAAATTGTAAGTAAGTAACTAAGTACAGTACTTAGTTACTTTCCACCACTGCTGAATGGAGATCTTTGTTGATAGGCTGACTGGCGTCTTGCTCACACAGGGAGCCCCTGTGGTGGCGATGGCCTCATCATTGGCAGTCTGGCCATGTTGCCACTGGTTTAAAGCACTAGACAGCCCATATAGACCAATGAACTGGAGGAGCTGATGTCATGCTCTGATATTTGGCTAGCTAGAATTAGGTTTAACCACTCTAACCCTGTATACTTGATGTTGAACAGCTGGAGTCCCTCAGGGCTCTATACCAGGCCCGCTGATGACATGACACAGGATTGGGATACAGTATAAGAGAATACATGCTGTATTATTTAAACACTCGGTCCCGTTATGTCTAGCAGCGCAGTGAGCGCGCACCGATACATTAAAGCACGCCCCTCATTAGAACGACCCCACCAAGCGCAGGTTTTGGTTGCACAGTGCTGCTCACACAAGCACACTGTACCATGTGTACATAATGTACTGTGCACTGCACACAGCACCATTCACCCGAGTGATCTCCAGACATATAGTTTATATTGGGGACGATAAGGTTCAGTGTTTATAGGTCGCTTAAGGTCCTGGGTTAGTTTCATGGTGTGTCTACACTTTCTGTGATCTAGCACTTTGTTATTGCCAATCCTTTTCCTCCATCCTTATCTCTTCTCCTCCCACTCTTGTCCTCTCAGACTGGCACGAGATGCCCCAGACAGATGCACCAGTCACTTTGATGCAGTGGCCCAGATACGAGGCGAGGCTTTCTTCTTCAAAGGTACGGAATTAAACCCAAAGATGAAATGAGTGAGGGTGGCGAGGTGAAACCAAATGAGCGTTGAACAGAGAATGAGAGAGGACCAGTGGTGACATGCTCGTAGAACACAGTACCACGGCGTGTACTGGTACCCCCAAAACATTTTACGTGCACGCGCAGGTACGGAACGGGAGGGTGCACGTGCGTGCACACTAGAACGCGTCCCCAATCCTCATAACAGAAGCGTAGCGTCTGTTGGGAAGCCCAGTCAATGGGCTGCTGAAAGACGGAGGTGAGAAAATAAATTGGCACCTTTTACCAAACTACTAAACAATATCCCACTAAAAAATTTTAGTAGAACTAAAAGACTAAGTAATTTTATGTTTGGCTGCATGCTGAATATAGTATAGATCTACTGTAGGCTAGTCTGTATCTGTATCGGCACATAGGCTACCGTGTGTTGACACGTCGGAACCAGTAGATTATCAACACAGTATGGTGCTATAGAATGTGTTGTTACTTGTTACCTGTTGTTTTATGGTCGTTTGAATTAATTAATTTGTCACGAGTTGACTCATACACTATAGCTGTGCTGTGCACGTGCAGGTTCATAGCTCTATGCGCCGCACGTGACGTCATTAAAATGCTGTGGTACCGAAAAGAAAAAAACGTCAGACTCCTGAAAGTTCCTGGTTCAATCCCACGCTCCTCCTGGTTTGGTGTCCTTTAGCCCCCTATGAGAAAGCTGTTACCTTGCCTCCGCTGTCACTGTGTGAATGGGTGAATGTAATGGACATTGTAAAGCACTTTGGATAATGGTGCTACCGGTGTATATATATATATACATATATATACTGTAAATGAACCATTTACCAAGAGCACAGAGATCATTAATTCAGACTGTGGTCTTGCTCTCTCTCAGACCAGATGAACAGAACATTGAGTGGTTGAGTAAAACTGTGCTTAGTTGTCACAACCAATCCAGCTAGAATGAGCCAAGTCATGCAACTGAGAAACTCCAGTCCAACAGGACCACGGAGCTGTGGTTCCCAAATGGTGTGCCGTGGAAACTAAGTACATTTATTAAGTAGTATTTCCAATTGTCTGTCACTTTGTGCCGTGCTGCAAGCTTGTAGATCTCCATTTTGTCTTTTCTTTTTTTGAGTGGTACAACCACTCCAAGGAACAGCAATGTCCGTGTCCGTGCGTCCGTGTGTTCACCTATGTGTTCACCCACCTATGTGTTCATTAATAAGCACCAGTATAATGAGTACCAGTAGGGGCGCTGTTTGCCAGAAACAGAGAGAGAGAGACAGTGCTGCACTGTTGCCTGCTAATATGAGAGAGAGAGAGAGAGAGAGAGAGGGGAGTTGCACCACTCGGTTCACACGGGTGTGATTTTTTCTTGAAAGTATGACTGATTTGGAAGGCATTTGTAGTAACCCGAACCCATGGATAAGGAATGAAGCCATTCATTCGCACACTGTGGGCTCCGATGCTAGTGATGCGTGGCTTTATTTGCACAATGCTCCTCCTCAGACCTGAGGAAGAGCATTGTGCTCGAAACGTCACAGTCATTCATTTGTGCAAATAAAGGCACGTATCACTAGCATCAGAGCCCACAGGTAAGGTAAGGTAATTTTAGTGTGCGAGCGTCTTCATTCCTTATCCTTGTATACTACTCCTCGCTCGGCTGCGCCCAAGTTTGGGTTGGATTGTGCATGTCTTTGTACTTTTTTTCCCGTAGAATCGAACCCATGTCATAATGGCTTAAAGCACCTTTAACTTCACCCTATTCTTCTCTGTCACGTAGGGAAGTATTTCTGGCGTCTGACCAGAGAGAAACACTTGGTGTCTCTGCGTCCCGTTCAGATCCATCGTTTCTGGAGAGGCCTGCCAGTCAACCTGGACAGTGTGGACGCCGTATACGAGAGACCTGGAGACCACAAGATCGTTTTCTTTAAAGGTACTATAGGACCGCCCCTCCGGGTGCCGGCTTATCGCAGGCCACGTTTATTTGTTTATTAAATGGATCCCCATTAGCTGACGCCTCGGTGACAGCAAATCGTCCTATTACATTATATGAAAAGAAGACAACGTAAGATTGACGGATGTGCAAAGCTGATCCAGAGATTTCCCAGCTCTAGTAAGTGCAAAACACAGCATTGTCCTAAAGTCCCCTAGTCTAGACCTATGTCAACCTATACGTGTCAGACACGCTAGCAAGCTGTTCCAAGCTCTGAAACAGAGATTTCCTGGTTCTTAAATGGCTTTCGGGAACAATGCAAGCCGTTCCATTTATACTGCTGTGCAGCACAAATGTTATTCGGACAATCAGGGTTGGGTTAGCCAATCAGGGACTTATAATGGCCTAGAGGCATAAAAAGTGACGTGACATGACGCCAATATGTTGATTCTATTACTAATTTACATGTTTGGAATGTGCACGTTTGAAAACATAACCTGACCGACCTCAAAAACTTCAGTTCAGTTCTCATTGTGAATGATTTGTCTCTGGTGAATGGTACAAAAAAAAAACCTTTAGATAGGTGTTGCGGGCATTCTGCATTTCCGTGCTTTCTCTCAAATGATCAATTATTAGAAAATGTCTGGTAGATAGTCAGCATCAGTTATTAAGCTCTCTCTCTCTCTCTCTCTCTCTCTCTGCCCTTGACCGACACTCAGGTCTAAAATACTGGGTCTTTAAAGACAACAACGTGGAGGAGGGATACCCCCGTCCAATCAGCGACTTCGGCCTACCCGTTGAGGGGGTGGACGCGGCCTTCGTTTGGCTGCACAACGAAAAGACCTATTTCTTCAAGGACAATCACTACTGGCGCTACGACGACCACCTGAGACGGATGGACCCGGGCTACCCCAAAGACGCCACGCTGTGGAAGGGGCTGCCTCTGCACCTGGACGATGCCATGAGGTGGTCTGATGGTGAGCGGTCGTAACCACTTAAACCCCTGTAGTCTTAGATGCCCCTTTTCCACCAGGATTGAACCGTTTCGTTTATTTTTTCCCACCTGATATTGAACTAGTTCAATATTCAGTGTTTCCACTGAAATGTATTGGTTCAGAACCCTAACATCTGGTTTGGAACTGGAACCAAAAAAATTCCGCTGGTTCCGTGAAAACACCATGCATGGTTCCAAGAATCTAGAACGGAACCTGCAGTTCTAGGACCAAAGTTATTTTGGTGGAAAAAGGGGCCTTAGAGATTTGGATTTCGTCATTTTTTTCAAATCTTCAAAAATGATGAAAAACTGCGCGCTATAGTATGCCGTACGATATGGGCTATAGCCCACGGTCCAAAATGATGAGAAACGAGGCTAACTTCTTTTTTTCAAAATTTCAAAAAACATGGGCTATAACCCATCGTTTTTGTCATTTCGTCATTTTTTTTAAATCTTCAAAAATGATGAAAAACTGCGCGCTATAGTATGCCGTACGATATGGGCTATAGCCCACGGTCCAAAATGATGAGAAACGAGGCTAACTTTTTTTTTCAAAATTTCAAAAAACATGGGCTATAACCCATCGTTTTTGTCATTTCGTCATTTTTTTCAAATCTTCAAAAATGATGAAAAACGGCGCGCTATAGTATGCCGTACGATATGGGCTATAGCCCATGGTCCAAAATGATGAGAAACGAGGATAACTTTTTTTTTCAAAATTTCAAAAAACATGGGCTATAACCCATCGTTTATGTCATTTTGTCATTTTTTTCAAATCTTCAAAAATGATGAAAAACTGCGCTCTATAGTATGCCGTACGATATGGGCTATAGCCCACGGTCCAAAATGATGAGAAACGAGGCTAACTTTTTTTTCCAAAATTTCAAAAAACATGGGCTATAACCCATCGTTTTTGTCATTTCGTCATTTTTTTCAAATCTTCAAAAATGATGAAAAACTGCGCGCTATAGTATGCCGTACGATATGGGCTATAGCCCACGGTCCAAAATGATGAGAAACGAGGCTAACTTCTTTTTTTCAAAATTTCAAAAAACATGGGCTATAACCCATCGTTTTTGTCATTTCGTCATTTTTTTCAAATCTTCAAAAATGATGAAAAACGGTGCGCTATAGTATGCCGTACGATATGGGCTATAGCCCATGGTCCAAAATGATGAGAAACGAGGCTAACTTTTTTTTTCAAAATTTCAAAAAACATGGGCTATAACCCATCGTTTTTGTCATTTCGTCATTTTTTTCAAATCTTCAAAAATGATGAAAAACTGCGCGCTATAGTATGCCGTACGATATGGGCTATAGCCCACGGTCCAAAATGATGAGAAACGAGGCTAACTTCTTTTTTTCAAAATTTCAAAAAACATGGGCTATAACCCATCGTTTTTGTCATTTCGTCATTTTTTTTAAATCTTCAAAAATGATGAAAAACTGCGCGCTATAGTATGCCGTACGATATGGGCTATAGCCCACGGTCCAAAATGATGAGAAACGAGGCTAACTTTTTTTTTCAAAATTTCAAAAAACATGGGCTATAACCCATCGTTTTTGTCATTTCGTCATTTTTTTCAAATCTTCAAAAATGATGAAAAACGGCGCGCTATAGTATGCCGTACGATATGGGCTATAGCCCACGGTCCAAAATGATGAGAAACGAGGCTAACTTTTTTTTTCAAAATTTCAAAAAACATGGGCTATAACCCATCGTTTTTGTCATTTCGTCATTTTTTTCAAATCTTCAAAAATGATGAAAAACGGCGCGCTATAGTATGCCGTACGATATGGGCTATAGCCCACGGTCCAAAATGATGAGAAACGAGGCTAACTTTTTTTTTCAAAATTTCAAAAAACATGGGCTATAACCCATTGTTTTTGTCATTTCGTCATTTTTTTCAAATCTTCAAAAATGATGAAAAACGGCGCGCTATAGTATGCCGTACGATATGGGCTATAGCCCACGGTCCAAAATGATGAGAAACGAGGCGAACTTTTTTTTTCAAAATTTCAAAAAACATGGGCTATAACCCATCGTTTTTGTCATTTCGTCATTTTTTTCAAATCTTCAAAAATGATGAAAAACGGCGCGCTATAGTATGCCGTACGATATGGGCTATAGCCCACGGTCCAAAATGATGAGAAACGAGGCTAACTTTTTTTTCCAAAATTTCAAAAAACATGGGCTATAACCCATCGTTTTTGTCATTTCGTCATTTTTTTCAAATCTTCAAAAATGATGAAAAACGGCGCGCTATAGTATGCCGTACGATATGGGCTATAGCCCACGGTCCAAAATGATGAGAAACAAGGCTAACTTTTTTTTTCAAAATTTCAAAAAACATGGGCTATAACCCATCGTTTTTGTCATTTCGTCATTTTTTTCAAATCTTCCAAAATGATGAAAAACGGCGCGCCATAGTATTCCGTACGATATGGGCTATAGCCCACGGTCCAAAATGATGAGAAACGAGGCTAACTTTTTTTTTCAAAATTTCAAAAAACATGGGCTATAACCCATCGTTTTTGTCATTTCGTCATTTTTTCAAATCTTCAAAAATGATGAAAAACGGCGCGCTATAGTATGCCGTACGAAATGGGCTATAGCCCACGGTCCAAAATGATGAGAAACAAGGCTAACTTTTTTTTCCAAAATTTCAAAAAACATGGGCTATAACCCATCGTTTTTGTCATTTCGTCATTTTTTTCAAATCTTCAAAAATGATGAAAAACGGCGCGCTATAGTATGCCGTACGATATGGGCTATAGCCCACGGTCCAAAATGATGAGAAACGAGGCTAACTTTTTTTTTCAAAATTTCAAAAAACATGGGCTATAACCCATCGTTTTTGTCATTTCGTCATTTTACTGTTAATACATATTTCAATCAAACAATCAAAGTCATGTCTCCCCGAGACAAAGGATCTGATACCAATGTTGACCTGATGGTCAAGATTCAATTGATCCCTTGAGCAAGTAGTCAGGCTCTATTAGCTCAGTGGTAAAATAAGTGAGGTAAAATAAACATGTGCAAGTAGCCTACTGTATGTAATGCGTTCTGTTGGTGCTCCCTCCCTCTCTCGCACGCACGCACGCACACACACACACACACACACGCACGCACGCACGCACGCACACACGCACACGTTCACTAACATTACCCCTTCCATCTTCTTGCAGGCTCCTCCTACTTCTTCAAGGGGAAGGAGTACTGGCGTGTGCTGGCCAGCGACATGGAGGTGGAGGTGGGCTATCCCCGGCTCATTGCTAAGGACTGGCTGGTGTGCACGGAGATGCAGTCGGACTCCCCGGACACGGAGTCCAACGGCACGGTGACGAGGGTCAACGGGCAGCACCACCCGGACCACGCCGAGAACGGCTACGAGGTGTGCTCCTGCACCTCGGACACGGCCTCCCCCCTGGGGGTCCATCGCTCCCCCTCCCCCCTCTGGACCCCGACACCGCTCTGGACGCTGTCACTGGCCCTCCTCCTGTCCTCACTGCTATGATGTCAAAGGAAAGGGGGAGGTCAAAACAACTGAACCAGGAAGTACTGTACTGTACTGTACTGTACTGTACGTCCAGCCAGTTGGCTGAGCACCGCCGGGCAATGGCCTAGAGACTCCTTCATGGAGGGTCATTGTCCTCTCAACCCAAACCACAACTGGACCAATTTGATCTTGTACTTATAAGTATATTCGTAGCATTTTGTTATTATTTCTCTGTTATTTATTTCTACGTTTAGTGGACAGTCATCCGAAGCGCCTTATGAGGAGTGCGTGCATTACCGCGAGTTGGTAGTCAGACTCGCTACCTTGACAGTGCCAGTGTCATACAGTACACACTACAGTGAGTTGTTACATACTGTAGGACCACATATTCATTTCACAAAGTTTCTCTGAGCGAAATCAATCGTTTTGGATTCCGGTCGTTTCCTTTTCATGAGAAGGCATTTACTGTACGTCGGTTTGAAAACGTGTCGATATGATCCCTTTAGGAAATATGAATGAAAAGGTGCTCCGTGATTATTTTCTCCATACAGACAGAGCAGGTTTACAGAAACCACGGCTGAGACATGGCAGAGAAAACAGGTGAATAGATGTGGCTAGAACTAGAATGTTTAATGGCACTATAGAATGAAGCACGGTAGAGATCAGAAACGTGAATAGTAAATAGGCAAATAGACAGGAATATTGCTACACAAACCCAGTTGTCATTTTCTGTGCACTTAGACAACGTGCTAAGAATCCAAGAATCCACTAGTACTTAACACTTACAGTACGTAACCATGGCATCAGTATTCTGAGGGGAACCTTTGCTGAAAATGGGACTAATGTGAGGCATTGTGAGCTTGAAAAGAGATTTAGTGTAGAAGGGAAAAGGGAGTTTTGGTATAGAGGCCCAGGCTTAAGCGGTTAAACTGACATGCAGGGTCAAGCACCCACCCACAAATACACAGTCACGGTTCAAGGTTAACTTGCCATTTGTCTCCCTTGGGAGTCACAGCTGCATACAAATAACAGACATGTTAACATAAGAAAAGGAAAAACACCATGAAACACCCAACATACTGTACAAAACAGAGATATTGCACACATTCCCTTGATAAAGTGCAACTAGTCAATAAAGCGCATTCGGCAATCCCTGAATCTCTGATTGAGTCAAAGTGCATTCGGCAATCTCTGATTGAGCATTTTGATTGACAGGGGAACAAAAGAGTGTTTAAATATATTATACACATACCGTGGAGTTCTATATCTCCTACCGGATGGCATTAGCTTATACTCTCGGTACAACACATGCAAGGGGTCACTTCATGTTTGTTTAGAACAGCGTCTGAAAAAAAGCTTTGGTCATGTAATGTCTGCATGTCTTACCCACTGGACGAATGTTCCTGTGGGTAACGTTGGAGTGGACACTTGGGAAGTTGGGACACTTCGATACCATGGGAATATAGTCCCATGGATGTTTGGATTGAATGGTTGGTTGGAGAGATCGGAAGGGCTCCAACACCTTTCTGGAAAGTGTGCCCCTGTATCTCCATGGAATCATCAACTTAATTCTCTGTTATGGAAGCAACGGATAACTATTGTTTTTGCTGAGAGGCACAGATGGAACGTCTATGACTGTGGATGAGGGAGAACCAGGCATTTTGTTTATTTCATAATGTCCCCAACAACACCGTCATAACCATGGGTCCCTCTTCATCACACCTGGACACTTTCCTTTCTTCGTTCAAGTACTTTGGTGAGAGGAGACCCAGGACGGATACTGTATAGCAGGATACCAGAGAACAATAAGGATCATTTATATTTTGTCACATGACCAACAAGTGAAGATAGTGTTTTCAACTGATTCACTCAGCCAAGAAAAACAAAAAATGATGGGTAAAGCGACAAATGTATAAACGGGCCTTTAGACGGCTTGTAGACCTCACAACTTGGCAAATGGATTTATTCGTATTGTTAAGATTTGTTTACATACAATAGAGACATATATTTGAATTGAAAAGCTCTACGGCTATGGGGGGGGGGGGGGGGGGGGGGTGCAAATGGAATTGTGAGCATTTCAAACCACGTTTTCTATTGTGAGATATTTTTGTAGAGAATAAAGAATCAAAATCTCTTGTTTGCCAAAAATAATAAATCGACAGAATGTGTCTTAGTCACTTATTGGGGCTGAGACAAGGGTATTATTATTCACAGTACACACAGGTAAGTAGACATAATCCTTGTTGTTTGACAATAGACCCAAATGGACCTGTCCCTTAAACGCCTTAATACGGTCCATTGTTTGCACAATCTTGCGCCACCCCTTACCTCTTTTCCCTAAACTTCTTTGCAAGTTTTTACTATTTTAAAATGGTTCAAATAGCCGATCTACAAGCTCACAAAGTTTCGATATAGATCAGCTAGTTGAACTGTTTTAAAATGTTTATCAAAAAAGTTTAGTGATAAAGGGTAAAGATGCAGATTAGAATTAAATGAACACAGGATGTTTCTGTGTGAGAGCCCGGTGTGCATACAATGGCTTCTTAACCCATTCTGACCTGAGATCAGATTCATACGAGGTTTCCACTGGACACACACTGGTCTGATTAACCCATTCTGACCTGAGATCAGATTCTAAAAATGTCAGTCGTTCTTCGATCTTTCAAAAATAGCAGACCTACAAGCTCGTAGCGCGCCACTCGGTGGCCCATGAATTAGAGGATAAAGCTCACATGTTACCCAAATAGTTGAATACACAAAAGCTAAGGCACTGGTACTGGTACTTCTGGTTTACCGGAACGGGGTTCAACTCCCTGCAGTGCCGTGCTCAATGTTTTGTATTTTCCGCAATTTTTCCGCAATTTCTGCAATTTCCACAATTTCCGCTTTCCGCAATTTCCACAATTTCCAATTTCCGCAATTTCCACAATTTCCAATTTCGGCTTTCCGCAATTTCCACAATTTCCAATTTCCGCAATTTTCAATTTCCACATTTTCCGCAATTTCCGCAATTCCTCCGCAATACTCCGCAATTTCCGCAATTTTTCCGCAATTCCTCCGCAATACTCCGCAATATTCCGCAATTTTCAATTTCCGCAATTTTTCCGCAATTCCTACGCAATTTCCGCAATTTTTCCGCAATTCCTCCGCAATTTCCGCAATTTTTCCGCAACACTCCGCAATTCCTCCGCAATACTCCGCAATTTTTCAAAAAACATGGGCTATAACCCATCGTTTTTTTTAAACACTCCGCAATTTGCTAATGTTTCCCATCCTCCGCAATTTGCTAATTTTTCCCATCCTTTCCGGTAAATACAACACATTGAGTAGGGCACTGCAGGGAGTTGAACCCCGTTCCGGTAAACCAGAAGTCCGACACCAGTGCCTTAGTTTTTGTGTTGTTCATTTACAGGCCCATGGTCCAAAATGATGAGAAACGAGGATAACTTTTTTTTCAAAATTTCAAAAAACATGGGCTATAACCCATCGTTTTTTTCATTTTTGTCAAATCGTCAAAAATGATGAAAAACGGCGTGCTATAGTATGCCATAGTAACGCCATTACGTAATGCTCAACATTATTAAGTACATAATTTGGATGTACACAGTAAAAACACTCACATTGTATAGTGTACGCATGCGTGAGAGTGCGAGTGCGTGAAAGTCACACACGTTACCGCAGTGAAATTTGTTCTCCGCATTTGACCCATCTCTTGGAGCGGTGAGCTGCAGCCATGCCGCGCTCGGGAATCATTTGATTAGTAGATTTGACCCCCCCAATCCAACCCATTGATGCTGAGTGCCAAGCAGCATCATTTTTACAGTCTTTGGTATGACCCGGCCGGGGATCGAACCCCGACCTCCCAGTTTCAGGGCGGACACTCTAACCACAAGGACCACCGTCTGGTTGAGTGTGAGTGTGCATGCGTGCGTGTCCATATCCATATCCAGTACTCACAAGACACATTCCGTCCTATTCTCACGTGCAGCGATGTGAAGAGGGGAGTCACCGTGGACGTTGACAGCTAGAAGGTCACAATGTGCATCCAGGAGCAACTGTGCGATGTCAACACTGCCACTGAACGCTGCCCAGTGAAGGCAAATGTTCTCCTGAAGATGCGACAAGAACAATCCCACATAATAACCACATGAACTTGTGTGAAGTGAGGGGTGCCTTTGGGGGGCACCCACTACGTCATAGTAAAAAGTTGGGGGGGGGGGGGGATCACACACAAAGCCAGGGAACACAAAGTTGGAGGGGCTAGTGCCCCTCACAAACGGATAAGAAAACAACGTGTGATATAAGAATGACTTATTTTATTTTCCTGAACCAATTATTTAAAAATGTATTAGTTTCATAAGCTTGACCACTCGGCTTGCATTGACTTTAATGTATTGATGACATTTGTACTTCTTTGGAGTTAAAGTAACACTGTGGATTGTACTGTGTATGTAAGGCGTGACACCATGATTTCATAATAGACTCTCACGCTCACCTTGTCCCTGATGCTGATGTCAGCCTCTTTAGACAGAAGCAGCTTCACCTGGTCCAGGTGCTTGTATTCTGTAGCCCACATCACAGCCGTCCAGCCACCATCATCCTAAACAACAATCAAGCAGATCAAAGTAAATCAATTATTTGATGACATAACAAGGTAAATAGGCTACAGTATTTAGTCGGGGTTTCTCCAAATCTTCCTGTTAGATTGACTTTTACCTGAAACGAATCTGATATGGAAGGAATCATAATAAGTACCGGTATTAAGAAAAAGTAAATCAAAGACAGGGCACAGCAGTGATCACAATACGAGTGGAGTCACTGACAGAGCCGTGGAGAAGCAGTACATAATGTCCAAAATGATGAGAAACGAGGATAACTTTTTTTCACAGACTCACAGTAAATAAGTATAGAATAACTATGATATACTGACCTCTGCCATGTAAACACAAAATAAAATAAAAAGATGTGTACTGTTTTCACAGCATGGCCAGAAAAACCCTCCAAACAAATCCACTATAGACCCAGACTAGAAAGCGATGTGGATTGTTGTTGACACGTTGTGACCTTCAGCCAAATTATAAGCCTTGTAGATTGGCAATTCTTTATCCCTGTGGGACCTGGTCAACAACGTTTATAAGAAAAAACATGGGTTATAGCCCATCGTTTTTTGAATTTTTGAAAAAAATGTTATCCTCATTTTTCATCATTTTTGAACATGGGCTATAGCCCCTACCGTACGGCATACTATAGCACGCCGTTTTTCATCATTTTTGAGGATTTGAAGAAAATTCAAAATTTCAAAAAACATGGGTTATAGCCCATCGTTTTTTGAATTTTTGAAAAAAAGTGTTATCCTCATTTTTCATCATTTTTGAACATGGGCTATAGCCCCTACCGTACGGCATACTATAGCACGCCGTTTTTCATCATTTTTGAGGATTTGAAGAAATTTCAAAATTTCAAAAAACATGGGTTATAGCCCATCGTTTTTTGAAAAAAATGTTATCCTCATTTTTCATCATTTTTGAACATGGGCTATAGCTCCTACCGTACGGCATACTATAGCACGCCGTTTTTCATCATTTTTGAGGATTTGAAGAAATTTCAAAATTTCAAAAAACATGGGTTATAGCCCATCGTTTTTTGAATTTTTGAAAAAAATGTTATCCTCATTTTTCATCATTTTTGAACATGGGCTAAAGCCCCTACCGTACGGCATACTATAGCACGCCGTTTTTCATCATTTTTGAGGATTTGAAGAAAATTAAAATTTCAAAAAACATGGGTTATAGCCCATCGTTTTTTGAATTTTTGAAAAAAATGTTATCCTCATTTTTCATCATTTTTGAACATGGGCTATAGCCCCTACTGTACGGCATACTATAGCACGCCGTTTTTCATCATTTTTGAGGATTTGAAGAAAATTCAAAATTTCAAAAAACATGGGTTATAGCCCATCGTTTTTTTAATTTTTGAAAAAAATGTTATCCTCATTTTTCATCATTTTTGAACATGGGCTATAGCCCCTACCGTACGGCATACTATAGCACGCCGTTTTTCATCATTTTTGAGGATTTGAAGAAATTTCAAAATTTCAAAAAACATGGGTTATAGCCCATCGTTTTTTGAATTTTTGAAAAAAATGTTATCCTCATTTTTCATCATTTTTGAACATGGGCTATAGCCCCTACCGTACGGCATACTATAGCACGCCGTTTTTCATCATTTTTGAGGATTTGAAGAAAATTCAAAATTTCAAAAAACATGGGTTATAGCCCATCGTTTTTTAATTTTTTTAAAAAAATGTTATCCTCATTTTTCATCATTTTTGAACATGGGCTATAGCCCCTACCGTACGGCATACTACAGCACGCCGTTTTTCATCATTTTTGAGGATTTGAAGAAATTTCAAAATTTCAAAAAACATGGGTTATAGCCCATCGTTTTTTTAATTTTTGAAAAAAATGTTATCCTCATTTTTCATCATTTTTGAACATGGGCTATAGCCCCTACTGTACGGCATACTATAGCACGCCGTTTTTCATCATTTTTGAGGATTTGAAGAAAATTCAAAATTTAAAAAAACATGGGTTATAGCCCATCGTTCTTTGAATTTTTGAAAAAAATGTTATCCTCATTTTTCATCATTTTTGAACATGGGCTATAGCTCCTACCGTACGGCATACTATAGCACGCCGTTTTTCATCATTTTTGAGGATTTGAAGAAAATTCAAAATAAAAAAAAACATGGGTTATAGCCCATCGTTTTTTTAATTTTTGAAAAAAATGTTATCCTCATTTTTCATCATTTTTGAACATGGGCTATAGCCCCTACCGTACGGCATACTATAGCACGCCGTTTTTCATCATTTTTGAGGATTTGAAGAAATTTCAAAATTTCAAAAAACATGGGTTATAGCCCATCGTTTTTTGAATTTTTGAAAAAAATGTTATCCTCATTTTTCATCATTTTTGAACATGGGCTATAGCCCCTACCGTACGGCATACTATAGCACGCCGTTTTTCATCATTTTTGAGGATTTGAAGAAAATTCAAAATTTCAAAAAACATGGGTTATAGCCCATCGTTTTTTTAATTTTTGAAAAAAATGTTATCCTCATTTTTCATCATTTTTGAACATGGGCTATAGCCCCTACCGTACGGCATACTACAGCACGCCGTTTTTCATCATTTTTGAGGATTTGAAGAAATTTCAAAATTTCAAAAAACATGGGTTATAGCCCATCGTTTTTTTAATTTTTAAAAAAAATGTTATCCTCATTTTTCATCATTTTTGAACATGGGCTATAGCCCCTACCGTACGGCATACTACAGCACGCCGTTTTTCATCATTTTTGAGGATTTGAAGAAATTTCAAAATTTCAAAAAACATGGGTTATAGCCCATCGTTTTTTGAATTTTTGAAAAAAATGTTATCCTCATTTTTCATCATTTTTGAACATGGGCTATAGCCCCTACCGTACGGCATACTATAGCACGCCGTTTTTCATCATTTTTGAGGATTTGAAGAAAATTCAAAATTTCAAAAAACATGGGTTATAGCCCATTGTTTTTTGAATTTTTGAAAAAAATGTTATCCTCATTTTTCATCATTTTTGAACATGGGCTATAGCCCCTACCATACGGCATACTATAGCACGCCGTTTTTCATCATTTTTGAGGATTTGAAGAAATTTCAAAATTTCAAAAAACATGGGTTATAGCCCATCGTTTTTTGAATTTTTGAAAAAAATGTTATCCTCATTTTTCATCATTTTTGAACATGGGCTATAGCCCCTACCGTACGGCATACTATAGCACGCCGTTTTTCATCATTTTTGAGGATTTGAAGAAAATTCAAAATTTCAAAAAACATGGGTTATAGCCCATCGTTTTTTAATTTTTTTAAAAAAATGTTATCCTCATTTTTCATCATTTTTGAACATGGGCTATAGCCCCTACCGTACGGCATACTACAGCACGCCGTTTTTCATCATTTTTGAGGATTTGAAGAAATTTCAAAATTTCAAAAAACATGGGTTATAGCCCATCGTTTTTTTAATTTTTGAAAAAAATGTTATCCTCATTTTTCATCATTTTTGAACATGGGCTATAGCCCCTACTGTACGGCATACTATAGCACGCCGTTTTTCATCATTTTTGAGGATTTGAAGAAAATTCAAAATTTAAAAAAACATGGGTTATAGCCCATCGTTCTTTGAATTTTTGAAAAAAATGTTATCCTCATTTTTCATCATTTTTGAACATGGGCTATAGCTCCTACCGTACGGCATACTATAGCACGCCGTTTTTCATCATTTTTGAGGATTTGAAGAAAATTCAAAATTAAAAAAAACATGGGTTATAGCCCATCGTTTTTTTAATTTTTGAAAAAAATGTTATCCTCATTTTTCATCATTTTTGAACATGGGCTATAGCCCCTACCGTACGGCATACTATAGCACGCCGTTTTTCATCATTTTTGAGGATTTGAAGAAATTTCAAAATTTCAAAAAACATGGGTTATAGCCCATCGTTTTTTGAATTTTTGAAAAAAATGTTATCCTCATTTTTCATCATTTTTGAACATGGGCTATAGCCCCTACCGTACGGCATACTATAGCACGCCGTTTTTCATCATTTTTGAGGATTTGAAGAAAATTCAAAATTTCAAAAAACATGGGTTATAGCCCATCGTTTTTTTAATTTTTGAAAAAAATGTTATCCTCATTTTTCATCATTTTTGAACATGGGCTATAGCCCCTACCGTACGGCATACTACAGCACGCCGTTTTTCATCATTTTTGAGGATTTGAAGAAATTTCAAAATTTCAAAAAACATGGGTTATAGCCCATCGTTTTTTTAATTTTTAAAAAAAATGTTATCCTCATTTTTCATCATTTTTGAACATGGGCTATAGCCCCTACCGTACGGCATACTACAGCACGCCGTTTTTCATCATTTTTGAGGATTTGAAGAAATTTCAAAATTTCAAAAAACATGGGTTATAGCCCATCGTTTTTTTAATTTTTGAAAAAAATGTTATCCTCATTTTTCATCATTTTTGAACATGGGCTATAGCCCCTACTGTACGGCATACTATAGCACGCCGTTTTTCATCATTTTTGAGGATTTGAAGAAAATTCAAAATTTCAAAAAACATGGGTTATAGCCCATCGTTCTTTGAATTTTTGAAAAAAATGTTATCCTCATTTTTCATCATTTTTGAACATGGGCTATAGCTCCTACCGTACGGCATACTATAGCACGCCGTTTTTCATCATTTTTGAGGATTTGAAGAAAATTCAAAATTTAAAAAAACATGGGTTATAGCCCATCGTTTTTTTAATTTTTGAAAAAAATGTTATCCTCATTTTTCATCATTTTTGAACATGGGCTATAGCCCCTACCGTACGGCATACTATAGCACGCCGTTTTTCATCATTTTTGAGGATTTGAAGAAATTTCAAAATTTCAAAAAACATGGGTTATAGCCCATCGTTTTTTGAATTTTTGAAAAAAATGTTATCCTCATTTTTCATCATTTTTGAACATGGGCTATAGCCCCTACCGTACGGCATACTATAGCACGCCGTTTTTCATCATTTTTGAGGATTTGAAGAAAATTCAAAATTTCAAAAAACATGGGTTATAGCCCATCGTTTTTTTAATTTTTGAAAAAAATGTTATCCTCATTTTTCATCATTTTTGAACATGGGCTATAGCCCCTACCGTACGGCATACTACAGCACGCCGTTTTTCATCATTTTTGAGGATTTGAAGAAATTTCAAAATTTCAAAAAACATGGGTTATAGCCCATTGTTTTTTGAATTTTTGAAAAAAATGTTATCCTCATTTTTCATCATTTTTGAACATGGGCTATAGCCCCTACCATACGGCATACTATAGCACGCCGTTTTTCATCATTTTTGAGGATTTGAAGAAATTTCAAAATTTCAAAAAACATGGGTTATAGCCCATCGTTTTTTGAATTTTTGAAAAAAATGTTATCCTCATTTTTCATCATTTTTGAACATGGGCTATAGCCCCTACCGTACGGCATACTATAGCACGCCGTTTTTCATCATTTTTGAGGATTTGAAGAAAATTCAAAATTTCAAAAAACATGGGTTATAGCCCATCGTTTTTTGAATTTTTGAAAAAAATGTTATCCTCATTTTTCATCATTTTTGAACATGGGCTATAGCCCCTACCGTACGGCATACTATATCACGCCGTTTTTCATCATTTTTGAGGATTTGAAGAAAATTCAAAATTTCAAAAAACATGGGTTATAGCCCATCGTTTTTTAATTTTTGAAAAAAATGTTATCCTCATTTTTAATCATTTTTGAACATGGGCTATAGCCCCTACCGTACGGCATACTATAGCACGCCGTTTTTCATCATTTTTGAGGATTTGAAGAAATTTCAAAATTTCAAAAAACATGGGTTATAGCCCATCGTTTTTTGAATTTTTGAAAAAAATGTTATCCTCATTTTTCATCATTTTTGAACATGGGCTATAGCCCCTACCGTACGGCATACTATAGCACGCCGTTTTTCATCCTTTTTGAGGATTTGAAGAAAATTCAAAATTTCAAAAAACATGGGTTATAGCCCATCGTTTTTTGAATTTTTGAAAAAAATGTTATCCTCATTTTTCATCATTTTTGAACATGGGCTATAGCCCCTACCGTACGGCATACTATAGCACGCCGTTTTTCATCATTTTTGAGGATTTGAAGAAAATTCAAAATTTCAAAAAACATGGGTTATAGCCCATCGTTTTTTTAATTTTTGAAAAAAATGTTATCCTCATTTTTCATCATTTTTGAACATGGGCTATAGCCCCTACCGTACGGCATACTATAGCACGCCGTTTTTCATCATTTTTGAGGATTTGAAGAAATTTCAAAATTTCAAAAAACATGGGTTATAGCCCATCGTTTTTTGAATTTTTGAAAAAAATGTTATCCTCATTTTTGAACATGGGCTATAGCCCCTACCGTACGGCATACTATAGCACGCCGTTTTTCATCATTTTTGAGGATTTGAAAAAATTTCAAAATTTCAAAAAACATGGGTTATAGCCCATCGTTTTTTTAATTTTTGAAAAAAAATGTATCCTCATTTTTCATCATTTTTGAACATGGGCTATAGCCCCTACCGTACGGCATACTACAGCACGCCGTTTTTCATCATTTTTGAGGATTTGAAGAAATTTCAAAATTTCAAAAAACATGGGTTATAGCCCATTGTTTTTTGAATTTTTGAAAAAAATGTTATCCTCATTTTTCATTATTTTTGAACATGGGCTATAGCCCGTACCGTACGGCATACTATAGCACGCCGTTTTTCATCATTTTTGAGGATTTGAAGAAAATTCAAAATTTCAAAAAACATGGGTTATAGCCCATCGTTTTTTGAATTTTTGAAAAAAATGTTATCCTCATTTTTCATCATTTTTGAACATGGGCTATAGCCCATACCGTACGGCATACTACAGCACGCCGTTTTTCATCATTTTTGAGGATTTGAAGAAATTTCAAAATTTCAAAAAACATGGGTTATAGTCTTGGCTTCCAAACTACACAGACAGAGGTGTAAGCCTATGTTAAATTTTTTAGTAAGAGTTTTGAAATATAAACTGCCATAGTTTAAGGGGGGAAAAAAACCTGTACTCTTTCTATCCTGTCTAATTTCCCTGTGGAAGATGACAGACTGAAAGTGTTTGAAAGTGACAGTGCAGTGGAGAATAATGGAGATCGCTTCCTTTTTTCTCCTCTACTGCTTCCTATACTTCTCTGGAACCCAATTACAAAATTGCAGCAGGCAGGGTCGGGACAAGTCAAACTACACATGAGATACATAATTTTACCTTTTCATGCTGTTTGCTAAAGATATACATTTGGGGTCCCGAAATTGAAGCAATTGGGTGAGGACTGGTGGTGGAACACAGGTCACCAGATGAAATGTAACAGATTATATAGCTATGGTTAATGCACTAGCTGGTCAGCTACAGCTACGGTATAGCTTCCATTACTTTGAGACACATTTCTGTATCTCAAATAATTTCACAGACTCACAGTAAATAAGTATAGAAGAACTACGATATACTGATGAAATAATAACTGCTCAATTTAAGCCCTTTAGGATCATTTGAGAGCAGCTAGGGAGGTAGGACGGTAATATTTGTTCGGGGCGAATTTCAATATCATTCTTTGGATTTGTTGGGGGGGGGGAAGCAACATATGGTCAGCCAGCACATAATATTGGTAGCATCAGTAATTCTCATGGAAACCACTACAGTTCATCAGCTACACTGATATGTTGAATTATGTAATGAACAATTACCAGCTTTTTCTCATCACAAATTCACTCAGATGCTTTAGACAGCGCAGGCAGCTTGCATGCTGAACACACTTTGAGCATGGGAGATTCTACACAGCATTTACCATAAAGTGCTGGACTGCAGAGATAACAATCTCAGACTTATGCTTTTAATGTTCATGGCGTTAACACCATGGACATTACATTACATTTACTTTTCTTTAACATGATTTCATTCCCTACTAGAATCATTCTGATTCTTCAATATAAGATTGAACAAGTTTAAGAGTCCTAGCTAGAATGGTGTGGAAAGCTCACCCTATATAGCTGCTACTTAGTCTCTCGATGGGTACCCAGATTGCACCCAACTCAACAAAAAAGTGCTTTGACCTGAATGACTGGCAATGGCATCATTAGAGTCCTCTGTGGGAATGGAGTGCTTTCGGAGGCTAATCAAAGACTATACCAAGCACTCTAGAGTCTATGACTGGTGGTTCTCAAACTTTTTAATTTAAGCACCCCCAAATTCATTATTTGGCCACAGACCCCCATCTGAATAGTGTATGTATGCCAGGGACCCCCGTATAAGATTTGTTGTTGAAATGTTAAAAGAAATATTCAAAATATTCTATTTTCTCCATATGTCCAGCTTTTAGTGTGTGTAAGTGTAAACACAAACTTTGTCCTAACACAAACATTAAATGCCATCGATAATGAATGGCCAGTTTACACAAACATTGAAGACGAAGCTGAGAACGCAAATTGTGATTGGCTGAGATGATGTATGATGATGTACGATGATAAGAGCGCCCCTCATTTAACACGGTTGGGTTAAAATGGTTTAACAGATCTCTGATACTATCAACTAAATTTGGCTGAGGACCGCCTGTAACCCCCTCAAGAACCCACTTTGAGACTCACCTACCCACCTGTACCCTAGGCCTGTCAACAGATCCATGGATGACACAGACGCCAATATCCCTAACTCACATGGACAACAGGAGGACCAATGTACAATTTGCTGTCCATACGTTGAAGATCTCACCGACTACTCAAACAAAGAATATTTACTTTATACTGATTAGGCTCATGGTGGCACCTTTTGGGGGATCTAACTTTTAAACCGTGTCACAAACAAATGTGATTTTGCCAGATGCTTCAAAAGTGTCTCGACTACATTTTCTACTTCTCTACTAGCAACCGTAAAGTCGACCTTCGTAGACACTAGGCCAATGGGAGACTTACCCATAAAAGCCATAGCCTGAACGCCGCAACGTGAAGCCGTGAGCTGAGGCAGAGGCTGTGGCACACACACCGATTCACCTGGCAGTTATGACTGAGTCATTCTTGTTTCTTCTTGGTGGCTCATTGGGAGGCCCAATTGAAAGACACCGCTGGGTAAGTTACTTCCGTCTTCCATGAAGAGCTGCCTGGACATCCTATTGGTAGAAAACAAAAGAATAGAATGTTGCAGAGACCAACGTACAGTGGTACTGTGATGGTATGTTTGCAAATAAATATATTGTTTAAGAATTTAAGCGAAACACATCTGACATAGGCTAGATGGCTGCCGGACCACAACACAAAAAGCTCACTGTATTAAAAAAAAAATCACATCCGTGTGAACTGAGTGGTGCAACTCCCCTCTCCCCCTGCCTGCGAGGGACTAGAGAGGGACTTCGCTTGTGTTCTCTGGGTCACCATACTGCATGTGCATGTCACTCGGGTCCACCACGCTGGATGTAGTCCATCTCTTCCACCGTCACCGGTCTCCTCCTGTATCTCTGAGGGAGCCTCTGAATAGAGGTCAGGGTGTCTGTTGTGCCAGGAGGCAGAGTTACAGGCCCCGGGGGTCTCCAGTATGGAGGTTCCACTGCGGCCGGAGGGGGACTAGGAGAACTCTGTGACGGGAAGTCGACCGCTAATTTCTTCACCGCCTCTTGGGCATTTGGTTTTGGGAAGCCGTTCCTTCTGGGAAATGTAATCAGAGGGGTATGAGGCCGCACAGCCTGAATAGCCGCGCGACCGACGGGAGCTGCCATTCTGGAACCGACTATGCTCCCCATGGTTTACAGCCAGGTAACAGAGGCTACGTGATCACCTTCTGAAAACAGTGACAGTCAGATGATCCTGTAAGGTCAAATGTTCAGGCCATAGCGCCATTAGCAATGTGGGAATGTTTCCAAAGGATTACTATCTTTAATTTCTTACTCTGACTGGCATCTGTTGGTTTTTGACCAAATATGGAGATGACTGATGTTATATTAGTGATGTCATCTTCTGATATAATATACTGTATGACTGATGTTATAGACTGGATTAGGTGCTGCCCTCAAAACCCCATCGTTGTGATTTATTTAACTGAGATGCTAAGAGGAGCATGAGGCTATGACCGGCTGCTTCACACAGCATAACAATTCACGATCCTCAAAACAACAGGTTTTGAAATCGCTTACACACAACCTGTGTGCATATTATGCGTGCAGCCTGTACACAGTATACACGCACCATCCCGCTCCCTCAGGTCCAGCGATGCCGGCCTCCCGGTGATCCCCAAGAGAATCAGGCTCAAAACCTGGGGCGACAGGGCCTTCTCCGTGGCCGCCCCTACCCTCTGGAATGCCCTCCCCAAACAGATCCGGGATGCCCCCTCACTCCCCACCTTCAAAACCCACCTGTACTGTTCTTATTGGTTTTTACTCTTATTTTACTTGTTTTCTAATAAAGTTGTAATTTTCTCATGTCCCCCCCCCCCCCACCCCACCCCACCCCACCCCGGCCACCACACATGTAAAGCGTCTTTGGGTATTAGAAAAGCGCTATATAAGTCCCAGGTATTATTATTTCATAGCTTACTTCAATAAATATAACTGAATGGCAAGCTATAATAACATTCACATCTTCACATTTTGGCTTCTGACATTTGATTTGAACCTCACAGTCTGACAAAGATGAATGAATCTATCACACCACCAATTTAACATTAATTCAACATTAACACACTATATATTTTCTCATAATTTGATAATCAAATTGACAATTACACCCCAAAACAGCAGAATGATTATGTGGATGCATTGTAAGCACCAAATGTATTTGTTTCAATTTATGTAGGCATATCAGATTTTATTTTATTTCCGAGTGGTGCATGACTTTGTGTGTAGGATAAGAACTAGACATATAAAATAATGCACATGTCAGATGGATGGCTTGATCTTCTTTGACTTGAAAGGCAGCTTTGGCTTAAAGGCAGCCTCGCAACATGGGCAGATGGGACTGAATTTGCAGAATATTGATAAACACACTGAACATACATGGCCAATTTCAACGAGGTTGCGATGGCAAAAGCATGCAGGTCTGTAGTCTACGTCTACAGGCGGCGGCACCACCAGCTGTGAGCGTTGGTCAGCATCGGGCAGAAATATCCACAAGAGGTATTGCGCTAGGGCAATCGTCTGTGGTACTTTTACATACAAGCCTCCAGTCATGTCACAAGCTTGCTGAAGAAGACTCGAGTCTAAGTCCAGCACACAGGCATCTATCAGGATATTCTGCTTTTGAGCAGCAAAAACCACATTCATGAAGTTCGTGTACTGGAGAGCACAGTCTTCTGCTGCTGCGCCAGCTACTTTTACCACCAATATTCTTGATTTCATTTCTTGCGAAGCTTCCAGTTCCTTTGTGACTCTGTGAATATAGCAGAGAGCTTTCGCAAGGGATCCAGTCAATAACGTATGAGTTGAATGTCCCTTTACCTCAACTCTCGACATGACATTCCTTATATCCTGAGTAATAAGGTTATTGGCAACCGCTAGAAGTTCATACTTCCCATCCCCACTTGAAGATGGAACATGTCCTGCAGAGCCATCCCCAGCAACAGCAGTTTCCCCAGAGTTCTTACTGGGATACAGAAAGTAACTGTCTTGACAGTGGCTGGCAATAACAGCTAATTTGTTTGTCCTGGACATGACCAGGTGTGAGTTACCAACTACCATGACAGCATCCAAACACTTGGACAGGGTGAACTCTACATCTCGCTGCTGAGCTTGCTGTCCCCACCAGATGGGATTTACATCCACAACAATGACTAGTAGATTGAACTCATCCTCCAATGTCATATCGAGGGGTAGCACGTGGATGTTGGGCCGGGAGTCATAGATACCAGATGAAATTAGGTAGCTTTCTAGTTCCTGGCAGTGGGCACTTCCATCATATGTGTGTTTCCAACGTCTGTTCTCTCAACCATATACTGTAGACTGCCCAGAGCTCACACGCAGCAAACAGTTGCCTAACAATGCAGATTTGTGCACTCTGAGGAGGCCGCCATATTGAGCTTGAGGCACGGCACGCTGCCACTCAAAGTGACTACTGGCCAATCACAGCATGCCTTTTCCGGGACTTGTCACTGTGGAGGAAGTGATGTCACTGAGGAAGAAGTGCCAAAATTGACATTTGACAAAAGTGATATTGCTACTGCTTACAGTGCTTAGTACTGCTAGATGTATGTCCACTACTAAGGTAAATATGCAAATTCAAACTGATGAGAAGACATGGTTGTGGTAACAGTCTAAAAAAAAAAGAGAAAAAGTCTTGACTTTTTATAACACCCCCTCCCATGGATCAGATCAGCATTAGCATACAAATTCCCTAGAGGGATTTGGTGATTAAAACTTTAATTAATCCAATATTGTTGTGGAAGGTCTGTGGGGGAATGCATAGCGCTCATTAGGAGGTAATTGCCTGTAGTTTAAGGTCTATTTCACAGCTGAGCAGCCCACTGATCTCTTCGTTGCAACAAGGGGAATAAACAAATGTTATATTTAGATTCATGATTCAGTGTCAGTCTCTCTCCTAGTAGGACTAAGGCCCTACTAAGGAGTAGGACTAAGGCCCTACTAAGGAGTAGGACTAAGGCCCTATACGTCCTCTCTGGGGGGGGGGTCCTAAGGATGAATACAAAATGTATATCAACATCGTAAAACCAAAATGTTGAATTGTGGGTTTGAGCTCACATGCCCTGTCGATGTAAATCAAAGGGGGGGGGGGGGGGGGGGGGGGGGGGTTAGTCAGTGGGGAGTGTTGGCTGATGAGTGAATATCAACATCCTAATACATCCTAATACTGGGGGGTCAAATCATGACAGGCAATTCCTGCTGTCAAATTTGTCCAATCGGTATGGTAGAGTATATGTTAAAAGTTTAATACAATATAACCCCATACAATTGGGGTGGTTGTATTTTATCTCGTTGCTCTTCTATTGAGTCATTGTGTCGAACAAAGCTGTTCTATGTACATATCTACACAGTAAAATCCCCAGACTTAACTTGACTCTTGAGACGGTAATGGAACCAAATGTACACTCTCTCACTTACAAATGGATAAATTAACACCCGCAGGATTTTACTGCAGTATGAAACTTTAAGTAAAAGCAATAGAATAATGAAGAAATACCGTTTTAAAAGTAAAGTTGTGCATTCAAAATTATTTTACTTGAGCAACAATGTAAATGTAGGCTACTTATTGACCAGAATGGCCCATTTCCCAATCATAGTATTGGATTGTAATTAGTAATAGATTAATGTGTTGTTAATCCCTTTAAGGAAAAGCAAGTTTCAACAGACATTTCAACAACAAGGCAATTCAAAGTGATTGTACACAAAACACTAAGAGCATTAAGAGAAAGAACACATCATAAAAGGACATTTTGCTACAATAAAAATAATTAGTAATTAAAATGTTGAGAAGAGAAAATAAGCTAAAATAAAACAGATACAATAAGGGAATACAGTTACAGTGTATCACAATAAATGTATTTAAAAGCACAATAAAACAGCAGCAGGAAACATAAAAGTCACACCGCATGACATACGCTTCCATATATGGTCACGCCTCATGACACGTCATGCCACCATATATGGCCATCTTCATATACGAAGATCACAACACTGACATAATCGAACCCTGGATAACCATACATGGAGAAGACTGGATCATCACCTACATCTGCATATATGGAGCCAGCCGGCAACTCTAGATCTGACCTCAAACCTTTAGATCTCCATATATGGAGCTGACCTGTTCTGACATTGCATATGTTGATCCTTCCCCATCCGTCCTTCCTGTTCCGACATTGCATATGTTGATCTGACCTCATCAAACCCTGTACACTCAAGACACGCTCCATATATGGCCAGTACAGAATTCATTCCATATATGTTGATCTGACCCCCCATGCCAAAGCGTCAGCACTCGCCCAGCAGTCTGCCGCTTGCCGTCACCCAGGCGGATGCGTGCACACATCCGCCTCGCATCCGACCCTAAAGGGCGAGGTTGCCTCTCGCCCTCAGGGAGTACATACTGTATGGTACATTATTATGATCATCCACAGCAGAGGAATGATAACCAAAAATACACTCACTACTGTACATGTCAGCTCCTGGGGAACAGATGTGATGTGACAACCATACCAGCCTACCCTCCTCATGAAATACAACTCAACTTGTGCGCACACTGACAGCCATGGAAGAATGCTCCACTGTGTGTGTGTGTGTGTGTGTGTGTGTGTGTGTGTGTGTGTGTGTGTGTGTGTGTGTGTGTGTGTGTGTGTGTGTGTGTGGCCAGGCTGCGTGTACTGTGCATGTGTGCGTGTGTATGGGCTAAGCTTAATCTTTCTATCTGTCAGACAGTCATGCTCCTCACTGTAATTCCATGGTGGTCTTGAACAGATAAACCATATCTCACATCTTAAATGGTTTTCAAGCATAGGGCACTTTACATACTGTATAGCCACGACAGAATATAAAAAAAGATGCCACATTATAGGCCTATAAGAAAATAAAGGAGCACATTCTGATGTTTTGCTTGACTTATACAGTCACTTATAAGTATAGTTCAGTCAGATAACGCACAAATAGAATTAACCAAAATTATAGAATGAGAATACAAGTGTGCATAAAATATTTTATCTTGCCGATGTTGTGCTCTCAGGGCAAGTATCAAACATGTGCCATTTTCCATAGTTTTATGTACTTTACATTTGTATAGCACCCACATAATCAACTTCATTGATTACATCAATGCGCCACAGTGCATTACATCAACCCATTCACACGTCAGTCTCGTTTCACTGTACATTCACAGACGGCCGTAGAAACCATGCGAGGCGCCAACCTGCTCCCTGGTGAGTACAGTAGGTTTGGGTTGCCCCAGAAAGAAAACTTCATTTAATTGATCTGCAATGGAAAGCTAAAATTCATGTCATGTGCACAATTCCATCCATAATATGACTCAGTAGTGATTTCCTGCTCTGAATCAGCTATTTTGTCACACACAGGTTTAAAAAGTAAGGAAGTGAGTGAAATTAGTTTTATAAATATTGTTATTTCCTTAGAAAAAAAGTAAGGGAAGAAGAAGAAGGGGGGAGTGGGAAAAGAGATCAAACAACAAAAATATCTACATATTCCCCACATAATTCTGTTTGATGAGTCCCCATGTTGCTTATTTCTATAATTACTATAATTCCACACCATCAATATTTTAAATATAAATATTTCCCGTCATTGTCCTGAGAGTTGATCAAAAGGAACAGTATACCACTGCGTTCCTAAAGGACCATTGTGTTAATATGCTATTAGTTTCTATTATCAAACCTCTCACATTTTACCAGGAAGGCATATTGAATATTCAGTTATTTCCTGAGCACTTTTAATTGTCAAGGTTTCATCTACTGCCATCATAATTCCTAAGGGTTCTGCTTCTGCCACACTCAAGAAATCTGTGTACGATTTGCCACACTGATAGCAAGACGTAGAATATTGTTGGGATGGAAATCCCCAACTTCCCCTTCTATAACTATGTGGCTTAAGGATATTATGGGATTTTTAAAATTGGAAAAAATAAAGTTTACAATTAGAGGTTCAACAGAAAGGTTCTTTTCTAGCTGGCAACCATTTATTACGTACTTTGAGGATCTGAGAGTACTTCCGACAGACTAATTGAATCAATACTGTGTGTGTGTTTTTGATTTCTCATAATGATAGAACTGTGTATAGAGGGTGATGTATGACAACGTTCCGAACACAATCTTTTCCAACATAACTTGTCACTGACTATCTCTTGAACTCGAATAACCCAACTCATAATTGTATTTATTTTGTTTTATTTTATTTTATTTTTTGTTATTTATATTGTTTTTGTTATCTGTGCTTAAATTATTATTTGTGTATCCTACTGTTTATATCATATGTCTGTATGTATGTTTGTTTTTGTATGTCTGTACTCAATTATTAATGTTATTTTTTATATTGTTTTGATGACGATAACTGGGGGGAGGGTAGCCGCAATTTGCAACTCTAGATTTTTTTACAATTGGCTGAATCTAGAGTTGCAATAACCTCCATCGACTTCCTATGCATGGTTTTGGTTTTGCATTGGTTTGTGACCTCCTGGTCTTAAATTACGTTAAACTCACCAACATTGCAGCTGTAGTCCAAGCTTGAATTATCCTCTTTCGATCTGGTGTCGCTTGTTTATCATAAAAGTCCCCGTAAAAAAAGTTATGAGCTACTTTCTGTCCAAAATATTCCACAACTATTATTCCGAGTCGCCATCTTGGATTTTTTCAACGTGCCATAAAACAAGACGTGAGGGGGAGCGCTTGTTTAATAGTGTCCCTCCATCCCTAGGGTGTCGGCCTCTTCTTTGGGTGTCTTACCTGCGCAGGTAAGATTCTATTAAACAAGCGCTCCCCCTCACGTCTTGTTTTATGGCACGTTGAAAAAAATCCAAGATGGCGGCTCGGAATAATAGTTGTGGAATATTTTGGACAGAAAGTAGCTCATAACTTTTTTTACGGGGACTTTTATGATAAACAAGCGACACCAGATCGAAAGAGGATAATTCAAGCTTGGACTACAGCTGCAATGTTGGTGAGTTTAACGTAATTTAAGACCAGGAGGTCACAAACCAATGCAAAACCAAAACCATGCATAGGAAGTCAATGGAGGTTATTGCAACTCTAGATTCAGCCAATTGTAAAAAAAATCTAGAGTTGCAAATTGCGGCTAGGGGGAGGGATGGGGTGAGGGAGGGAAAAAAATGGTACGTATGTTCAAACTGTACTAAATTGTTGAAACCCATTACCAATGAACATATATTAAAAAAAGAGAAATCCGTGTACGTGACAAACCACATTATACAGCATTGTACACTGTATACCTGTTTTATTTATCTAAACACATTCCACGGGCACAGAGCACACACGTGTGTGTGTGTGTGTGTGTGTGTGTGTGTGTGTGTGTACATTGCACCTATCAAAAGTGAACATTCAGTGTCATCTAGTTATTACAGGTGGGCTCCCAAAGTTTCGTATGAATTCAGACAACATTAATTGAATTGTATTTAGTGATAAAACAGCAGTGATACTCAATCCCTCACTAGCCTGTAATAGGGTTGTGACTTGTGAGTGAGACAACAATTTAGATAGCACTGTCAAACGAATCTATAAAGCCAATACAAACTGCAGCATCACCACAGCCATATAAAACATGAGAAATATGTCATGAGGAGTATTCTCAAACCTCTTATCAAGTTGCATGGAGAAGGGTTAGTGCAGTGTAGTGGGCCTAGTAGTGGCGATCCCTACTTTGTCAGGGCAAGGACCCTTAGCTGAGTGAGAGACAAACATTGAAGACCATCAAACCTAATCAAGAAGTAGTCAACTCCGCTTCAATAAGCATCAAACAGATCCTGTAACCAGGAATTATAATGACCAGTGTCAAAGTCTATGCTGCTTATAAATTAACCAGAATCAATCAAACAAGACCGCCATCTAGTGACGAAATGAGGCCATAGCAGAATATGTCCAAGAAAAGTCCTGCCACCAATCAGAACAATATTCTATGTAAACTCTCACCCGAGCTTTAGCCTCTATCCTTATTACTCTGTGGCTTCAGCATTACATGGGCTTTGGTGAGTAATTTGAGTAATCTCAGCTCCTCAGACTGCTGGAATTACGTTATGCAGTCTGAGCCCATATACGATGGGAGATATTTCTAGTAATTCCATTATTCCTGTGCATTCGATGGGTGGATTCATCGGGTGCAACTCTTGACGTGGACTACACGGTCTGTATTAATTTGACCTTCACTTGTAATCGACCCGACGACCCCATCCTGGTTGGTGGTGTATATCCACGGATATCCCAAGCCGTCTCTCCGTCTTTTTACCTGTACTATATTTTTACCTGTATACTTAGAAACAATGGGGCAAAACTGGGGCAACAAAAGAAAATAGCAGCACACCCTTACCATATACAGCTTCCCTTCTATTGCAGTGACTTGACTTAATCCTCTTTACCCCGTCGAGGGGCATAGGGCGTCCACCAGAGCTCTCCATCTCACTCTCTTCTGGGCCTGCGCTTTTGCTTCCTGCTAGCTCATTCCAATGTCCTTTAGATCCTGGAGAGTAGAACGTCTCCAGGTGTTTCTTGGCCTACCCTGTTTCCTCTTCCCCTGTGGGTTGTAGTCCAGGGCCTGCCTTGTGGTGTTATCTGTGTCCTTTCTAAGGGTGTGGCCTATCCAGTTCCACTTTCTGCGTTTGATGGTACTATAGCTTCTATTGCAGTGCACGCAGGCAAATGGTTTGGGATACTTGGGACAGTGGTTTATAGGAGTTGAGTTGCTTAAAGTAACTTTGACTATCAACTTTATCTGACTAGTGACTTTGTCTGTCTAGTATTGTTTCACTGGGAAAACAGACCCAGCAGCATGTGGTGTTTGTTACAATGGCAAAAAAGCTGGTGGGCTGTTCTCTCTCTCCTTTTATACTGGTTGGTGATTTTATACTGGCCCAGGTGTGTCACAATCTCCACGACACGCCTCCAATCTCTACTGCCACTCCCACCATCCATCATCAGCACTGGAAAACACTAACAGTGGATTATACACAGACCAAAACACCACTGGGCCACATAGGACCGTAACACAGAGCTCAAACTGTTTTATGATACCATAGAGGCTGCAGAAGAGATGTGTGCACTGTAGACGTGTGTGGCGTGTGTGTGTGTGTGAGAAATTAAAATATCTATAGGACGCTACAATAGCTGGACTAATCACTAGTCACCTGGTGCAAAGAATGAGACCTGCTCAAGTCAGCCAAAAACAGGGAAATAACCATATAGACTTCCGGCATCTGAAAACGCCTACAACCAAATCCCCTACTCATGGAGACCCCTACAACCAAACCCTATTCACATCCCCTACTCATGGAGACCCCCTACAACCAAACCCTATTCACATCCCCTACTCATGGAGACCCCCTACAACCAAACCCTATTCACATCCCCTACTCATGGAGACCCCCTACAACCAAACCCTATTCACATCCCCTACTCATGGAGACCCCCTCATGACATTCTGAGCCATGTTGCTCCACCAATACATTTTATATGACTTTACAAAGCACAACGCATGCATTTCCTCAGACAGATATGGGAATACAATTCCAGTTCTCATCCAGTTCTTCACAGCAGTCATTCAGAGTACTCCTACATCATCCATCAACAGCATGGCACAGTAAACCTGGACCGAAAACAGCACAACTTAAAACAAAGCGCAATTTGCCACAGCATTTACCCACACACAATACACAAAGCAACTGCCTTAAAAAAATAAAGACAATGAGCATCTTTTAAATAAATATCATTTATTGAAAATATTGCATGTAGTCAATTGAAAACAAAGAAGTGTTCTTTCCTCCGTTAACTTCTAGCAGACAGGAGAACAATTCAGACTACGGCCCTGCTCATAGATGGAACAATAACTGAGTACACTCTCCTTTCCTAAAGTAGTTCCCGTGGAATTTGAGTGTATTCCTAATTACATCATTACCACGAAGAATGATTGCAAGCATGTGTTTCATTCATGCATACCTCGAAAACGGTGTGAAACTACAGTCCGTTTGAAATGGCAAGTTAAAAATGCACCGTCATGATTATACTGAAAATAAATGCACGAAAACAAATAACGGTAAAGAAATAGGAATGCATTGTTTTGCACGAAGACTGCAGACTGGAATGACCTTGCTCCAATATACTGCATGTCGTCTCCGTCGGTTGGAAACCTCATATGTCCAAAACTGTGACTTCTCAGGATAAAAATTCAAAAGTAGCAGATCTACAAGCTCAAAACACAGTACGAACAAGCTTGTAAATCTGCCACTTTTGAGTGGCGCTGTAGTACATCAAGTAGGGCATTAACTTATGGAAAGAAAAAAACCCCACAAAAAGTTAAAATATGGAGATAAGAGGTTTCTGCCTGACAGCAACGATATACTGTATATAACTGTAGTGAAGTAGAAGGGTCATAAAAAGAAATATGAGAATGAAGTGAAGGCAGACATTTCAAATACCTCCCTCGGTGCTGTGTCATTAGTCCGACGGCACCGCATTATTACGCACGCAAAGCTAGGTAGGAATGGGATGTCGGAATTATGGGCAGTCCTCCCTCCCTCACGTTTTAAAATTTTAAAAATCTAAACTTATTTAATAATATCATTAAAAATATCATTTAAAAGCGTGTAGAACTCGTGACAAGATTTAGTGTCCGATTCAGCTTTGATAGATCGTGTATTTATGATTTAATTTTAATTTGTTAAATAGGACGTAGTGAAGTGAATTCATGTCGGCGTACTGGCTAGAAACGGAATGGGATCCTGAAAACATAGCTTGTTGTGTCAAGAGCCATGATCAGAAACTGGCATTTAATGGCACAAGGAGGAATCTATCAAATGTAAGACATAAACTAACATGTGAGTCAAATGGAGGTTTGTACGAAATTACCCAATTCATAAAAAAAGACTAAAACAAATAAAAACAACAAACACTTCCCTCAATTATTTGCAAAGGCTTGACATCCATATCATCCATGTCAGAGTTAATCCTGATTCATACGTAGCACCAGAAATAGGCAATCTACAAGCTCCTCACACTGCACTGTGCTACACGCTTGTAGATCGCTTAATCCATTTTGGGCGCGAACCCCTTTTGGTGCTAGCATTATGTTATGCTTTAGCTATTGAAAAATAGCAGATCTACAAGCTACGAGCTTGTAGGTCTGCTATTTTTTGAAAAATCGAAGAACGACTGACATAGAAACATAGCTTTTTCAGAAAACTGTCAGGATGTAGAAGACAGTTTTAGAATCTGATCTCAGGTCAGAATGGGTTATTGTCGGTGGGCAACACCCGCACGCTAAGCAGAACTCAGGGATCAGGAATCTCGGGCCGATTCAGACCCCAAGTCTGTTGGCTTGCGTCAACACCACCTTTAGTACCGGCATGAAGGCTGATATCTCGCTGAAGTTGCTGCTACTGACTATGTGGGTGTGAATATTGAGGCAGTCTGCGTAAGATCGAGACTCAATGCGTTTTGCCATGTTGTGAAGTCCTCCTAGAATGGCTGGGGAGAGCTGAAGAGAAAATAGAGCAGTAAAGTCATAAAAACATCACAGCATACCTATTTTGATACAGACTTTTCTTTGCAACAGTATGTCATGTTTCTAATCTAAAATGATATGGTCTCAACACCCTATTGATCTCCATCATGCGATGTAGCACCGTTACAGTTATAGCCAGTTATCGTTCTACTGATAACGTTTTTGATTAATCAACAATCAAGTAAATCGAGAAACATAATTATGTTGTGGGATAATCTTCTAAACATGATTATATATGATCAACGAATATATACAATACAATACATAACATTTGTGTCGCAAAAAACTACTTTCTGGCCTCGACAGCCCATACATCCAAACAGAAAAGTCCCATCTGATTGCATTAAACAACGTTAAACAATGTTAAACTCACTTTGCATGTTGCTTTGCCACTCGATGTGCCATTCACTTTAAGCATGCGCATACCCTCTATAGTTTGAGAATCACTGATATAGAAACAGGTCTTCAAGAAGACATTTTGTAAAAATCTGGTCTCAGGTCTTAATAGGTTAAAATTATCACAACTCACTGGATTTTTATATACGTTGGCTATTCAAAAATAGCAGATATACAAGCTCGCAGCTCTGCACCTTGTACAGTTGGATGCTCCGCGGCCAAAATACATATTATTTTGGGGCGTCTTGAGATTACAACGTTTGGGAACCACTGCTTCAAAGGAGATACTCACCGTTTGCTCTCTGAGTTTGTCGTAGAGTGATTCCAGTCGTTTGCTGGCATCGTCCAACTTCCTCTTGGTTTGCTGAGGGATGAAGACAAACTCTGATGTGATGTGTGTAAAAGCATAGCTTAAAACTCATTATCAAAGGGGTCCTTGGGAGTGTAAAATAAACAAACAGAAGAAATCAATAACTCTAAAATAAGCTTTGTTTCTCCCCGTTTCCTGAAAGGATTTTGGACACACTGTACATGGTTTCCACCCAACAACAACCATATAGTGAAACAGACATTTTTGCCACGGACATACAAAATTAGTGGACAAATAATATTACAAATATTAAATAATATTACCAGAAACACAAAGAGATAGCCCTGAATGACCATAGAAGGTCTGTAACTCTGATTTTGACATTGACGTTCAGTAATTGGGTCTTTGCCATGGACACATTTGTACAGACATCCCTGGACTTACGGGATCGGTGGCTGCAGCCAAGCACTTGTGGATGAGGCCTTCAAAGGTGGTCTTTAGGACCTGATGCTCCTCTGGGATGGGCTTCTTGGTGATCTTCTCAGCAGGGATGGACTGCATGGGCTGTGTGAGACAGACACACACACACACACACACACACACACACACACACACACACTTAACCCTGCCCTTCGGAAATAGCCGCTCCACAAAGCTGGGGGGCTTGTAGATCTGCTACATTCAAAATATTAATTAATTAAAAGTTACGGGCCGTGGAACTCTGGTAATAATATGTGTCAGTCAGAGACAATATTCTAGGTGGTGATGGTTATGCTTTAATGTACATGATATCATGGGGAGAAGTACGTTAGACACACAGTCTGACACAGATTGCTGGACTGCATGGACAGACATTGGACACAAGGCTCAGACCATAGTTACACTCTAGCTGCTACACGGACAAGCTGAACCATAACAGACAGGCTGTAACAACAACAATAGCAATCAGGCCTAGCGGAGACATGTTGGCTCCTACAGTCTACCAGATGTCATGTCATATCATAATGCACCGTTTCCCAAACAGTGGATGGCAGACACCTTGTCATGGGTCCCCTTCGTTTGTGTTTCCTACATGTGGTTTTTAATTATTATTATTTTTTTAAATTACAAAAAACATTCCAATGATTTTTTTTTCAGTAATGTCATGAAGAAAAATGTAAGAAATTTGACATGATTTAGAACAAATATTTTTTTAGAAGTGCTACTTTCACTAGTTTGGGTCCTGGGCGAATATCTAATTTCAGTTTTGGGTCACAGGCTGAAAGGTTTGGGAACCACTGTCATATTATACAGTTATAAGTAGCATGATGTATAATTCTTCTACGGGTCCCTCCCTGGCACAACATCTGTCCAGATTGGCGTTCTGCGTGGCCATATCAATTTGGGGGTGACCCTCAACATGAAAAACTGTTTGAGAACCACTGGTTTCAGCAGTTCAACCTTGTAACCCTAAGGTATATATAGGGGGATTGTTCCTTTAACTGTGTTGGCGGGCTGAGGCTGGGACGAGGAGTATTATGGGATATCTTGTGTTTACTTTCTGTTCTGGTGTGCAGGGAAGCGGTTGCATTATTGAGAGGAAGAGAGATATTACTTTGTTTGTTCACTACGGAGATTGGATACAGAATTAGAACCCTGGCTGATCAGTGATCACGTTTGTCCTTTTGAATTATTATTTTGTTTATTAAATCACCAGTTCTGCAACACGGACTCCTTTTCCTTTATAGCATAGCAAGAAAGCATAAGGATTATTCCGGAGAGGAGAGACACGGTGGTTATATCCTTTGCGCATTTCTGTCCATGCGTATAGGCGCCTACCTGTATCACATCACCGATCGGTGCTCCTGGGGCCCCTTCCACACTGGTCGGGGGCATTGCTGGATTCATGGGTGGATGATGTGGGAGATGCTGCTGTTGCTGCTGCATGCCTGAGTACGGAGCCTGCACGCCGGGCGGGCCTTGTTGTACCATGGTCTGGGAGGGTATGGAGGGTACTGGCACAGCCTGGTGGCAATACGGGGTTGTGTCACGCTCACAAAATTGCAGTCGACGATTCATTAATTCACAATTTAATTGTGTTCATTATTATTTTTGGCATTGGAATATGTAAATTAAAGTCACATTTCAGACGTTTGCACAGGGCAGATGAGACAAATAACTTAAATATGCAAAGAAATTACTTGAGTGACCGGGACTAATAATCAAATTACTAACGTATAATAATTTATTATATAAATAATAAAATTGCAGAAATAGCCACTCTACAACTCACTGTGAGCTTGCAGAGCAGCTATTTCTGCAACATAATTATGACGATTACGTAATATTGTGATAATTATGATTATCGTCTCTGTCGGGTGGAAACCACAGTTACCACACATGTCCAAAACTGTTACTTTTCAGGATTCAAATTCGAAAGCATACTTTTGATGGTTTTGTGTGTGTGTGATCAAGCAGGGAGTTCATTTACAAAACAAAACAAAAAGATCCAAGGTTTCTGCCCGACTGAGACTACATGTAATGATTGTGCCAGGCCTGACCTGAGGTTCTCCTCCCAGTGGGGTCATGATGGGTGCAGTGATGGGTGTCGGAGGAGTGTAATTCTGAAGACCCTGTTGAGTGATGAGACATCATGTCAACGCTACAGTCATTTGAGAAGTGTGTTGTCTATGTTTATTTGTTTCATACATAAAATGCTAAAAGGGTGCTAAAAAGGGAAGCATAACAATTTATCAAAATGAGCAGAAAACTAAAAGACAGGAAAAGAGATGGGGAACACATAAAGCTATTATTATGACATTTATATTTTTGGGACATTCTGCTTTATGACTTGAGTACTTTCAATACTTCAAGTACATTTTCATGCCAATACATTCGTACTTTTACTCAAGTAAATTTGGAATTCCGGACTTTGACTTTTGGCAGACCAGTCAAAAGGAAGCCGCAGTAATCTAATGTATACTTAAAATCATGCGTCAGGTTTTCAGTGTCAGCCGGAAACTGCTGCACCGTGGCAATCTCAAAAGCTAGGGTTACGTGGTTAATGAGATGGTCTGGCTCAGAGTCAGACTAACCTTCTTCTTTGCTGCTCTGTTCAAGGCAGGAGGGTCATTCCAACCATTCTGTGGGCCTGTGTAAAGAAAAATAATCTTGAAGCATTTAGTCATTCATTTCTACGAAGTAAGTAACTAACTCACTAGTTAAAACTAACCCAGAATTATTATGTGGTGTACTATTGTTATGAATAGAAACAGTAACAAAACAAATCTATCTTGATTAAAAAACAGCTATAATGGCTAAAATTATGATATTTCAGGTAACTGTTGAGACTCATCGTGAAATGAAGGTTCTCAGCTAGCTATAATGTTTTTAGTATTTTGTTCACTACACAGCAACAAACTTCTCATTTCTTTCTCAGGTCTGAAACATTATTTATGATGACACCGGTTCTCCACATCATGTCTTGACAAAACAAAACAAAGGCAACGGTCTCACTCATTTGGACCAAAACGACACCCCTCTCTCAGCACTTTGGTAATCCACTGATTGAGTCTAAGAAGCCAGGGGTCTTCAACCGGGGTCCGGGATCCCTCAGAGTTACTTCCCTATTCTGGGAGGAACAGTCCCTGAAAACAGCCGATCCACAAGCTCACAACACGTTGCAGCGTGACACGTTGTGAGATTCTAGATCGGCTATTTAGAGATTTGGTGGAGGGAAAAGATTGCAGACCGAGTAACCCTAGCCCAAAGGCCATGAACATGAATCCAACATTTTTAAACAAACTTAAACCATATATTTACACAACACAGATGATACGTGCTGTCAAACAGCTTCATCCCTCTCTAAGCCAGTAGTTCTCAGCTTTTCAGGCCATGACCCCCCCAAATAATCATACTTTAACTGAGGAATTGTGGGAGTTGAGTACATTTAGTTTGACTCTGTTCCACAAATAGATATTGTGAACATAGCCGATCAACGAGCTCTGGCGTTATGAGCTATTTTCATACTATTATTTGACAAATGTTATTTTCTTGGTGTTAAAATTGTCACTTCACTGTCATCCCCAGCAGGACTCGAACCCAGGACCTTCTAGCTGTGAGGCGACAGCGCTAACGACTGCGTCACCGTGCACCCAGTTCTCTGAAAGGCAGAGGGATTCGCTCGAGATGGAGGCCGTTGCCGTGTGTACCTGAGGCTCCGAACGGTGGAGGAGGAGGCATGTACGTTGCAGGAGGCGATCCGGGCCCACCGTGTTGAAAAGACCCCCCAGAGGAGGTGTAGGACAGAGGAGCAGGAAAGGAAGGAGCGGATGAGGTTGGAAGGACAGGAGGGTGGTGCGAGGGGGGAGCGGAAGAGGAGGACAAAGGAGGAGGTCCGGGATAATATGGAGGCTGAGAGTACTGAGCCAGAAAGCCCGGGGGCTGCGGGGCAGAGCAGGGCATGGCAGAAGAAGAGACGGCCTGGGCAGAGAGCGGGTATTGGAGAGGCTGATAGATATGTGGGCCCCCGTCTCTGGGTGGAAGCTGGCCGACCTGGGCGTAGGCTGAGGTGCACACAAGATAAACAGTTGCCGTTAAAAGTTGCCAGTGAGTGATGTTGTTTTTGTTAAATAGCTCTATACCGTGACAGTAATCATTGCTATAGACTCGGTTTGTTCAGTAACGGGAGTCTCGCCGTCTCTCCCGCTCCTTAACGCATTCTGACCTGAGATCAGATTCTATAAATGTCTTCTACATCCTGACAGTTTTCTGAAAAAGCGATTAAATTTAAGCTGATGAATTGGTGAGCTGGAGAGAAGGGCGGTTACCCCGTTACTGAACAATGATTACAATCAATGAGCAATGATTACTATCACAATAAAGACATTTAACGTTTTAATAAAAAACTATTGTTTTAACCAAAACAATATCACTTACAGCACATTTAAGCCCGATTTATACATTTACTTAGTTGCGTGCAGAGTGCTGAAAACAGCAAATCTACAAGTGCCGTGATGCATTTGTGATAGTTCTGTGACACATTTGTGACCTTATTTTCAGCACCAGGCGCGCAACTAAGTATATAAATCAAGCATTATTGACAGTTGTATTTCATGCTGAGATCTGGTCCATGAAAAGAAAAGTTTCATGTATATATTATAAAAGGATTCAGGCAACAAGGCAAACGTGCAGAAAACTAGATAGATAACATCCACTCTCATCTCATGTTAGAAACACTAAAACAATTCCTCTTTAGAAGAGAACTACTAAAATAAACAGGCACCGTAGGATCAAAGGATTAGGATAGGATCAGAGGCAAACATTCACTATCAAAAAGAAAATGTTTGACGTTTGTTAACGGATAAAAGAGCGACGGGGTGGATAAGAGTATGTTTGACCAGGAGAGCAGTTCTACTCTGCCTTTCTTCAAGGAACACGGCTGAAAGTAATCTACTCTGATTCTGTAGAGGTGCAGTGTGGCAGACCTCCTGGTACAGGTGACAGTACATGTATTGTACACAACACTTACGGTGGTACTGTTGAGAGTACATGTATTGAGGAGCGGTGGATGAGGGGGGAGGCGCGGCCGCTCCTGCGGGAGCTGGCATTCCATACACGGGGCTTGAGGGCTCCACCTGCAAGAACACACAACATTGCTATGGTTTTAACGGCATATTATCAATATCAACTCTGTTGTGTTTTGCCAATGAATTGGTGCCCACTTGCCATATTCCTCAGCAGTACTGTGGGCCCATGGGAATGGTTTGTGTGGAAGGGAGAGGGACTTGGGTGGCGAGGGGAGAGGGGGGGGTATATACCTGTGGGTCTGGGCCAGTGCCTACTTGAGGAGGGGGGGCACTGGGGAAGGCTGTAGGGGTTTGGTTACTCCAGGAGGTAACGGTAGAGGTAGACCTGGCCTGAAGTACGTACACACACATAGACACACACACGCGCGCGCGCGCACACACACACACACACACACACACGTTGGGTTGCAACAGTTAATCTAACCAATCGATTATAATAAAAGAATAAAAAAAGTAATTTTATCAAATACCCGATTAAAAATCAATCCCTATTTTGGTAATGTTACTATAGGCGAAAGGTTTAGAAAAGAAACAGTGAAAATAGATCTGTACAATATCCCCCTGTGTAATGAAGTATAAAATAAAGATTAAGTGATTTATCGATTTTGTTGATATATAGAAAATAAAGAAAATATTAAAAGATATGGAAAAGTCATCAATAGAATAATCTGAGAATATAGCTGAGAATATAATGGATAGTTGCATCCCTGAAGACAAGTCAACCATCCATTCATCACATCACATCACCAGGAAGCAGGAACAACACTGTAGCACTCACACAACACAACACGCATAGCGGAACATCCCCAATTAACATCCCGTTATAATGTGACAAATGTATTGAAAGGTTTTTTTTCCCTATATAACAAATAAACAAGACAATGATATTTTCATGTTACAACATACAAACTTATCTTTTTATAACAACACTAGTTATCTTGTTACAAGGTTAAACTTGCAGGCATAGCATTACGAGGTGAATCGCTTTACGTTCTATAACAATATATAAGTTGTCACATGTGAAGCATTATAACAAGACAAATAGTATATTGTTATAACAAGGTAAGTGTGTATGTCATAATAACATAGATGTTCAGCTGTATAGCACATGAACTTGTAAGTGGTTAAGTGCGTCTGCTGGTTTTATAAACATTTAACCAATTATTAACAAGAGCGTGCGACTAAATAATAACCAATACTGGATTTCCGCCCGACAACATGTTGGTGAGAGAGGGTGAGTGGAACGTACTGGCTGGTAATACTGAGGTGGCACTGGGGTGGAGGCAGGTACAGCCATGGGTAGCGGGGCTGCTGCAGGAGGCTGGGGCACCATGGCCTGGGGTTGGCCTGGGTGGAAGGCAGCAGCAGCAGCAGCATGAAGGGCAGTAGAAGGCTGGGCCTGAGGGCCAGGCGGCTGGGTCAGAGCACTCTGGGGCTGGGCTGCTGCTGCTGGGGCCGCTGGAGCTACTGCTGCCTGTTGTTGTTGTCCCAGAGCCCGGCTCAGGCGCTCACGGAGCTGCTGTACCGCCACCTAGTGGAGGGGAGAGGGAAATATAACTGCAATTGGACCAGCAAAGACAAAGCACAACGAATGGTCTAGCGTTATTGCGTGGTTCTCAATCTGTGGGTCCGGAGCGGTCCGGCGGGGGGTGACAGTGAAGTGACAATTCAAGACTTCTAGACTTATGCCTGCCTGCCACTTGAGCATATTTTTTATTTATTTTTTGGTATGCATCAGAGTAACCTGTGACACGGCGACGACAGGCCCAGGAAATAATTCCCCATGCTTTTCCCCATAGACATTTAAAAATATATTTATTTAAAGCCTCGAACAAAGCCAACTCGGATCGTGACAAATCATGACAACAAACACAATATTTTGGGCCGAACAAATAATTACAAAGAAGAAAAAATAAAAGTGTTGTAACCACCTTTCTAATTATGTGATCTTACAGATCTTTAAATAAATACTTTTTGAAATGTCTATGGGGAAAATGAAGGGAATTATTTCCTGGGCCTGAAGCGGGACTGCGACGCTCTTTCTATTCAATTATATATCTTTTTATTTAACACTTTAAAGATCAGCAGGTCCACACGTTTGTCAGTGTTATGATTAAAGATAACAGTGAATAAAAATGTCTATGTTCCACCTTTCTCATATACTTCCTGTAGTACCTATGTGTACCACTAGGGGTAGACATACACCCATTTATGAAAACACTAACTGCACTAGACTAGAAGACAGATTTCTAAAATATAACACATCAACTCTGATATGAACTAGAATACTTTGAAAAGGTTTGACACCCTCTCACATCTAAAAACAATTTTTCACAGTACAGACTATAACATTTTGCACAGAGCAGATGATTAACAATTAATTTGACAAAATAACAAATAGAAATAAGCCTCTCAGTGTAGTTCAGCAGCTCATAAGCAAAATTACTTATTAAGTAGCCAAACTACAAGCTGAAAACGATCTGAGCTTGTAGACTGGCCATTTTAGACACCGGCGTATAGAAGAGCATAAATCACGTTATTTGGCCCTCGTTAGCAGCAACAATGTGAACGACGCGTTCCGTACCTGGTCAGAGTTTTCGGGCAGATAGGCGATGGCGGTGGTCAGGCTGCCCTGAGAGGCCAGCAGGCTGGCGTAGCGGCTCATGGTGTCCCCCAGCGGGACCCCCATGGCAGACGAGCAGGAGCCCTGTGTCTGCTCCACCGCACGCCGCAGAACCTCCACCTTCTCAACCAGCTCCTGCAGAGGCCAAGATCACAGCGTTGTGCTTTATTCATCAGCACTCACTCACTTTATATTTAATAGGATTCTTGTTTTATTTCAAGTTTAAAGCGGAAGTGAAGCCACTTCCACACTTCCATTTTGTCTTTACAGTCACGCAAATTTATCCTAATATAAACATAAATCATCTAAACGTATAGCTTGTTGCTTAGCCGAAATGGAAATACTGAACTGACAAACAGATTTTCGGGAGGTGTAGTTCCAGACTCTATATAGCATTCGAAGATTGTGGAATAGTTGTCTGGCTATGCGAGACTACCCCAGCAGCAACCGTGCACCCGATTGTTGTTAAAATGTTTGAATAGCAGATAACGAAGCTCGTAGACGGGCCATTTAAAAAAACCTTTGCATAGTGCACTTTGCAAGTGGCTAAACTGATCTAGATGCTAAAATTAACACATTCTGCTGGGGGACCCCCTCAAGGTCCACCTGGCGGTGGACGGTCTGTGGCACACACCTGGAGAGAAAGCGGGCAGTGTCCGTTCTGTGCCTTGGTCCAGCAGGACACCAGTTTCTCCACGTTGCCGGCACAGATGTAACACAGACAGGCTTGGATCTGCAGCTGGCTGTCTGCTGCCGTCTCTAGCCTTCCACCAAGAACGTCTGAGTTGAGGAGACGGACACATATATATAGTGACATGGAGCAAGTAGTTGATGTGCTTTGAAATGCACGCAGTGGTTAAGCCGCAAGCGTAATAGGTCATGTTAGTATACTCACTACAGAGGGTGCAGAACTCGTCAGGGTGAGAGTAAGTCATGACAGCAGCCAGAGCCTCCTTCCAGCTCCTCAGGTCACATGTCTGCAGGATGTCATTCCAGTCCTTCAGCACCACCGCACTGATCAGCTGCAAGACAATCATAACGATATAACGTTATTACATTGCTCTGTATTATTTTCATAGTAACTGCCATTAGTTATTAAGAGTTCTTCCAGTATCGGAAAAGATGCCGATAGTGCCTAAAATGCTGTTGTTGGTATCGCGGAGTATGACAGTTACGATACCATGTTATTTATCACTTGATGATTTATGGAATATGTAAAAAAGTATAGGGTAAAATGAATATAATCATGAAAAACCATGAATGAAATGAAATAAATAGGAATGAATGTCATTCATGAATGTCCAGTATGTCATTCAGTCATCATTTATTTTGTATGTTCAATGCTTCAATGTTTCATTTTATAGTAATGCTGTACGATTTACATTATTACTTTACTAACTTGTAGCTGCAGCTGCACTACATTTGCATTTATTCCCAGATCAGTGGTTCTCAAACTTTTTAATTTCAAGGACCCTCATAACTTCCATTTGTACACCCTGAGTTACAGAGCTGTAAGGCTCCATTTGGAACCCCCCCTCAAGGAACCCAGAGACAACTGGACCCCACAAAAGTTATGGGAATCGGTAGAGCGTCGCAGTCCCGCCCCCTCCAGAGACCCGGAAAAGAAATCCGTTAATTTTCCTCATAGACTTTTCAGAAAGTATTTATTTAAAGACGTTTACGCCGCGGACAAAGCCAACTGCTGTCGTGACAAATCATGACAACAAACACAATTTTTCGGGCTGAACAAATAATTAGAAAGAAGAAGAAAACGGCAGGTTACAACACTTTCTTTTTTTTTTTAAATTATTTGTTTGGTCCAAAATATTGTGTGTTGTCATGATTTGTCACGACAAGAGTTGGCTTCGTACGATGCTTAAAAAAGGTCTTTAATGAACATTTTTTTAATGAACGTTTTAGCTGCACTCCACTGGCTCCCAGTACGTTTTAGAATCCATTTTAAGATTTTATTGTTTGTTTTTAAATCTTTAAATGGATCAGCGCCAGTTTATGTTTCCGATCTCCTAAAACCCTATGTTCCATCTAGGACCGGTCACTGAGGTCAGCCAATCGAATGCTCCTTGTCATCCCCAGGGCAAGGTGTGAGAGAAGAGGGCACCGAGCCTTTTCACTCATTGCTCCTAAACTGTGGAAGCAGCTACCTAGCCGTGCCAGGCTGGCTCCAACACTACCTGTTTTTAAAACGCATCTTAAAACTCATTTCTATTCCCTGGCTTTTAAACCGTGAATAATGTGTACTCCTGAGTGTTTGATTTTATTGTATATGTTTTTATTACTGTATTGTATTATGTTTTATTACTGCTTTGCCTAATTGTACAGCACTTTGGTCAACTTTGTTGTTTTAAATGTGCTCTATAAATAAAATTGGATTGGATTTTGAATAAATAAGTTTTGAAATGTCTATGGAAAAAATGCATTCGGATTCATTTCCTGGGCCTGGCGTCGTCATGAAAGGGGACGGTACTGCGACGCTCTATTGGAAAGGAAAATATCGGTAGGCCCTACATCTTTAGTTATGGGGGGTACGTGGGGCCTAATGCATATCAATATCAAACTGGGGGTCCTTAAAATAAAAAAAGGTTTTGAGATTCACAGCTCTATGGTCAGGTCACCTTGGTCAGTTTGCTGGTGGTCTTTGTGAAGTACTTCCTCTGGGTCTTCTCCAGCAGCTCTGTGCCTCCCGCTATGGCCAGGATGATGCTGTCCGCCATGCGGTTGTCGTGGAGACACAGATCCACCGCTCCCGCAAAGTCTCCAGTCAGCAGGGCCTGCGTGATGAGCCCGTCCACATCTGCATTGAAACACATTGATTATCGTCCACATCTGCATTGAAACACTCGTTATCGTCCACATCTGCATTGAAACACTCATTATCGTCCACATCTGCATCGAAACACATTGATTATCGTCCACATCTGCATTGAAACACTCATTATCGTCCACATCTGCATTGAAACACTCATTATCGTCCACATCTGCATTGAAACACATTCGTTATCGTCCACATCTGCATTGAAACACTCGTTATCGTCCACATCTGCATTGAAACCGCATTCATTATCATCGTAATCTTTCTTGTTTATGAAGAGACAGTGAGAGCTGTTCAGATTATACAAATATTAGCAGCAATGTGCATGTCATGCACGTGGATGGAGATGCATGACACCCAGCAAACAGCATGTATGCAAGTTTGAGAACCACTGATTGCGAACGCAGTGATTGCGAACTCAGTGAGCACTTACTATGAGACCTAGCAGATCATGTCTGTCTGTCTGTGTGTCCGTGTGTCCCCCCTTTGTGCCCATATATGGAGCTGAGTGATTTGTTTGTGATTGATGCAACACACTCCATATTTGGACGTATAGCTGCTTTGGGGACTCCTTGGTTATGGCTAAGTTAAAAACTTAACTTAAAAATAACTTAACTTAAAAAAAGAATAACTTAAAAATAAATCTTAAAAAAACCCAAATATGTATGAGCTGCGTTCGCTTCCCGCGTTTGCGCGTCTTACTGGTTAAATAATACTTAGCTGACCGGGGAACCCCAGGGCTCTATACTAGGTCTGCTAGTATTTCACTCTACACCAAATCTCTTTACACATACTGTAGCCGATCTGTAAGCTCACAAAATGTTGTGATCCTGTAGATCTGCAACTTTGGCAGTATGTTTGCCCCACTATGAACACATTTGGGTGGTTGTGGTTTTACTGTGCACAATTAATTACACATTATAGGAATCAACACTTGAATAAGCTCTGGGTTGAAAAACAGCACACCTATGATAATATGGCAATATGTACATTTCGTAAAAATAATTATGTATCATGGAAAATGACAGTTCAGTCAGATAACTCAAGAATAGATTTAACCAATATTTATTATAGAATGAGAATACAAGTGTGCATAATATAATATATTATCTTGGCGTTCGGCTCTTCTACATTTTTCTCCCTGCTCGGCACAATTGGTCAGCTGACTGCCACATCAGCAAATTACATGTGGGTCTTGCAACACTGTATATACGCCCACATAGTAAAGCAGCACATTAACCCCTCGAATACATTTGTTCCTTGAGCATAGCAAAAACCCACTCGAGACCTCGAGTATTCCTGACTGAACTAACTCTGCAAGCTACGTATCATTTACCTTGGTTGATGCGGAGAGGGGTGGTCAATTCTGTAGGGCGGGGCGGGGCTGGAACCTCCACAGGTTCCTCAATCAAGGCCGGAACCTCCACAGGTCCCTCAACCAATTCCGGAATCATGGCAGGTTCCTCAGTGAAGACAGGAACCATGGCAGGTTCCTCAGTGAAGACAGGAACCATGGCAGGTTCTTCAGTCAAGACAGGAACCATGGCAGGTTCTTCAGTCAAGACAGGAACCATGACAGGTAACGATTCATCAACCAAGGCTGGAACCTCCACAGGTCCATCAACCAAGTCCGGAATCATAGCAGGCTCCTCAGTCAAGAAAGGAATCGTAGCAGGCTCCTCAGTCAAGAAAGGAATCATAGCAGGCTCCTCAGTCAAGAAAGGAATCGTAGCAGGCTCCTCAGTCAAGAAAGGAATCATAGCAGGCTCCTCAGTCAAGAAAGGAATCGTAGCAGGCTCCTCAGTCAAGAAAGGAATCATATCAGGCTCCTCAGTCAAGAAAGGAATCATAGCAGGCTCCTCAGTCAAGAAAGGAATCGTAGCAGGCTCCTCAGTTAAGAAAGGAATCATAGCAGGCTCCTCAGTCAAGAAAGGAATCATAGCAGGCTCCTCAGTCAAGAAAGGAATCATAGCAGGCTCCTCAGTCAAGAAAGGAATCATAGCAGGCTCCTCAGTCAAGAAAGGAATCATGGCAGGATCCTCAGTAAAGACTGGAACCATAGTGGGTTCCTCAGTCCAGAATGGAACCTCGGCAGGTCCCTCAATCAGGGCTGGGAAAGCAGCAGATCCCTCAATCAGGCCTGGGAAGGCAGCAAATCCCTCAATCGGGGCTGGGAAGGCAGCGGATCCCTCAATCAGGCCTGGGAAGGCAGCAGATCCTTCAAACAGGGATGGGACCTGAATTAAGGCCGGAACCTCAGCAGTTCCCTCAACCAGGGCTGGTATCTCGGCACGTTCTTCCTCCAGGACTGGTACCTCAGGCGGTTCTTCCAGCAGGGCTGGTATGACAGCGGGATCTTCGACCGGGGCTGGTATGGCAACGGGTTCTTCCACCAGGGCAGGTATCTCGGCGGGTTCTTCCACCAGGGCAGGTATCTCGGTGGGTTCTTCCGCCGGGGCTGATATCTCTGCGGGTTCTTCCACCAGGGCTGATATCTCGGCGGGTTCTTCCACCAGGGCTGATATCTCTGCGGGTTCTTCCACCAGGGCTGGGGGCTCTTCTGCACTGCTGGGCTCCTCTACTATTGATGCAATCGCTTCCTGAAACGCCACAAAAGGAAAAGAACAAACTTATCCATTGTAATGTTTTTAATCAATGGAGCAACTATTGAAGATATTTGGCGTTACATCAGGGGTAGGCAACGTTTATGATCAAGAGGCATTATTGGCAAAAACAAATAATGAATTCTGTCCGGAGCCTAATATGAAAGTAACACAGCTTAGTGAGTTTAACTACTAATAGGTCTAAACGAGCATGCATTCATATGTATTAAGCCTAATTTAGAAATTTCTTTACTGTCAACGGCTTTCCACACACTATAACCCTAACTCTACTATCCCCTGCAAAACATGGCGCCTAATACCGAGCCCAGCAAAAACTGTTTCCAGTGTATTCCATCTCCACAACGCTAAAGCAGCCAGAGAACTAGACATCTACCTGAGCGGACTCAAACTGAAGCATGCACCCTATCCAACCTACCTTGGTGTGACCCTCGACAGAACTCAAGGAACACCTAAAAGGGACGGCAGCTAAGGTGAAGTCCAGAAACAATCTGCTCTGCAAACTTGCTGGTGCAAAATGGGGGGCGGCAGCCTCCACACTGCGCACCTCAGCACTGGCCCTGTCATACTCTGCAGCAGAATATTGTGCCCCTGTCTGGTCTAGGTCATCACACACACACACACCAAGTGGACACCCAGCTTAATACCACCATGAGAACCATAACCGGGACTATCTGCTCCACACCACTCCCCTGGCTCCCAGTATTATCAAACAAAGCACCCCCACACATCCGGCGAGCAGCAGTCTCTCAAAGGATGCTTCAAAAGGTCAAAGACTCTCCCCATCTACCAATCCATGCAGACATTTTCAACCCACCCACTGCTCGTCTCCCATCGAGATGACCAATTTGGAGGAACCCCCCATCAGCTGACTTCACCATCAAATCAGCTTGGAAAAGGTAATGGGAGTCCAATGAGGTCCCAAACAAACACCTGGTGTCAGACCCCAACCAACAGGTCCCTGGCACCACCCTCCCAAGGAGACAGTGGTCTACGCTCAATAGATTCAGGACTGGACATGGCCCCTGCTTGGCCAGCCTCCACAAATGGGGCAGTAGCCCAAGCCCACTGTGTGCGTGTGCCGTGTGGTGAGGAGCAAACTATGGAGCACATCATAGAAGTTTGTCCTCTCCAAAGACTGGAAGGAGGATTAATCACCCTCCATACAGCAGACCAGGAGGCAACCGCTTGGCTTAAGGACTTTGCATTCGCTAAATAAATACTATCCCCTGAGCTGCCACAGCACATCAGTGGAGTTTTTCTTAAAAGTTTCTTTAGAAATTCAGAAATTGCCCTCTACTTTCTTTCCGATTAGGTTTTAGTTCATAATTCAATAAAATTGCCAATAATTTGGGGGCCCACTTGCAATAGCCTCACGGCCCACACGTTGGGAATCACCAGTAGGTTACTTATCACTCAAACGCAATCGAGCCAGCAGGCTCGTCTGAGCCTACTGACTATTACTAACCCTAACCTCAGTCTTAACCGGCCACGTAAGTCAGTTTCACAATGTATTCGCTTAGGCGGCAGTAACTTCACTTCCGCGTTTCCTAATTGCAGCCAGTAGGCTCTAGGCGAGCCTAACCTACTGGTGATTATCCGTCGATAACATTCAAAGGGCGTGAATCACTGGCCTAGAGTTACAGAAGAGCTGTACCTCCTCCAAGGGGATGTCCGTCTCCTCCACTGGGAGGATCAGCTCAGCGCTTGGCTCTGGATCTGTGGACACCGCTTCCTCTTCTGCGAGGTCAGAGCCTGTTTGGGGGCTGTCTGTGAGCTGGGCCTCTTCTGGCTTGACATTTGCTTGAGCAATCAGGTCAAATACTGCTGCTGGGAGAAGACCAGAGTCTTCTAGAAGTTGCAGATTGGCTGGAGGAGCAGTCAGTTCTACCACGGGTAAAGCCTGGAGATTGAGTGATAAATACACAGACAAATTTAGAAACTAGCTGGTTTACATGATCGACATGTTGTGAGCTTGCACAACCAAGTATAAATAAGTCTTTAAACTCCCAGACAAGCTGATACCTCTTACCTCCACTGGCTGAGTGGTCTTTTCCTCCAGTGCTGCTGAAATCTGCGAAGAAGAAAAAATAATCTGTTAGAGAGTCCCACAATATCACTAATGTGAATAGAAATGGAAATTAAAGTAAATTAATTCATTATTAGTGGCTGAATTGCATGTGGGAAGGCATTGTTGAATAATCTAGCGAAATGGCTATGGGTTGAACGAAATAATTAGTATAGGTACCTTTTTGTTTTGTTCCCCACATTTTGTTCGTAATTATTATTTCAAAACATTTTCTGAAAACATTCCCAAAAAACAATTTCAATGATTCTTTTCAGTAATTTCTTGAAGAAATGAACGAAAAATCATAAATTTGAAAACAGATGTTTAACAAGTAGCGAAAATAGACAATTTACAAGCTCACAGCATGTAAATTTGTGAGCTTGTAGAGCTGCTATTTTCACTAGTTTGGGTCCCGGGGAGACATAACATTTCTCTTTTGGGTCACGGGTTTGAGAACCACTGCTCTACAGAGCATGGCAATTCCGCCAATCAATTTCTAGACATATTGTTTGGGAGTAAAGGGTTTAAAAGCCTAATACATGGGAACCTTTGAAGGTTGTTGTCTAAACCATAGAACTCACCTTTAAAGAAAGTTCCTCTTTGTTGTAACCCAAAAGCTCCATGTACTTTTCACGGACATCGTTATCAAAGTTAACCTGGCAAACAGAAAAGTCACACAAATAACAGTATTTTGTTAAGACAAAAGGTCTTTGTTAAAAGGATAAAGCTCCATGTTCTTGTCGTAATCATTACTATAGTGTTTCTTCAGTAACCGCCCGGGATCTCCTCGTCTCTCCAGCTCTTTAACAGAAAATAAATCTTCCACTTCTTTCTTTCATCACTTCCAATTTCACTTGTTTATCCTATATTGTGTATGATTTCGTGTCACTTTGTGCCACGCAAATAGCTTTGAATATATTCTTCTAAAGCAAACATTTTTAACATATCCTTCCTTATGGGAGTCTCTGGAACAAAATATTTTAAGATGCGGGACGGTGGCCAAATACAATATAATTTTGGTGGTCCTTGACGTGAAGAAGTTTGAAAACCAGTGACATCGAAACTGTTTTTTCCCCCCTTTATCACAGCTTCAGCAAACCGGTCATACCTTCAGGAACGACCAGACTGTCTTCTCAAAGTCGTTTTGCGCCATGTCGATCTTGCTCTGGCAGAAGTTTAGGTAGTCCCCCGCGGACAGCGTGGCCTGCAGCGCTCTGGAGCGCTCCAACAGGGCCGTCTCCGTCACCACCTGGCTGACGTGTACCACGGGCGGAGCGGCCTGCTGAGGCGTAGCAGCCTTCACGTTCTCCAGAGACACCAGCTTCCCACCGAACTAGAGCGGAGAAAGAAACCAAAAGGCTTTGTTTAAAACCATTTAACACGACGGTTGCCTAAAATGTTTGGGCACGCGTCATTATAAGGCAAGCGGTCTACAAAATAAACAGTGAAAGCCTGTAAGCTCACAATCACAATTCTGTCTCAACGTACAGCAAACGAGGCGCCCACAGGTCTGCGGAGCCACTTGGGAGGCTTTTTCAGAGGCTTGACGGTAGCCGGGAGCGCAGAGGTCTGGGGCAGCTGCAGGGGAGGCAGGGTCTGTCCCGTCCCGAACGGATCCATGTTCCCGAATGAGTTACTGATCTGCAACGCATCAGCCCACAAACCAGAGAGAATCAGACACAACCAGACAGTCTTTATACAGCGTTATGAGTTATTAACCAGGTAAACCCCTCTAGTCTGAGAGAACAGGACTTGAGTTACGACTGTACCACTTTCTGGGGCACAAGCTCACAGTCGAACAATTTTAAAATGGTTTTCAAAATAGTAAAAAAAGGTTTTTTTTTTTAAACTAATTATTCATCTTTAATGTCTTTTTTGTTCAAACACGTCTGACAAAAAAGTGTAAAAAGCCACCTCTCATATGCCGATAGACTTAGGTGAGGTGCTGGAGTCACAAAAGTTTAAATAAGAAAAAGCGATGCTCCGCACACTCAAATCGCATAATCGGGTATTTATTATTATTATTATTCTTGTGGAGGAAAGGAGATTCACATTTTGAGCAAGAATCGTGCAGCACTACTTGACACTCCTGCCTTACCTGGTCAGCATCCCTCTGGTTCTGTGCATGGTTACTACCCCCCATGATGGAGTAGACGCCGATGTGACCGTCGAAGGCTGCGGCAGACAGCACGGCAGGGTTCCTGGGACACCACTGGATGTCAAAGCACCACTGAGTGCTGGCGGGGAGCTCGTATATAACCTGGAGAGTACAACAATGCCACGTCAGTCACGTGGTGCAAACAATGAATGGCAATGAAAAAAATACCTATAGTATATCGTCTCTGTCGGAAGGAAAGGAAACCTCATATGTCCAAAACTGTTGCTTTTCATAACTCATTCATATCGAGTAGTGCAGCGTTTCGAGCTTATAGATCTGCTACTTTTTCCGCTTTTGTGTGACGCTGTAGGATGATCAAGAAGTAGTGTTCATTTACGAAAAAAGGGTTAGGGTTAGAATATGGAGATAAGAGGTTTCTGCCCGACAAAGACGACATAATTCAATGAACCGAATGAACCTGAATGTGCTATTGGTAGTCCACACTGAGTTATTGAATGAGGGACCTGTGGTCGATGCAACTATTGTCTGAATATTTACCTCAGCCGTGTTAGGATTCCAGCACAGAATTCTGCTGTCCTTCCCACAACTCAGGAGCAGCTCTGGGTCCGCCAAACTCCATGCGATGGACAGGACTCCCCTGGAGAAACACCACCACAGAAACCCTTTATATTCCACAACTTATTTCGTAAATTAATGCTGCGTTTCAGCATCGACATCACAATGCACACATCTGTCCATACCAAGTTTTCCCGATCCGATATTTATATTTTTATAGAACACATTTATGCCATATCACAATAGTATAATATCCCAAATCACAGACATCATAATATTGATACCAGTGATGCCCGATCACGTTTTTTTTGCTCACGATACGATTACGATCACGTAATCGGATCGGGACAACCCTAATCCCAACCATAGCATTGTCTTCCTCCCCACCCCTCCGTTCTTTGTACATATACCTGTTGATAATACTGAGTTTTCCACCAGTATGTATTGTTACTGTATAGTACCATATTATTGATGAGTCCAATAAAAAGTACAATAGATAGACCACAATTGAAACAAGCCAACTGAGGATGTACTACCGTACCGGTACCGTTAACAAATGTATTAATAAAGTATTCAATTAATGAATCCATCAGTTTTACTTTGATTATATACCCAAGTACCGTGCATCTCCAAAACATTTCTACTAGTTCTAAGAATATTGTGCACGACAAAGCATACATCAAGCCAACAGAGTCAGTACAGTACATGCTCCTCACAAACACTGTGAACTGCATTACCGCGTGTGGTTCTCAAAGATCTTGAGAGGGGAGGTGGCAAATCGCAAGTCCCACATCTGGATGACAGGCATTCGGTCATCCTCGGAGGCCAGGACCAGCTGAGTGGCCACTTCCGGGTTCCACGCCAGCCCAGAGCAATGCATCTGAACAAATCCCAGACACAAACAAACAGGCATAAGTATTCATGTATTAAAGCTAAATTAAATCTCACAACAAAAAAAAAGTGAAAGTGCGAAAGTAAAGTGTTTGAGAACCACTGGCTATTGGAATTGTACAGCAGAGGTGAAGTTCACATATAATACCAGCTCTGACAATGTGATAAAACTGGTTTGTGTTATGATGGAGGCGATTCCAATTCCTCGATGTTGAATCCGGTTCCTCCAGTTCAGAATACCAACCCCATTCTTCATGCAACTAAATAGTACAATGTACAGATGTGGTTAAAGCTGCCAAATATCAGATTGGTTTTCTCATAATCGGCCGATACCGATACTGATCTTGTGCGTAAGGGGACATTTTTATTATTTCCAAAATGAATGTCAAAACCCACATGAAAACTGTCCCTTTGTGTGGCGAGGAAGGAGAGAATGTTTAGGCCTGTCACAAAGATGCAAAACTATATTATTATACTATATATCTAATTGACTTTTATACCACTTGAATGGTATAAAAGATCGTTTTCTCCAGATCAGGTAAATTGCCGATCGGTGGCCGATCAATCGGAGCACTTCTAAAATTAACTCTTGCACTGTGGTGAGTTTTTTTGCTGCGTTTTGTGCGGATCCGAAAGTAGTAGGCTATCACTAGCTGTCAGCCTGTCACCAACACCCCACTAGACAGTAGAAAGTAGTAGGCTATCACTAGCTGTCAGCCTGTCACCAACACCCCACTAGACAGTAGAAAGTAGTAGGCTATCACTAGCTGTTAGCCTGTCACCAACACCCCACTAGACAGTAGAAAGTAGTAGGCTATCACTAGCTGTCAGCCTGTCACCAACACCCCACTAGACAGTAGAAAGTAGTAGGCCATCACTAGCTGTCAGCCTGTCACCAACACCTCACTAGCTGTGGAAAATTTAAACTTTATACAAACGGAATATTCAGCGGCAGTGTGCAAACGTGAGTGACATAAAAGAACATTTTAATTTAGGTCCTTCAAAATTCTCTCCAATATTCGTCCCAAAAAAACGCACCAGTGTGAAAACACTTTTACAGGTCTGTAACTCTGAGAGTGTGCAAAAAAAGACGTGAGGATTGATTTGATTGATTTGTACACTCAGAGTTATGTGTACCCTCCATGGTCTAAAAAGGCATGGCAAACTAGGGGGTCTTTGAAAATGATAACGTTTTAGAAGCGCTGTTGTCAAGGAAGGTATGAGTATTACTCATATGCTTAAAGCATAGAGTCGTAATTATTATAATACGGTAATTGAATTCACCCAGAGCAACCAGTGTGTAGTTGTATTGAAGAGAGGTAAGGTGTGATCTCTAGACCTCCACCATATGTTGCTGTCAGTACAAACAGGTAGAGCTGTTATGCTAGGTTCATGAATAGAATCAGAACATTAAAGAGACTTTAGTTGTTACTGTACAATACTTGTTGTGAGAAGGCAAGCCTTTAGTTTTTAAGCTACAGAAAGTACAAATGAGCAATACCCCCAGAGTCTCCCGAGAGGAGAGGAGGACGACAGACTCGATAGGACAGATTCAACTTTCAACGGTAACAACAAGGACAGTGACACAGACGCAGAGAAGACTTAAACAAACCACAAAATACACCCGAGTAACGCCAAGTGTGGACAAGGACAGACGGATGCACACTGCACAGATGCAGTCTGGTGGGGCGCCCGCTGGCCTAGTGGCCCAGGCGCATGCCACATATTGGCTCTGGCTTGACAGCACATTGCGTGTTCGAGTCCCGTTCATGACAACCTTTGCTGCATGTCTCCACCCCTCCCTCTTTACTGTCCGTCTTCACTGTAACTATCAATAAAGGCACAAAAGCCACACAAAAAAACAGAGGCAATCTGGTGAGACGTAGGAGGACCTTAGGCAGGAAGCAAACCATAGTCCTAGAGAACCCAGTGCCTGCTCATTCCCCAAGAACACACAAGGCAGAGAGAGCCTCCTGTTGGCTCTGGCATAAGAGAAAAGACAATAGCTGGAAGCCTGGAAGAGAGTGGCAGTCCTTTGGCCACAGGTTGAAACACTCTATCAAGGCTGGGGACCACCTGATGACCTCTCTTCCAGGCCAAGGCTTTATCCATTAGGAACGGATTATACATTTTTGATGTATTTTCAAACTAAAGACAAACCGGAATCACTTGAGGGTAGTTTGTGCCAGTGTAAATCTTGTGTTGCTCAAATTAATACAACCATTCATGCTTTAAGATATGGTTTCTTGTGTCTTAAACTCTTTGTTTCTGAGGTTATGCCAACAAGAGTTAAAAAAAACTGTTGACCAACACTTACTCTGTTGCTGTGGTCGCTGACTTTGATGATGAGGTCGTTCTTGCGCAGGTCCCAAACAGAGGCTCGTCCACCGGGGCTGGCCGAGGCCAGGATGTGAGCCACCTGTCTGTTCCACCCAATGCAGCTGATGTCCTCCAGAGGCTGATCAAACACACACACACACCAAAATATTATAGATGTTTGACCAATTGGTCAATGACTATGACCACTAGTCGCCGCTGTAGGCATCAGCCCATTAGTCGCGGACAACAAAACATCAATATTAATATTCAAATCACTGCTGCAGTGCCATATATGTGTGCAACTTAGGTTTGTGTGTGGGACTATTTTCATGGCAGAACCCTGAACAGTGTTTGTGCCAAGTGTGGTGCTGATGGGAGCAACCATAGACATATAACGGTAGACGCCTCCTTCAGCTCTGGCGTGTCTGTACTCAATGAGGGCAAGCTTCGGCGCATAGCCAGACAACTTTTGCGAGAGTCAACCGTCTGGTAACACAAGACTAGCAGAATCTTCTGCGCGCGTCACAGAGCGGACGTTCAGGTCTGACAAGTCCCGGAAAAGAGATGCTGTAATTGGCCAGTAGTCACTTGAGTGGCAGCGTGGCATAGCATGCCTTCAGCAATTCCGGGGCACTTCCTCAAGTCGATACACGGCGCTCCCATAGCCACTTTATTTATGGCTATGGGAGCAACAGTGTGCCTTGACAACGTGTGTCTCCTGCAGGGGGCCCCTGGCAGCAGTAACATGGGTTACTGAGAATAACCCAGGGTCAGTAACCCAGGGTCAGTAACCCAGGGTTACTGCGAATACTCGCACCAGGGGCCACGTGCAAGTATTCTCATGGCAGAGCCCTGAACAGTGTTTGTGTCAAGTGTGGTGCGGACTAGCAGAGCAACGGTGAGTCTCTCTCAAGTCAGGGTGTTACTTCGCAACGTCCACAGTCCAAGAAATTACCATAAACGTCATATTTCAATCAGTCATCATCACCTTCAACCTTGCGCTTTGGGCATTTAGGGTAGACATCAAGGTTTGAAAAAAAGCATTTATGTTTTTGCCATATCTGCCCTGCCTTTGTTTACAAAGCCAATGTCCAATGTTCAATGCAGAAAACAATGAAATCATTCATCACAATTACTTGTATGACAAAATTATATATCGTTGACTACAAAGTCATGATTGTGACAGCTCCAGAGTCCACACAGGTCAACAGACTCAACAATGGATCCTTTCTGTACTGTACCTGAGTTTTAGGTCCTGGTGTCATTGGAGATCCAAAGTTATTCATGTCCCAGATATAGATTTCAGATTCATTTCCACCAGATGCTATCAGATTCGTCTACAAACACAGGGGAGAAAAGGTTGTATTGTTTTGGATGCCAATCAGTAATATTCAAGCAAACAATATACAAGTAAACAATGTACATTTAACCAGTATTTCATGAATATTGAGCATATAATATTGTTTCTCAACGTCAGGTCAGGGGTCCAAATGGACCATTACAGGTCTGTAACTCTGAGGGTGTATAAATATATCTTTGTACACTCAGAGTTAACTAGACACTAAGGATTTTAAAGTGTTGAGTGGGGAATGGAGAGGTGGGGTTCCACACCATAGTCTAATCTCTGAAGCATATCAAACTTGGGGTCCTTGAAATTAAAAATCCAGAATGACTGGCCTACAGTACCTGGAATGGGTTGACGTCGAGAGCTCGCACTGGCCCTGTGTGCTTGTCACTCTGGGAAATGATAGCGTCACTTTGACCAGCTATGATCTTGGCCGGGTCGTACAGTATGATGTCACCGTTCTCGCCTCCTGCAATCAGGACCCCGGATGGGAGACCTTCCGATTCCATTCCATGGGGACCCCACACCAGCTTGTGATATCTGAAGGGAGCACAAAAGAAACAAAACGTTTACTTTGTAGGAACTGCAATACATTGTATATCCAGATCTCACAAATCTCTTATGTGGGTCCCTGGCACAACATCTGAACCACTGCTCCATCTTGTGCTGACATGTTTAGTTCTACTATGAGACGCTTGGTTTGATGGGCCCGACAAGTGTGTCAGCCGGAAAATCGCTGCACCTCCAAAGCACCCTCCTCAAGCATTTAGAGGGTTTTCAGAACAACTAGCAGGTAGGGTTGGTACAATCATTACATTTTACTTGACGCCATGATACAAATAATTGCGATTAACGATTTGTGTTTTGGGAATTGAACATATGGATCAGAACATATGGTAAAAATAAAGGTTGTCTTTTAGCCTTTGTAAACAAAACGACAGAAATGACAGGCTCGCTTGTACATCTGCTATTTCCCAATGTTTTTCAAAAGAGACATTTTTTAACGGAACGATGAAGACGATTCTGATGATTGTGCAAAAGATCACACCTGTGTGAACTAAGTGGTGCAACTCCCCCCCACCTCTCTCTCTCTCTCTCTCTCTCTCTCTCTCATTAGCAGGCAACAGTGCAGCACTATCCCTCTCTCTGTTTCTGGCACAACAGTGCCCCTACTGGTACTCATAGTCATATACTGGTGCTCATTAACCAACACATACATAGGTGAACCAACACATAGGTGAACACGGACATTGCTGTTCCTTGGAGTGGTTGCACCACTCAAAAAGAATAGCCATCATCTCAAATAATTGCATTCAGGTGGTGATTCATTGTGACAGGCTCTAGTCGCAGGAGCACATTCCTAACATGTGTGCTTTTGTTGGAGGAAACCCAAGTAAACATGAGGATAACCCACACAGAAAGGCACCGGTTGAGCTCACATCCAGGGGCTTTTTGCTATGAGGCAAATCACTGAGACATAATTGTGACCGTAGGTCACATTTACCATGAAAACCTGCATCTCCCGTCCGTTAATCACGCCTCCATATATGGTCACGCCTCATGACATCATGCCTCCATATGGCCATCTCCATATATGAAGATCACGACACTGACCTCATCTAACCCTGGATAACAATACATGGAGAAGACATATATGGAGCCGGCCAGCAACTCTACATCTGACCTCAAACCCTTTGACCCCCGTCCTTCCTGTTCTGACATTTCGGGCACATTCGGCTATGCGCACCGGGAATGTGGTCAGTTTGTTGAGTGTGGTGGGCGGTGACGTCACAGAGTGCGTTCAGTGTGCCTTATTTACGAACGACCAGTTACAACACACCATTCACGTGCGTGCACTCGGCACACCCGGTGCGCAGCGCACTGGATTTTAGAACGACAACGCACTGAGTGCACTGAATAAACAAACAACCAGTTCACCAGTGCGTTCAGGGCGCATTTCCGAACTCGCCCTTCATATGTTGATTTGACCTCATTAAACCTGTACACTCAAGACACGCTCCATATATGGCCAGTACAGAAATCATTCCATATGTTGATCTGATCCCCCATACCAAAGCGCCACCAGCAGTCTGCCGTCACCCAGGCGGATGCGTGCACGTGACCGGGTCGCTTCTCGCCCTCAGGGCGTCTTACTGGTATATTGACTACCCACTGGTTCCAAAACACTGGGTCGGGTGACTCGGGTCCCGACCCAGTGTTTTGGAACCAGTGGTCTGTTATTGTGCGTCACTGACATATTTATTGGTCCCTGCCTTTATTTTTGGTTTCCTACATTTTGTTTCCAATTATTAATATTTCAAAGCATTTTCAAAAAACATTCCAAAGAAAGATTTTCATGAATTAAAAACACAATTCAATGATTTTTCAGTAATTTCATGAAGAAATCTAAGAAATTCCACAAATTAGAAAACAAATGAAAATAAAAAAGTAGTGAAAATAGCCGATCTACAAGCTCACAACGTAAGTAGTAAGTACCTATGAGAGGTGGGGAATGTGCCACATAATTTCATGTCCAGAGATGGCTCGGCCAAATCCAGCTGAAAGATCTCCAACGCGGCATTGGAGCTGAAGGAAGCATCCAACTGCTTGGCTGATGTTCCTGCAAGAAAGACAGCCGTTGAAATGTGTTAATGTCAGACCAGCGTCAGTGCATGACGCGGTGAAATTGTTCTATAATGTGTGACCGTTTTATTGGAAATGACCAAAGCTGTGTTTCGATGCAAGTCCAAATCTTCATGAGCGGGTCACACAAGTGAAGTCTTCATAAGCAAGTTGCAAGCCAAGACGCATGTCTTTCCTCTGTGAATACGGACCATGTCCAAATATCATATATAACGTGTATGCTTACATAGCTGAGACCAGTGTGTGTGCATGCGTCTAGTATAAAGTGCCACAAAGCTATATTTTCCAAACCATGTACTTGTAATTCAAAAACGAATGTAATACCCCAGACCTGTAGTGACAGAATAATACGTTTTACTATGAAAATTTCCAATGTTCACCTATTAATTATGAAACGCCAGGGTTCATGACGTGATTAAGTCTTAAGTCAGGTCTCAAGTCATTTGTGTCCAAGACGAGTCACAACTTAAGTATGGAATCTTTCTTTGTAAATAAAGTCTGACTCAAGTCCAAGTCTCTGGAAATTAGGCTTGTGTGATCCAGATAAGTATGAGTAGCACACAAGACTAGTTTGAGTTTAAATGTTCTACCACATAACTGCCTGAAATGTAACAAACTGAAAGCAGCAGGTGTCAACATGTGTAGTGCTCTTGTGTTGTGTACACCAATCACACTCATACCTGTTGCCAGGTAAATTGGGTGGTGGTTTGCTGGACTCCAGCTCTGGATAGCTGTGCGACTGATCTCTTTCAGTTTCATCCTGACTAGCAAAAAAAGGGAAAAAAAAGCACAACATTTCAGAAGGAACATTAGAAACAATTTTTACTTTAACAAAGTAATGTACATAAAAGTGATATTGGTGAAATTCCTTGACAAATTTGTCATCAAGAAACTTCTTCTTTAACCACTTGAACCATATCGTTTGGGGCAGAAACCTCTTATGGTCATATTTCAATTTATGTTTTTTCTTAAATGAATGCCAATTCCATACTTCATAAGATCATCACACAAAGTGTCAAACAAAAGTAGTGACATTGGCAGCTCTACAAGCTTATAACAGCTGACGAAGCTAGTCGTGACTGAGCTTGTAGATAGTTTTACTATTTTCTTTAGAATAAACAAAACCGGTTTACACCAGCGACAATATACTTAACTTTGTTTTTCGATGTCCCAGGGTCCCCCAATATAAAGCTAGCTTTTTTTCCCTTGACAAAAGTAGGGTTCATGCATGTGTAAATGACACCTGCCCAAATGGGTGTAGCTGATGACAATTACACACCTTGTCAGATTTCCTCTATGTATCAGGTACAAAGGGGCTATAGCCTATAGGCCTACTAGGCATGTGTCAAAATATAAAATGTAATGGTAAGTAAAATACTGAGTTTTGCGTAATTATGCAATGTATTATGAGGGATGGGCTTGCGTTGCATAACCAAGGAGCATGGATGTGTATTACTTGGTAACAACAGCTTGCACTTCAGTAGGTATAAGTTCAATAGCTCCCCTGTCTACACGTAAAATATTTCCATTCTAATTCATAAATTAACAAAGCTTCTAGACAGGCCTTCTGCGAACACCAATTAAGTCACATTATGCAATAACAAGTCAAACCGATGTAAACAAAATGTCATTTTTAGCATACTCTGTCAACTGCTATAAGTACGTTTTTTTAAACGTGCAAACAAAAGGTCAATAAGCTTGCCATGGCGTCTGTCAATTCGAAGGGGTTTACTTTTATTTTTGTCCCTCATACGAATGAATGCAGTGAAACATCGGTGTGACATGCTCAGCAGACTGTGTTGACAATACAGAACACTGGCTATAATAACATACGGATTAATTCAGAAAGGACAAGTAAAGCCTTTATAGCAGCAAATGAGACTTAAAGGGTAAAAGGGGTCGAATAGTATGAAGCGACCGGGTCGTAGTCTACATTCTCAGTAAAATAGTATTCTAATGTACATAGAGTACAATGTGTGCAAAGTACAGTATGTGCACTTGTGCAGGAGGCTCTGCTGTGCCTAAAAGGGTCGGTCTGTGTTTACACACAAGCTTTTAGCTAGCGAGCTAAGAATAAAAATGGGATTTATAATGGATCATGCCTTGAATCCAAGACCACAGTCATAATCTGACTTCAACCATTTATAATTGTGGCCATTCCCATTCAAACGCTCACTTCGCCGCTAAAGGAAGACACGGGGCACTGTGTCAGACAGTCAAGTCGTGCCTTGTTGTTGGTCGCGATGCTAAAGGGCTATTTTATCTGTAGCTGGTGGGAAAATAGCCGATCTGCAAGCTCACCGTTCGTCGCGGACGCGAAGTGCGCTGAGCTTGCAGATCGGCTATTTTTCCGGCGTGCGACACCATTGCACCGGGGAAGTACAGTTCAGCGAGGAAGGCTTTTGGCTGTGCCTACAGCTACCCATTCAACCAGCCCCCGGAAAAACTACGAGAATCACGTTAATTTTAAATTACAACTTAATCCGCTTACCTTCTCTTGGATTTCGCCCTCTTCACATGAACGCGTGCATGAAACGGGCTTTTGCAAACTGGAAATTAAACTTCCACTCTCTGCAAGGTTTATTTTCCCTCCCCCCCAGCCCAGATCTACTACTGTACAAGGGACTCTTGAAGAACTACGGGTCCCGGCGATGCGTGGCTCTCTCGCTCTGCTGCAGACAGAGTTGAGTGGAGTGAATTCCACCGTCGTCCACGTCCCCACTCACTCTGCTCTCTCCACATCAACGTGGCATAAAGGCACAGTCTCCTCCTACCAACAGAACACCTTCCGGGAGACGTAGATCATCCATGCGCACAGCCCTGAGCATTTACCGGTACATACACTACAGGCTGTAGGCCTGTAATGTATACATTACACAACAGTGCCTGTAGCCTGTAGGCAGGCCCAGACCCATGCGGTAAACAAACTTGTCTTCGTCACTCGGATGCTTCGGGTAACATAACTTCTCAGGGTAAGCACGTTCTAATTCATCTTGGCATGTATTTAACATAAAAACGATAGAACCAGGCCATTCATTGTGGCCTTATTACAAAACACCACTTTGTTTTGTCCATGTGGAAATCATTGCATTGTGAGCTTGTAGATCGGATATAATTATTTTTTCACTTTGTTTGCTCTTTATTCTATCCCTTAGAAAAACAATGTCAATTTCTTGCTGGAAAGATGAACAAAATGCATTTAAATTCCACAAAAAGGTTTAACTGTTGTTAAAAGTATTAATACATAATTAAAACAATAATGACATCCCAGATGTATTATCTTTCGCCACTGGGGGGGGGGGGGGGGGGGAGAGAGCATTTATTTGTCATTTATGCATAATTTGCTCTTTACCCTCCAGTCCAGTTGGTGGCGGTAATGCACCCTAGAGTACCCAAGAGCAAGGAGTCAGAGAGCGGGAGAGACAAGAGAATAAAAATGGGACAAACTTTCGGGTTAACCTTAAACTTCAACATCAACATTAACCTCCAATCTCAGCCGATTGACTTCGGTCAGATCATTCTGATGCCGTGGAATGGAGTCCGGCGGGCAGTCGGTTCGACTTGCCGTTTAATGTCTCAGGCTTTCCAATTCGCAGGCAATTTGGTATTGGGAAGCGCGGCTTGGGAAGGCGATTGTCCATGTGGCTGCTGTAACTGTTTTGCTGTAACTGTTTTGCCTGCAGGACATGGGGCTACTGCGTCGTGTTCCAGAGCGTTCCGGGATTTTGGTGGAGGCACTGGAGGGTTCCCGGCTCTGTCGGCGACCGTCACCTCCTCGGCTAGCTTAGCTTCTCTGCCTGGTCGTATCGGCACCGGGCAGGCTGAGCTACAGCCCATGTCTGATGTGGAAGGGGCGCAGCACACACACACTACAGCTAGTCTACGGAGGAGTGTTCCAGGCTCTTGAAATGGAGTTTTCCCAGCTCTATCCGCGACGTCCTCGGCTACCCATGCTGAAAGACGTCAACTTTACCTGGTAAAAATATGTAAGCAGTGTGGTCACAGTTTCACTAATCTGAAGAGGCACCTGCTTCTCCATAGCGTTCCACTGACGCTGGTTTCCCTCCTCAAAGCGGGTCACCGCTTTGAGGAGGTTACCGGCGTCACACCTTTACCCGGCCGACCATGAAGCTAAAATGTGTCAGGTCACACTGACGGTCACCCCCTCGGATGCCGATACCGCCACTAAACGGAACCTCGAGGATGCAACTCGGCATTGGATGACCTCGCATTATCGGACTCTGGAGGTATATTACGCCGAACAAATTTCCACCCTCCTGAACACTTTAGTGAGCCTCCCATGCCAGGACCTGGAAACCTCTTGGTCTTCGGCCTGTCAAATAGCACATATCAAACTCAATCACAGGGCGGCGGCCAATACGGTCATGGTAACAAAAAATATGATCCCTGCCTCCTTCTGGGGCCGGGCACAGCCGACCCACAGCTCTGGTAGTACCAGCGATTCGGACATGTCCGGGGAGTCCTTACTAGGAGACACTTCGCCAGGTCCGCCACTAGCCAGACTGTTCAGGCACCCCCGATGGAGACTGGTGTATCAAGGGCATCAGGCCCGTCATATTAATGGAGGATGAAAACCTCAACACCATTCCCACGCTTTATGACCACAGGGTCCAGATCGACGTTTTTAGGAGAGCGTCGTCCTCCACGCGGCGATAATCTTATCTAGAAATCCTTGCGAAACTCCGAAAAGTCTTTCGGACCTGATGTTAAACAGGAATATTCGGGTGTGGCTATGTCTAAGGCTGTCAAAAATCTGTGGAGGCACGCAAATAAAAAAATCCCCAGGGCCAGCATCGCATTCTCCTTGGTCTCCATTCCCAATGACCTTCCCACTGAGTCGGTGGACATCCTACACTGCCTGCTATTCTGCATACCCCCATATTCCGGGACTCCCCCAGTCTCAACTGACGGCCCAAAACGGCCAGCTCCCATGGACCAAAGACACGGGCGCCAACATTTTGAAGCTCAAAGTCCAGGTGGAGAAACACAATAATGTCAAATAAAATGTTGAACCCCTGAAACTATGTGTCTGAATTGTGGTTATTAAGCAGCGTCTGATCTGTCCGCTACATGAGCCTCATGTGAGGGAGAAGTGTTATAAATAAGCGGTGCTTATCCACGGCAAGCTTGTAGATCTGCTCTTTTCGGGCAGGAAAAGGAGTGTCTGTGCCATGAGGCTCCGTTCTGGAGCAGAGAGAGCTGAATGGAGCCCTTGGGTGGTACCAGGGGAAAGGGGCGGACCAGCACGAGGAGAGCATCCTACTTTAGGGCAGATGCGCGGTGGCCGCTCTCCAACGAGCGGCTGGGGATGACTGCACCACCTCTCCCCCTCTCTTGGAAGTAATTGACAATATATAAAGTTAAAACACCAACTTTGATGACGCTGTATTGCTTTGTTTTAAAAGCTTGAGGTTTTCTTAATTTCCTGAAAAATGTATAATTTTGGAGTTATGAGGTTTCCTCCCGACAGCAGAGATATTTATATACATATATAAATAAATATACGAAATAATTCGTAGTTAGCCGGGGAGCCACAGGCCCAAAAGCTCAAGGAATAGAGATTAACCAGATTTATTTGGGTTTCATCCATTCACTCTGCCGAAAACATTGCGAAAAAAGGTTATGGCCATTTCTGTATACCACACCATAGACAACCAATATAAGGCAAAATAAAGTAGTTTGTGACATTTCATCATTCTGAATAATTTATGCGCTCCATTAGAGATATGGACTCAAGACATCATATTGTTTCAAACTAAGGACTGTTTTCATCCGTATTCTTCTGGAATACATCCGTATTTTCTCACGAAAAGTAACATTTCCTGAACAAGCCATCTGCTAGCTTTATCCAAACCGATTTTACTTTTCCACAAGATCAGGTGTTTAAATATTAGTTTATTTAGAATGTACCCTCGAGATTTAGGAGTAATCTTTTTCAAATAAGAATTGAATTTATTGCACATTTAATGTATAGACACTGTTCCTTTTTTAGACCAATGAGTGTTTTTGTGCATAACTAATGCTTGGAATGGATTCAGACTCATGAACCTAGTTTGACATGTCACATGCTACTTAAAACATGATGAAATTTGGAAAATGTTGCCTTATATGTGTCAGTCTATGTTGTTGTATACAAAAATGGCCATAACGTCTTTTCGCAAGGTTTCCGGCAGAGCAGACCTCTGTGGACATTAACGACCAAAAACAAATAAAAAGACATCACAGGTCCTCTCGAATTTTGGGTGACTGGCTAGTGGCTACAGAGGATTATTGTGAAATTACTGTTGTCCAAAAACTGCTATATCCTATGTAACTAATTAGCCAATTAACAAAAATGTGTATTGCTAAAGGTTAATACATTTAACAAGAAATGTACTAAAATAACTACTGTTTGTGCATTCTGATATCGGTATTCTAGTGTCTTTGAAAACACTAGAATACCGATATGCATACACACTCTTAGTTAGGGTTTCTTGAGTGTTCCAAATGCAACCCATCAGGTCTCCGAGGGTCTCTGCACCCCACTTATACCAGGCCTTACTAGTTACTTGATTAATTCAAAACATACATTGACTAATAAATGATTATGGGCCCGGACGTGTCACTCCCCATCTCTCCCCCCCCCATTTCTTGTCAGTCTACCATCTCTATCAAACAAGGCAGAAAGTCCCAAATATATAATAAAATAAAAAAGACCCATTACTGTTCTACTTTTGCATTGCGTTTGTTTTGATGCCAACATTTTAGGACCTTTACACATGATGTGGCCTGTAATTACCACCGTAACCGTTAAAAACGTCTTCCACCACTACATATTTCAAATACAAGTAATAGTAGTATACAAGTTAAGTGTGCCTGTAATATGTATGCTCAAGGCGAGAGAACCTGTAATATGCATATACAGCCACTAGGTGGGGACAGCAGCCCTATATACATCCTGCAAGTGAAAAGATGCTGGGAGTCCAGGGAGGCTGGGCTGGGAGCCTGATAAAGAAAAATCTGATATGATGGATCACCCTTTCCCTAATCCGAGTTCCCCAAAGTTCTCACATAAAAATGCTAAAGTAAAGGGGTTGTACGGTTAAGTAATGCATTAAAAACAGTGATAATATCGTGGGACTGCTTGAAAAAAAAAAAACAGTGATATATTTTTCCATATGGCCCACCCAAAACCAAAAACACACTTTGTGTTTGTACTTTTGAATACTTAAGTATTCTTGTAGCCGAGTAATATTTGTCCACATACACTTTTGACTCCAAGTATTGGGGTTGAGTACTTTTGTCCAGCAGAAGCAGAAGTGTCCGTCGTCCAACAGGAGAGACTCAAGAGCAGCAGAGGTCTCAGGGATGAGAGGAGGATCAGAGGAGACACTTCCTGATGTATACAAAATAAAAAAGGCATACATGGATTAAAGCCAAATAAAATCTGAAGTGAAAAATGTTGCCAAGTCCTAATACGCAATTTGTGAAACAGCGTGAAATGAGTCACCACACACACTAGCTGTGTATCACTATCCTACACACTTAAGTGCACCGCTGGAAGAAACCGCAGTCACTCAATGTTAATAGTATTTGTAGTAGATGACCGTAGCACAATTTTATTTTATTTTTGTGATTCAAATTGTATTGCTTTTTCAGTTTAGTCAAAGGAATAACTGCATAGAATGTACATAAAAGAATCATACCGTAGCACAATTTTAAATTTGCACCCCATGGCCAGTAAAATATTGAAGTCTGTGTGTTAGAGTTTGACTGGATTGCTGAATTCCTACAATGACCAAAAATGCTTTGAAAGGCCCGGGGGAGGCTGCGTAGAGGTGGGACTTGTAGTTCAGGAAGGAAGTGAAGACTACATTTTCATGACAAAGCTTGGTCATAACATGGCATCATTGACCCAACTAAAAACACATAAAAACCCCAGGAAAGTGTTTCTTGTGTCCTAAACGTCTCACTGCGACGTGCTTGTAGATTGGTGCAGGACACACTATAGAAGACCTCCATGGAATACAAATGACTGAAATCAGTCGTGGCAACTGAGAACATGAATCCATCATGTATAGACATGATTCATATTTAAACAGTTAGTCATGTTGGGTTGGATGAAGAAGATCAAATCTGCCAATTGTGTGCTCAATTAAATAGAGAAGGAGTATCATTTTGTGTTGAATGGTCCTTTTTATTAGAGGGTCAGGAAAAACTTGGTTCAATATTAACTATGCCGATATGTTTTATATCAATGTTATGTCGGTATTTGTGTTGTGTTTGAATATTGTAACTATGAAAAAGGTGTGATATAATCCCATGTAGATGGGCCACGAGGTGGCATAAATTGACACTTAAATAATTAACCTAGTTTCAAGTTTGTTAAACTTCCATTAAAAGGCTATTAAAGAGTTTCTCACAGGAACAGAAGAGACGGCTGCAGCCAGACACAGGAGAAACGAACAGCGGTCACAGAGATGAGGATCAGAGGAACTACTACAGGAGGCGCTGGATGACACTGCTTACATGCATAGAAATGGGGAAATATAGACAAAAACATACTAGCCTGGTATTGTCAGAGCGATCACCCTGGCAATGCCTGCCTAGAAAGATGCTAGTTTCAAGTTTGTAAATAAACTTTAGGCTGAAGTCCAAACCACACCAATGCAACTAGTCGCAACAAAACCGTTGCATCACTTGCAATCATTATACCCAATGGCAGTTGCAAGGAATTGGTTCGGACGGTTGTGTTGCAAGGAGTTTTGACTAGTTGCATTGGTATGCGTACAGGAGGATATAGATAATAATATTGCAATGGCAAGGGTCAATGATACAGGCTACAAGCCACATTGCAAAGCAAGTCAATTATGTAACTTTCATCAACATCTGGTAACAGAATAAACTGTACAAATAGCACTGGCATTTAGGCACTAGAACATATGTGGATGTAGTATGGCAAAGTACTCCACATTATGGCAACGTGATCAATAACAGATCAACATGTTGAATACAAATAATATTCAAGTCAATATAGAGCATAACAAGGGCTTACATAGTACGCATGGTTGCCGATACATTGAAGCGTTTCTCACAGGAGATGGTTGCAGATACATTGAAGAGTTTCTCACAGGAGATGGTTGCAGATACGGGTACATTGAAGAGCTTCTCAGGAGGAGACGGTTGGAGACCAACAGCTGAGAGAGTCTGGATAACGGTGTCGGTTGCCATGGCGCTTCAGAAGTACTGAGAGAATAAGAGCACAGTTTACAGAGTTTAGATTTAGAGCATTACCCATCATTATTAGGTGTTACAGCAATGAACACTAGCTTTATGTTTGTACACATCACTTCGTCCAAGTTTACCTTTACATACAGAATACAGATGACACTTTTTACTGGCGTACCGTGGTGACAGTTTCCTGCCTCAGAGGGCCAGCTATAAGCTCTGATGCAACACTCCAGGTCCCATATATCACTGTGATTTTCATCTGCAAGACACATAGAAAAGTACCAATTAACACCAAACCTGCTAAAGTTTAGAACTCCCTTTAACTTTCAGTTGTATACCTGGATCAATGTGGGATACATAGAGTACAGACAGCATTTTGTAAATTCTAACATTTCAAGCTCAGGACTGGAGTAGTAGTAGCTTAGATCTATGGTAAAATAGTTTCTATTACAGTTTGGGTACATAAAGAATATACATGATAGTTTATCAACTGGTGAACATTGAAGTTCTCCCTGGGGCGATATCTACGCAGTGATACTAGTCTGGCCATATGCCAGGCTATGAGAATGCTACAGTAACATTATGATAATACATTTAGGGTGTTAGAAGGTTAGCTAGCTTATTGTACCATGACTGTCTGCAGAAATGTCGTTTATCGAGTGTGACATTTGCCCATATGATGACCTTCTGACCACTGTCATAAAGCGTAAACTGAGGTGGTACGGACACATCACCAGATCCTCAGGCCTTGCAAAGACCATCCTGCAAGGCACAGTACGAGGTGGCAGGAGAAGAAGAAGAAGAAAAGATGGGAAGATAACATCGGAGAATGGACACACTTGAAACTCAGCGAGGCAATGAGAGCTGCCGAGGACAGAGAGGGATGGAGAGAGCTGGTCAGAAGATCGTCTGTGGTGCCCCAACGACCCTCCGGGGTTACGGGATAGGTGAAGGTGAAGACATTTGTATGTCGACGCTAACACAAATGTCAGACTGCATCCATCAAAGATACATCTGGCACTCTTGGTCTGATGCTGTTCAGACACTGCACTATTAAATATTAGCTGGTAGGTTGTTGGCTATGAGCTCAGCTGACCACCCAAGTTTCTCCAGTCAAAGAGAAGTTCTGTGACACCTAAGGTATATTCAACAAGATGACACTTTTATTTCTCCATTAAGCCTTGGTTTCTACTTTCTAGAAACAATAAGAAATGGAATACATAACTATAGCATTCAGACAATAAAACCATATGAATAATAATATTGCAATGCCAAGGATATCAATGATAGATACAGGCTACAAGCCACATTGCAAAGCAAGTCAATTATGTAACTTTCATCAAAATCTAACAGAATAAACGGTACAAATAGCACTGGTATTAGGCACTAGAACATATGGATGTTATGGCAAAGTACTCCACATTATGGCAAAGTGATCAATAACAGATCAACATGTTGCATACAAATAATATTCAAGTCAATATAGAGCATAACAAGGGCTTACATGGTACGCATGGCCGGAGAAGAGTGATGTTGTAGGGTACGTAGGCCTACTCAGTATAGTGAGAGCTGCAGGTTCTGCATGTAACCGGCCTGTGTGAAGGTAGCCTCGGTCCCAGGCTGAAACTGAGTGAGGAGTGTGGCGTGAAGTTAATCTAACGAAATCCAAAATCAAACAATGACCTAGCTGGTCCATGCTAAGATAGAATGGCCGGACCAGCCAACGTCCAGACAACGTTCTACAAACTATTTTAAACGTAGTTTTCTCTGTGTAGTATAAGGTAGCAATTGGTTAATATAATAATTATCGCCAACAAGGTCAGTAGCTCAGCTGGGTAGCTCAGTGCACTGTGCACATTGTCTAACTTCAGTAATCACCAGGTTCATTGCAGCTGTAGTGAATCATTTGAAATGAACAGAAATCAAATGAATCAATCAGTGTCCTAGTCTGCATGGCATTTAATTGGCCTCACTGGGGTTCACAACAACTGCACCAACCTATTTAGGCCTAAGGCCGATTCTAAAAACGCCTTCTAAAGCCTGACCTAAGTCTTCCGAAAAACTTCAAATATTTATATATGTATAATATATGTAAAAAAATTACATTACCATGAGGCCGATTTCTGCAAAACACATTGCTTATGTTAGTCGCACAGATTTCATCCAAATCTCACACAAATCGGTACACATGATCTCTGTAGTCATGTGATCAAGACGAGTCCGTTGGATTTCTCAGATTCTACACTGATTGGCTAACATTGCCTTCCAAAGTTCCAAAGAGTGGCCCATTTCGTTCAAAATAAATGCTGCACATGTCCTGCTCATCCAGAATTCTATCCTCAGAGATGCTATGAGTGATCTGGTTCTGCATTTCCTCAACAAAATGAAGAAAATTGTTGCAAAAAACAAACAAACATGTAGCAATGTCAAATATCCGCTAACATAAATTGATGTATGATGACAAGAGCACCCCACAGTGATGCGTTGTGAGCTTGTAGATCTGCAATTGTAGCTTCTTTTCACCTGTGAACATGCACAAAATATGGTAAAGTAAAGTATTTATGGATTTGTTGTGGTTGTTACACAGCATTGCATTATTTTTCAATACACTGCATACTGAACCACTCAAAGGACTGGAACACTGCGGTTATTGTGAGAAAATATATGTTTATTGATAGATGGCAATTAGAAGGATTCACACAAAAACAAATGTGTATATTAATATTGTATTAGATGAGACCAGATCATGGCATGTTTTCATTTTCATCACAACAGAAGTCATATAGTAATACCAGCATATGGACCGTTAAATTCTTGCAGCTCTCTGCTTTTTGAAGAGATACATTGTTGGTAAAAAAAAAGAAGTTCAGAAACTGAAGCTATTTCAGTAGCCATCATGGGCTGACCCCAAGGCTAACCGGTAAACATGTGAATAAACAAAAGCAATCCAGTGATTACTACAGCATATCAAATAGTACATAGTATCATAAATATGTATTTTCATCACTGCTCATATGGATGTATCCATGGCATTTTAAGACCTGCTTGGGCTCATTCTCTTTCCATATCATCTACAAATCTCTGTACAAAGCTCTCACTGTTCCCAGAACATTCTGTGAAAGTCCAGTTTCACAACGTTGGAAGCAATATAAACATTTACATATGAAATTCTCAGTTACTGTAACATAGAGAACAAAAGGCACCATGACACAAAGTCATTACACCAAAAGCATTAACAAAAGCTATGAAATATGATGGGGGGGGGGTTGGCTGTAACAGTAACATACGCTGCCAATTGTTTCATCAAATTAATCACATTATGTGACATTAGGCAGCATGGCTTTTTATGATCATTATTTACAATAGACTATGGTGTTGCAAGATGGAATTCACTGAGTGAGCGCATGTGCCCATTCAATACATCAATGGTGCAGTAAGATTAGTCTACTGTTGATGCCACCTTTATGGATGTTTAGAGAAATTAAAGTTAGTTGCAAATTAAGATGCAAAACGGAATAATAAAAGGAAAAAATGCATTATAAGCCTATTTAAGTACAAATGTTTGGTAAATAGTTGATAAACACACAATACAGTGTCATCACTGAAGGTTTGGCAGAGGTACTGTATATAACCATGAACACTGTTCATACTGTAAGTCCATATTGTATATCATATGTATTTGTCAGCCTCATTGGCACAAATCAGTCCTTATTTGTGAGCAAACATTTCCGTGAATGTGTCCAATGTATTGTGGGTGTGTATGTGTGTATATATATATATATATATACATATATATATATATATATATATATATAAAATACTATATCATATTTACTCAGTTCATCACAGAGTTTATGCAGGTCATTTAGTCTCCTATGGCAGTACATTGGATGTGTAAAACGTATGGACTGGACGCATGGCTCTCATGCATGTGTGGCGTGTGGACGAGAGAGGGCCTGGATGCATGGCGATCATGCATGTGGCAGTAGCGCAGACCGATAAGCAGGCAGGTTCACATTATTTCCCACAGGGAGTTCCGTCCTTATGGCGGGGGCAATCCACAGCATCAACACTGTCTGGACACGATGGGGGAGATGTCGAGACATGAATATTGTCGTCACCGGTCGCTCTTTTGCGCACGCACGTATCCATGCATACATATTAGTGCTGCAACAGTAAATCAAACTAATTGATCAAACAGACTTTAAAAAAATATTACAAACCTACATAAATCTACAAACTCACAATAGATCGATATCCGATACACGCTGTGAGCTTATAGATCAGCTGTTTGCGGAAAACATGCTTCCCGATTGGTCGATCAATCGGAAAGGTTATCGTAAGAACAGTCGCTAAGAAGACACCCGACAGTTGCAGCGCTAATACATATCAGCACCCCGCGCATCGTCCCATTTTCACTTGAGCGAGTAGAGCAGCTCAGCGGTATGGCAGAGAGACAGAGGGTGGGCAGAGGAGAAGTACTGGCAGCACAGCCAGTCCTCCAGCTCAGCGTTCCTCTCCGGCTCCAGGGAACGCTCGGCGAACTTCATCATCAGCAGGGCCCGTTTCACATCCAGCCAGTTGAGGAGGCCCTCGTGACGAGATCCCTCCACCGGGCCTCCCCCGGAGCCGTGCTGCTCCATCAGGTCCTTCCTGGGGCCCCAGAGCAGGCTCTGGAGGACACGCTTGGCCTCCTGGATGTGGATGCGTTTGATGGGGTCGGGCTGGAGCAGGAGCTGGGCCAACCGCCGCAGGCCGGCCGAATAGATGGACAGGGCCGGGATGGGGGGCAGGTCCTCGCAGGAGTAGTCTTGCTCCTTCAGCGCCGGGCTCACTTCGAACGGGTTGGGCTGGTGGAGCAGCTCGTAGATCAGGATGCCCGTCTGGAACTCGTCGAACTTGCGGTACTGCGCGGCCGAGACGATCTCCGGCGCCAGCCTGGCGTGGTCGCGCTTGACCCGCGGGTCGGTGCTGGCCGAGGCGGCGTCCTCCGCAGAACGCCGCTTGGCCTTGGCGAAGTTGCTGATGAGCAGCCGCGGGAGGTGGCGCTGGCTGTCGCCGGCGCCCGAACCGTTGCTGGTGACGCAGTCGTTGGCGGCGGGCTGCGGCGGCATGGGAGTGGGCACGTGGCCTTGCTGCGCCGCTGACAGCCGGCGGTGGTGAGGCACCAGCAGAAGGTTCTCCAAGCAGAGGTCGCGGTGCGTGACGCCGTTCTCCTTCAGGTGCTCCAGTCCGCTGCAGAGCTGCAAGAGGAGGAAGCAGATGCGGCGCTCGTACACCTCCGGCTGGGCCTTGTGGAACGCCTCCCACTCCCGCACGAAGTCAGCGGTGCTCTGCTGGGGCACCTCGCGGGTGATGACCACCACCCGCTCACGATCCGCCTGCTGCACGGGGAGGGAGGGCTGGGAGGAGGCCTCGTCAAAGGGCAACATGCTCTGGGGGACACAGGCGTTGAAGTGGCCGCAGTCCTGCTGGAGGTTGAAGTGAGGTGGCATGCTCTGCTGCACTGATAAGCCATACAGGTGACCCTGCTTGGCTTCCATGGATGGACTTTTACAGATCTGCAGAAAAAAAAGAAGAATCAAAGGGAACATATATTAATTTTAGCTTCTTCCAGGGTCGATTTCAATTCAGCTCCAATTCTCCTTCAGTCAAAGTGAGATTCTCACATGCAGACTAATGTTCAGCTGGAAAACATTATAAAATAATTTAGATTCCACGAAACCAACAATTGCCGCTCAGTGTTTGAAAACTACACACAAACAAGTGGAATTTATCATTTCAGTTCTTATTTTCATATACTGTATAGGGTTCAAGAGATTAAAGCCTGATTGAAGGGAACGTGTGATTCTATTTACCTTGACGGCGTAGGAGCTGCTGGCGTCCGAGGCACAGGCGGCCGCGTAGTACACGGCGTCGCCCGCGTTGCAGCTGGGCCTGTTGCAGGTGAGCTTGAACAGGGACCAGTTGCTCTCGTCGAACCTCAGCGGGCTCCTCTGGGAGCGCGTGAAGTGGTCCTCGCACTTCAGAGCCAGCCGCCGCAGGGACTCCGCGTAGAGGCCGCCGAGCTTGGAGTAGACCCCCTCCCGGCTGTCGATGTTGCTGAGCAGGGTCTGCAGCTGCAGGCTGGAGCCCGGGTTGGGCGCCGCCGCGGAGCACGGCGTCTCCGGGGCCGAGAAGGGCGCGCTGAGCTGGGGGGATGACGAGCAGGTCACGCTGCCCCGGCAGTGGACGCCCAGGCGCCCGCCGCGGGTCTTTGGCGCCTCGTCCAGCGTCCGGGAGCGCGAGGGACGGGTTAGCGGGGCGTGGTAGCGCTCCAGAGACTCACTGCAAGAGAGGAACCCAGGGTTATGATTAGTTAACTAAAACTAAAAAAAGAACCGTGAAAGAAAATGATGCTTTACAAATAAACGCTAACAAACTTAACTAAAATAAATATTTACAATTTACAATTTAGGCATTTAGCAGACGCTCTTAATCCAGAGCGATTTACATTAAGCAAGAACAAAAAGCATGGGAATACATCACATAAAAACATTTATCATGAAACATGCGTAAGCTAAGAAAGTAACAGTGGAATATCTATATAATGAAACTATACATATAAACTATACATCTATACTACTATGCTATACATATGTACTATGACGTGCTATGACTACATACAATGCACTTATGCTGTCTACATAACATGCTATAAGTCTGTATCAAATGCTATCTAAGTCTATAGAAATGCTATCTAAGGGGGTGGGGTAAGTGCTATGGGTCATGATGGAGTCTGAAAAGGTGGGTTTTCAGACTACGGCGGAAGATTGGGAGTGATGCTGCAGTTCTGACTGCAATGGGAAGTGCATTCCACAGTTTTGGAGCCAGAAGGGAGAAGAGTTTGGGACGTGTGGAGCGTTGTCCCCGCGTTTTTAGTGAGGGTACTTCCAGCTTCCCTGCGTTGGCTGATATTTCAAATACAAGCCTAATGTTTTGGGTGGATATGAAATCTTCCAATATTTCTTAAAACATCTTTGAAAGTAGTCAATATACAAGTGAGTTTGTAGATAGGCTATATTCGCTATATTTTTCTCTTGACTATGGGGTCTTGACTACCCCATATTAAAAAAGAAAAAAACTAACACCAAAAAAACCTTCAAAAAATTTAACGAAACTAGCAAAACCAATGTGAAAACAAATGCTAAACAGATAAAAAATAAATCAAAACTAATGAAAAAAATCACACCTCTCCTCTCCTCTCTCTCTCTCATTAGCAGGCAACAGTGCAGCACTAATACTATCTCTCTCTCTCTCTGTTTCTGGCACAACAGCGCCCCTACTGGTACTCAGTCATTGGCTCATTAACGTCACATAGGTGAACAACACATAGGTGAACAACACATAGGTGAACACGGACATTGCTGTTCCTTGGAGTGGTTGCACCACTCAAAAAAAGCAAAACCAAAAATGACCTGGAAGAGAAGAGAGGCCGCGGGTCCACGGGGCTGGACGGCAAGCTGGCCCGGGAAGAGCCGCCGTTGGCGGGTCGGCACACGTTGCTCTCCGAGCCGCTGAACGGAAGGCGAGGGTAGGCGCGGACGAAGGGCTTTCCGCTGGCGGCGTCGGGGGCGGACACGGTGCGGTTGACCATCTTCTTTTCCGGGAGTGGCGGGGGCTGGCCGCCGCCGCTCAGGCCGTTGTTGAACGGGTCTGGGCGGGGCGGGGGCTGGGGGCCGCCGTTGTTAAACGGGTCTGGGCGGGGCGGGGGCTGGGGGCCGCCGTTGTTGAACGGGTCTGGGCGGGGCGGGGGCTGGCCACCGCCGTTGTTGAACGGGTCTGGGCGAGGCGAGCCCGGAGCTGAAGTTATCGGACTTCTTGGAAACGGAGAAGAACAGGAAGCCATCCGTGATGCATCTCGAGAGCCTGAGAATAAACACGAAGAAATAAATATGTCTTTTAGACCAGTAGTTCTCACCTTTTTCTGTGCCAAGGAGCCCCAAATTGATATATAAAATAATTTTCGGCCGTGGACCCCCATCTGCATACGGTATTTTGTGCAAGGAACCCCCAGAAGAGAATATTTATGTTTAAAATAAATAAATTCATAAAAATAAATTCTACATTATTCAAAATTAATATTATTAGATTTGGGTTCTTGACAAATTAATTACTTATTAAGAAATAATAATGTTAACCAACACATATCTGTATAGTAAAATAGACATGTGTGGGTAGGGGGGTGAGTTGTAGTCTGAAGAGGCCATGTCTTCAGTACACGATGAAGATACCGCTTTGTCTATTCGTGATACCACTGAAATAACTATCAAAAGTTTGCCATTTAAAAGAACATGTACGTTAATTGCACTGGGTAGGTAGAATAGCCCTGAAGACACTGCAGAGATTCAAAATGATGAGTGTTTGTGTTTGAGACAGAGATACAGACAGTCAGGTATGCCGGCCAGCAGACATACTGTAGATACAGAATAGGACACCGTGACACACCCATCTGTGGTTAATGTTTAAATATGAACAGCCTCCACAATCGTGGTAGACACTGAAGACTGTACCGAGTCATCAGCACATGTTTTGTCGGTGACAGTGGCCACTGTGTTACTACGCACATTTACTACACACTCACACACCCATCCAGCACAAACACACCTTTATTGCCATGAACGAGGGTTACACAATGACAATAGTGATGAACTAACAATATAATATTATCGGTATAGGAGGTAAAATGTATGAACTTTGCCCTATGGTGTAGATTTTGACCATACTGTTCTGGAGATTAGAGCTTGTTTTCCTTTCTGCTGTACTATAATGTACTTCATTTTCATTCATTTTATTGTATTTCATATTCTAATCATTTCTCATTTCACGCAAGTGTTTTTTTTAGCGATGGAAAACACCTGAGAAAAGGTTTTGTATTTTAAGGTTTTATATATGTTTCTATTATTGCCGTTTTGTAAAATAAACAGCTGCCATGCAGTTGCCATACCAGTGCTTTAACCCTTCGGAAGCATTTGTATTGAAGTTTTAAGTAGATGATGACCACGCAAACCTGGTGGCTACACGATTCAGCATCGAAGGTGATGCTCAGAAATGCCTTCCGTACAGCTATGACAAAATGGCAGAATTAAAGACTAAACTGAAATGTTGACATTGCATTAGATGAGAGGAGATGCTGAGATAATTGTGTGGTGTCGACTGTAAATGACTGCTTTCATGGAAGGGGAAGACCGTAATGAAGAAAGTATACCGTTTAGGAAGTAGCCCAGGCCCCTTTTTTTCCCTCATTATCTGACTCCATAATTATCTGTTCAAACATTCCCCAGGAAGTTACAGCAATTAAAACTGTCTGAGGAGATCCACAGAGATTTACATCCAGCGCATAGAGAACAGACACTGAACTCCAAATCCACGAACAGCGTGAGATTACTGGGGCGCGTATCTCCGTTTCCTCAATTGGACCGCATCTTCTCAAATTCAAGTGACATCCACGAGATGTCATTTTGGATTATTATTATTATGTCAAAGCCAAAATCATCCGGGCCAAGTCCCAGACAGAGTATATTACATTCTGAAAGAGGACGATGAGAGAAAGAAAGCAATAAGCAGACCATCTGTTATCTCATTTTACAAGTTAAAATAACCTTTTGTATATTGTCCTTCCAACTCAGTTTCAGTGGAATCCCATGCTTTCTCTTAGCGGAACGTGACCGCACATTATTCAAAGGGCAAGATAGAGATCTTTCATAAACATACCGGGCTGAAGTCCGGAGGCTCTCATTGTTTCATAGATTATATTCTCTGAACAGTAGATAGCCTTCAAAATAATTTAAATTCTATGAATATCAAGTTAACTCGCTAGAATTTGGACATTATAATTTGGACAGATTATTTCATAACAATACTCATTACAGTAGTACACAGACAACACAGTATCTGGCACTGCTCTGAGTTCCCCTTTAGACGATGAACAGTGGTGGACAGTCAAAAAGTATTTTTACTTGAGTACTACTGTCCTTAAGTAAAGCAGTGAAACTAGTTTTACAAATGAGTCCCACAAATGCACAATCACAATGCGTCGTGAGCTTGCAGATCGGCTAATCTCGCTGTTTTTCTAACTTTCTGAAATTCATTGCTATATGCATCGATATATAAAAAATGAAATTTGTAGTTTTGAATACTGTGTTTTTGACTGAGCAACATGACAAGTAACATTTGACCAAGAGTATCTCTACTTTGACTCAAATAACATGGGCTGAGTACAAATTTTGAGGTATTTGTACTTTACTTGAGTATTTCCAATTTCCAATACTTTTACTTCTACTCCACTACATTAATTTGAAAACTTTAGTTACTAGTTACTTATTAGTTATTATTACAAAACATACATTAATCACTTCAGCCCATATACTGTACATTTCGGCCATTTGAAAATAGCAGATCTCTTAATACATTTGAAAACTTAAAATGAGACATTCGGTACAATGGGTACTTTTGAAATACATGCTGCATAAATTGTGGACTTTTACTTGTAACGGAGTAGTTCTACATTGCAGTATTGATACTTTTACTTAAGTAAAACAATTGAGTACTTTTTCCACCACTGGCGACAAGTCACTTCCTCAAATGAAACCACAACCCTCCGTGGACTTTCATTACGGTGCATCACCATATGACTCGTCACCATACAAACATATCAGTAAAGAGGTATAGATCAAAGGTCACTTGTAAACTATACCCATAACTGACTTGACCCGCAATACACAGTACAGTACACAGCTATAATTAGTAGTACTAGACACAATACAGTACAGTACACACAGCTATAATCAGCAGTACTCACCAGTGTCAGCGTTCAGACTGTCCGTGGAGGCTGTGGGCAGACTGGCACTGCCCAGGCCGCAGCGTACCGATTGGGTGAGGCTCTCTACTGACCCCTGTTGGCAGCAGCGGTCAAGTTCCATGTTGCTCCCGCTCATTTTACCGGACACTCTGCAATGCAGACAGAGAAACAAACTGAGAACGACCCTCAACCCTTGTGGATCCAAAGCATTCACAAACTTAAAACAAAAAGAATATTAATAATAATCAACAACCCCCATATCTCTGAAAGTGTACAAATGGAACTGTTTGTATGCTCTCAGAGTAACAGACCTGTAATGGTCCACTGGGAACCCCCTCGAGTAGGGTCCCCCCTGGACCCCATTTTGAGAACCACTGCACGATGGCATCCAGGTCTTTTCTTTTCCTTTACATTCCCATGATAGTAATCATTGCTATGAGTGGTTGTTCAGTAACATGTCTCCCTGTCTCAGCAATTCTTTAGTAAACGTAAAATACATTTTCAGGCCAGGATACCAGGAGAAAGAAACTCAAATAGCCTACAGGATAAACAAGTGAAATGAGATATGACACAAAACCCTGAGTAGGCAAAATTGGAACTGGAGCACTATAAAATTGAAGCTGTAAAATGGGGTTCTCTTTCCAGAATTGATAGAAATAGACTGTTTTAACCAGTAAATATCATTCACTTACAGCACAGATAAATGCTTGCCCGGTATGTCTACTTCCTATTAATGCCGCCATAAAGAGGAAGTTCACTTGAGATCCAAGCATGTCAAAAGGTGAAAGCAGAAAAAAGAAGATGCAGATACAAAGAGCGAGAGAGATGTTACGAATTGTAAGAAATAGCATTTTAACATTAACGACCACAAACAACAGTCAGTATAGTATGTCAGAGCAACAAACTCTCTTGAAGGCACCTGTCTATTAAAACACACACACCGACAAATCAACAACATGAGGGAACTAGTTCCACATGTACAGTAAACCCAAGCAGCTAGTGTCAGTTTTGCTGCAGGGGGTTGCCATCTGTTTTTCTGCTAATTAAATCTGTATAGACACAGCCTTACGACATGTCCCTAATAAACCCATGAGATGAAATTTGCTTTTTGAGCAAAAACTGGCGCTGTTGGGTTACCTCACTTCCTTGCTGGAGGCACACACACCGTAAAATGATGGGGTTTAATCTAACTCTGAGGTTATACCACTCAGGGTTAAATTATCAATGAGGATTTTACTGTAGTGTACACATAGCTGAGCCAGAGGGGAAATAAGTCTCTCTGACTCTCTAAATTCCACAATCTACAAACTGCTACAGAGATGTCTCTAATTCCACCTGGTCAAAGTTCAGAGGAGGAAGCTGTCCCCTTTCACTGGAAGATGACAGCTTCCTTTTCTGAATTTCGCAACGTTCAGCTTTAAACAGAGGTGAGTTTTTGAGTCGAATCAAACAAATATCTTTTCAAATGACCATGTTTGTTAAGACGCTAGCTAGATTGGCTTAGACTCCTTTGTAGGAGTTATTTAATTACAGTATGGCTGCACACGAAACCCGCCTCATCTTAACACAAATGTTCAGAACGGTCTGCATTATTATTAACTGTAGGCGGAACGACGCAGTTGAAAACCGTGGGAGCCAGGATGTATGTCCTACTGTAAACAGTACAGTATGTGCAAATACTGAAACTCAATCCTGCTCCAACACAGACTATTATTTCTATGTTGTCTTATCTTATCTTCTCCACATTCAAAACACGATCATCCTCCTTTATCTTCTAACCGTAATCTCTGCTGTGATCAGATAAAACGACTGTTTGCCCTCATGTGCTCATGTTCATATTTTGCTCGTTTTGGACACAAGGGTCCCATTTGGGAAGCTGGGGGTCCACGGGGGCCGATGATTGAGAAGAGGCGGTGTCCTGCGGTGTTATCCGTTCCTCCGCTAGACTTCCACCATAAACTGAAGCAGCTTTACAGAATGAATGAGACTCTCCTCTGTGGGCTGCACACACTAAAGATCCACTATCACCTTACACACGCACGCACGCATGCACGTGCACGCACGCACGCACACGCACACGCACACACACACACACACACACACACACACACACACACACACACACACACACACACACACACACACACACACAAAGAGGCAGTGATAAAAGGCACAGGAGCAAGGTAATGAGCACCATGACTGCGTGCGTGCGTGCGTGTCTCTGTACTCGTCTCGCTCAGTTCTCTTAAGTTTTGTTGCCAAAACAGGAGATTTTCCTCTGGATTTTCACTGTTGGAGGAATGCAGTACTTTAAGTAAAAGTAGCAATACCACCACGTAGGGAAAAAAAGGACTCAGAACCAAGGTTCAAGGTTAATATTGTTCAGAGATAAATATTGTGTGAAAATAGTCGAACTACTTGTGGGTCCACTGCTGGGAACCACTGCTGTAAATGTAGTAAAGTATTGCCATCAAAATATACTTATACTATATAACAAAGTACAATGATTGCCTCGGATATGTATTAGGGTAGAAGTTTAAAGTATTTGTATCTAATATATTATATAATGTGCCTATATTTATGATGTTTGGATAAAAAAAATAAAACCACGATCACAAAGAAGAGAAAGGTAGTAGCGTTCTTTCAGCATCAAGTGTCAACGTAAACCATGGTTTGTGTTCAAACAACAGCCTGGAAGCCTGGGAGACAACACTAACCCATATTTAGATTGTAAACCACAGCGCTAAATAGCACATTGAATGTGCTGACACATGACATGTGTGTGGTATTAATACAGTAGAGTGGGCAGCGTGGGGACAACGTACTAAACCCTAATACTTGAGTCAAAGTATGAATACTCAAAGTGAGTACACTTCACTTCAAGTACAAGTGAAGTTTGCTCTGTCAAACTTGTGCTTGAGTTGGAGTACTTGCTTTTAGACGTACAAGAATACATTAAAAGTACATTCATTGCCGTTATTATAGATCCAAAATCTTCTAAGATTATATACAGTACATAAACATTTTAATAGCAGATCTACAAGCTCACAACGTGTCTCATCAATGCAAAATTAACTGACACTAAAGGTAATAAAAACAGTGACATTTCATGTAAAAGCGGGCGCCATGAGTGCAGGTCTTTTAACTGTAGCCACGCATTCTAACTTACAATGTTCACACAGGGGGTAATTATATCCTTACTTTACTGAATGAGGTATTGTTGGCGCTGTGCGTCAAACGCACAATACAACCCCATTCATTGTTGGTTAAGAAACATGCTTTTACTGTTCATCACCGTATAGGACCTGTTATTATGGCCCATAGCAACCAGGGTGAGAAAATAGCCTAGCGTGATTTCTTGTATAGAGGGCTGGGCGCCGGCTGGATCAGGCGGTGGATCCTATTGGGTCGCCAGTCTGAGTGCTTGTTGTGAAAAGTCCTTTTTGTCCCCCTATCAACATTTAATATGAGCAGCAATGCAGTGTGTTGACAAAGACATGACAGTAGTTTCAGGTCGCTGGGCTACGTATAGGGCATTAGGGCTTACATGCATAATAAACGTATCTTAGTGGCAGGCCAAACGGCGAGGGAAGATGAGCACTTTGTTGCCTGTGTGCTGATCAGGGATCAGTCTTGTCGTGTGGCAGCCAGGGCTGTCTTCAAAACAGTGTGTTTGAGTGAAACAGGAAGTCTACACAACACAAGTGACAAGAAGGGGAAAAGGCCAATGCAAGGACCTTACTAATGCTGCAAAAATAGCCGTTCTACAAGCTCAGTGCATCACATTCTGATATTTTAGCAGTTATTTTTGGTGAATGATCCCCCCAGAATAAGGATGCTGGGCTTCAAGTGGTTAAATGTCAAGTATAGTAAGTCATAATAATGGAAACTACCTTTCTCTCACGTTTTCCTTCAGTTGTGACACATACTGTATCTTAGGGGGAAAGTACTCAACCACAATATTGAGTCAAAGTTTGCTCAAATATTACTCAACTACAAGTGAAAGTTCCTCAGTCAAATTTGTAGTCGAGTTAAAGTACTGGAGTAATTGCTTTAAAAACTACAGACTGCAGATCATATTGTCTTTTTAATATCAAAGCATTATACTGTGTTGAAGTTTAGACATTTCCCCCCCAACTAAAGCGATGTACCATCATCATCGATGTACAAGCTCACACAACGTGTCACATTCTGCGACACATACTAAACAAAATAACTTGAGTAAAGTAACTGTACTTGTCCACCACTGCCTGCAACGTGTGCAAAATCATGTTGAAAATCCTTCCCCAATATAAGCTCCACTATAAAAGACATGGGGCTCAACTTCCAGAGCTTATGTCAGGTCTGTGAAAACAACTGCGTCTCGGTCCCACTATAGCAGATGACCTGCAGCAGCTAAGTTTGTCTTGCTTTGGCTACTGCAGTGTTACAGTAGGTGTGTGTGCGTGCGTGTTTGCGTGCGTGCATGTTTGCGTGCATGCGTGCGTGCGTGTCTGCGTGCGTGCGTGCATGTTTGCGTGCGTGCGTGCATGCGTGCGTGCGTGTGTGCAGGTGAGGGAGAGAGTCGGCGTGTTATGACAACAGCACAACCCCCCCTTGTTTATCGGTAGTGGTGTAAATTAGCTAAGTACAGTACTGTACCTCTGTACTGAAGAGGTACAGTACTGATTAAATCAGACATTCTGCTTAAAGAGTACTTTCTACTTATGTACAATTTTCTAAAAATAATTATACCAATACTATTGTAAATTTTGAATTCCGGACTTTTACTTGTAACATAGTATCTCTATATTGCAGCATTGACACTTTCAGTTTCACTGACGTTTTTTTTTTAAAGAAGGAAGTACTGTTACTTTTTCCACTACTGTTTATCGGCAGCGGCCACACAGTAGGTCTTTAAAGGGCTTTTCATCATGGAGGGGCAGCGTTACGCAACACAATCTGGCTGAGTCAGACTCCCAGACAGTAGTACACATCGCAAGAAACTATTCTTATCTAGCATGGAGAACAATGGAACCCAGTGGGTTTGTATTGTAAGACAGTGGGGGTCCTTGAGGGGGGGTTCCACGGGGTCCCCCCGGCAGCAAGTGTTCAAAATTAGCCTGTTCAAAAATAGAAATAGCTGACATTTTCAAAACAAAAAGCCTGATATGTTTTCAGACCCCGGCGGGGGGTCTGCGGCCAAATGCATCATTGATTTGCGCATCCTTGACATGAAAAGGTTTGGGAAACACTGCTTTAAAGTTGTTTTTTTTATCATGGAGGGCTGGTGTTAACGCAGCACAATATGGCTGAGTCAGGCTTCCAGACAGTCATATATGTGCAGCGCAACAGAGGATTCTAATCTAGAATGGAGAACAATGGCACCCAGTGTGTGTCTGTAAGAGAATCTACCAGGATGTATTTAACGTTCAACAGGAAACCTTGAACGTTTCTCTGCTCTTTCCTCCTTCTGTTCAGCCCTATCACCTTGCTGTGATATTGAGTCATTTCCTCTTGCATTATCGTTTATTTTTGCCCTCCTTAAGCCACACTGTAGAGCACAGTGTTTCTCAAATGGGGGGTAGTTGATTCTATGGTGTTAATTGGGATACAAATCGTACCAAATGAGGTGTCACACCGGGGGGGTCCCTGAAATTAAAAGAAGCTTGAGAATCACTTCTCTAGCCTATATTTCACCTTCCCGAACGTTTACCTCAGCTCTCCCTGCTATAACTATTTCTGTCCCAGCCTTAAGTAGCCGGAGCGCATGCAGAGATGCTGTTCCATGCTCTTCCATGTTCCATACTATTTACCCCGTGAAATATAGTGCTGGTAACTATATCTGCTGTACAGGAAGCATAGCTACAGCTATAGTAGATGCAGTAATAATTAGACATGCAGAAAGGTTGGTGAGAGAGAGAGAGAGAGAGAGAGAGAGAGAGAGAGAGAGAGAGAGAGAGAGAGAGAGAGCGCACAGTTGAGCACCGGTTTACAGCAGCTTGCTTCAGTTGCAGGAACATCAGAGAAAGAGGCTGAACATCCTAGTTTGGCTTTATGCAAATCACAAGCTATGTAGAACATGGACATTTTTAACTCGCCCCCCCTCCCAGGGAAAAAAACAACTTTGCATATCGACATTTCCAGATGCAGACCATGCAGACCAATTTCAAAGTGCAATTTTCGTACTGGACTTAAAATACTATTCCCTTCCCATGCCTTGATAAAAATTACAACAGCAAACACTTTCTTTTCCTCCTCAGGCGGTTCGATTGGTCGGGGCTGAATGAATCCCCAGTGCGCCCAGTGTACAAGGGATGGTTTCGGACATTCTTACGTATTATAGCAGACCATGACCAGCACGCGTGGAGGAGGACAGGCTGCGATACGAGAGGAGGATAAAGGAGAAGAAGATAGCCGGCGGTTGGCTGACACCAATGCCTTTCCCAAACCGTCCCGTTTCCAAAACACAACCACTGAGCTCATCTCTCTCCTGTCCTGAACAACCTATCGCGGAATAACACATATTACAAATATCTGCAAACCTCATCCCTCTTAGATGATTGCTTTATTACATGGGCACACAAATACTTTGGTTGAAGTAAATACAGGAGAAAAAGGAGTTACCGGCGTCATGCAGCTGCCTACCTCATATTGGGAAGCTGAGGATGATCCTAGCAGACACCATGCCGCCTCGGCTCGCTGCTAGTGCCGCGCGTCAGTAACGCACACTAGTCATATGTATATATAAATATGCTCCCGTTAAATCCTCCTAATTAAAAAATAAACGCTCATAGCTCACACATAGAATCCACTGGTAGGCTACACACAAAGATAAGGTTGACTTTTTTAGAGCAAAGGTGGTGTGTCAGCCCAGCAACAAGACGCTGTTCCGTTATAGAGAAGGGATCAACATAGCTTCGTAGGGGGGGGTCGCAGGTTTCACTTTATAGAGAGGGGGGGGGGAGAAGACAGGCTTCCTGATTCGAAATATTCGAATGTCTGTTCTGTGAGCTCTGTTTCTATGATTGGCAACTGACTATGTGAGCCTGGGACGGTTTGGGAGTTGCCAGGGGCAACAATCTGCTCCACAAGGCGCCCTCACCCTGGCATCCTTCACTGACCTAAGTAACACGGCTATCCCATAATAGTCACACACACACACACACACACACACACACACACACACACACACACACACACACACAACTCATCCCTTACTTACCCCAACCTCAACTCTATGGAACTTTACTAGAAGCTTTAAGTGGAAGTGGTGACACCAATCTTATCCCCAATTTGACATGCAGACAGACGCCAAATAAGTGGTTTCATGCCCAACATTTGTCCCCAAATGTGGTCTGTGTCAGGAACACAGGCGCACACACGCACGCTTGCACGCTTGCACGTTTCTTTTCCGTGTGTTTTTTTTAACTTGACTTTTAACAACCCCTAATCTAAACCCTGAATAGCTAATCATAACAATCTTTTATTATTTGTAACTCTAAAAGGCCCCAGCTCACAATGTCCCCGTAAGGTCACGTTGTTTTTGGGCTTAGTTTCCTTAGTAATGCAAACACAAACATGCACACAAGCATGCACACCCAACCACAAGCGCACACACACACACACACGCACACGCACACACACACACACACACACACACACACACACACACACACACACACACAATCAGAACATGCTCGGAACACAATGGAGAGACTGAAATGTTTCAAGAGACAAGGCTCTTTTGGAGATATCACACATCATCGCTGTCGGGTGGAAATCTCATATTATGTCTAAAACGTGACTTTTCAGGAAATGGGGGGGGGGGGGGGGGGGGGGCGCAAAGAATATATATTCAAAGATGTTGTGAACTTGTGGATCTGCTATTCTTTTTAAATCTCCCCCTACAGCCACGATATGTTCCACACCATCTGTGGCTCTTCAATGATTCAGCACATCAAAACGCTGCCTTGGCAGAGTGGACAGGATGTGCCCGTGTGTGTGTGCCCGTGTGTGCCCGTGTGTGTGTGTGTGTTGTGTGTGTGTGTGTGTGTGTGTGTGTGTGTGTGTGTGTGTGTGTGTGTGTGCGTGCGTGCGTGAGTGCGCACGTACAGGTCCATTTGGTTCCATTTGTATACTCTCAGAGTTAAATTAACATTGATTTTACAATATAAATTGGGGGTCCCAGAGATAAAATTAACTGGGTGTCCGTAGACTAATGCATTTCAAACTGGGGGGGTCCTTGAAATTAAACGGGTTGAGAATCACTGCTAGAGCCGTAAAAATCGTAAAAATCTTGACAAGAAAAAGTGCACTAATCTATGTACCTTTCCTCTTTTGCCCTGGTCCCTGGATTTGAACACGGTCTCCTGAATTGAATCTTTCTTTCTTTTTTTTTTTTTATAGAGGGATAGGTATACAGTACAGGGCAGGCTGACAGGAAATTGGGAGAGAGATGGGGGGGGTGACATGCAGTAAAGGCCGTCGGGATCGGGAGTCGAACCCGCGGCACACTGCCAGACTGGATTACCAGCCAAGGTGCCCAGAGGGCTACGCCAGCCGCCCAGTCCAATGTAATCTTTCTTGACCATCAGGTCAAACTTCAGTCGGTCAAATCCTGTGTCTACTGTAGGTGAGACATGACTTTTGACACCATCTAAATGTCTCAATAGAAGAGCAGGGAGACAAACATACAACCACATATATTGTATTAATATACTCTATCATAAAATAGGGTTAAAGTATGGTAAAAGTAGTATGGTTAAAGTTAAAACCAAAGCTGTCAAATAAATATAGTGGAGTAAAAGTACAATATTTGCCTCTAAGACGTAGTGCAGAAGAAGCATCAAGTATTGGAAAATTGACATGCTCAAGTAAAGTAAAAGTACTTCAGAAGTGTACTTAAGTACAGTACTTGAGTAAATGTTAATGTACATTAGTTGCCTTTCACCACCACAGAAGACAACTGAGATAAAGTGAGAGGAGCTGAAGCTGTGTTGATGGGTGACTGGCGTGAGGCATGTTCCCACATGTATCTTGACAAAGTGTATTTTTATCGGCGCAGAATGCCAGCAATGGCATAACAGCGCAGAGAGATGGGAGCTGACTAGAATTACCACCGAAAATAAGGCTCCCTGAAATGTGATCGGCGACAGGCGTGACTCCGCAACTGACCGGCGGGGTCGCGAGGAACAAACACTAATGTGGCCGCTGACAGTTTCATTTTGGAGGGTTTCGAATGTCACAACAAAGCAGCCCAATGAAGGAGGAGCGTGGCTTCCTTTCATACAGCGGCGTGGACAAGTAACAAAGTACATTTACTCGAGACAAATATTGTACATTTGACTCTGCTACATTTCCAGGAAGGGAGAAAGTACTGTATCAATTAATCACACAACCACTTAAACCCCATATGGTTGAGCGGAGGCTAGTCCCTCAGGAGCCAGGATGCTATGTTAATGTCTTTTGTAGACAGGGGGCTCCGTGGCACAAACAGAAGGCATTTGGAGAACTACTGGTGGCTGGCCTTATTATACCATAACTGATGTCATGTTCATTCATAGCTGTCTTATATTATATTGTTATCCTATTTTAACTGTGTAACTAGTGTTACAGTACTTATTCTGCACGTGTTCTTCTATACCCTTACCTGTATTTTTGACAACTGAATTTCCCTCAGGGAATGTCTGTCTGTCTGTCTGTCTGTGAATAGTTAACACCCTGAGCGCACAGGCTGGGTTCTCCGCCCAGCCTGTGCGCCCTATCAATTAGTAACGCCCAGCGCTCAAGACGGAGATTGATCAAAAGGACGGAGATTATTGATATCAAAACCGATCGCATCGCTCCACAGGCTGGGAGCGTCTGTTGCGCAACACTCAATGTTATTTTCCGATGTCATCGAAAATGTTCCCCCCCATTTTAGCCGACGAGATCGAAAATCTTAAAACTTGAATAACTCTTAATCTAAATCATTCCGTCCAATTCTAAGAAAAGATTATGTGTAAGACGGCCCACCGCGGCGTTAGAATTAATCATACCTCCCGTTGTTGCCGATCGCCTTGAGAGTGTTTTGGCTACATCAAACTACTTCAGCCACATCCAAGATAACATCTGGTCCGTCGCTAAATGTGCTTCACTGCTATAAATCGCTGGGGGCTATGATTTAATGGGTTAAATAACCCCGGGTGTTCGGGGTGTCAACTGTGCTGCGGTATCTTTGAAAACACACTGATATGTGTTTGTGAACAGGACAAAACCATGCAGGCTTATTTTGATCCAAGTTCACAACCCGCCACATCGTGACGGGTTGATGGGCTATTTTCACCACGATAAGAGTACCGAAGTCCTGACATCAGTTGTTCATCGCCTGGGTTGTAGAAGTAATTTCTCTATGGAGACTAACATTGAGTCATCTTAAAATCGTCTCATATAAGCATTGTGGTCCAAAAATAAACATTTTGCAAGGGAAAGGGTGAAAATGTAACTAATTCGGCGGCAGTAACATTAGCGTTTTCTCGCCATCAGCTAATTATTCATATGAGTGAAAGCGCTGGCATTGTAGGATAATGTTTGTATTTTTGGAACCCAATTCTTATTTGATGCGATATAAAGTAAGTCTATGGGAATTCAGCATGGAGAAATTAACCGTGACCCAGGTAGGATGTGTAAATGACGGCAGACTTCGGTGCTCTAGTAGTCTATAAGACACCATCGTACGACTTGGTTAATGGATAATAGCCCTAGTACCACTAAATATTAATATTAACATTATGATGCTCAATGATCCATCTCTATTAACTACTGTAAAAAAAGAGACTGTTTTGTCTTTGTGCCCCGATATCAGCCTGTGTCTTTCACAGTTCTGTGTCTATTGTGTACAGTGGCAGCCAAAACGCATGTACGGCAATGTGACACAGCAAACGGAACAATTTGACAGGCCTGTTTGTGTGTAAATTAGAATTGGAAAAAGTCACACTGTTAGTATTTGAATGGAACAGGGAGTGCATTGTGGGGAAATACACAGCGACAGAAAGGAGGCTGATTCAAGGCTGAATAATCGTGTAATGAAAGGAGAGGGCGCTGCAGGGGTCACTGGCATGGCTGCACAAAGCAAGGAAGTACTGAGCACGTGTGTGAACACACACACACACACACACACACACACATACGTGCTTGTATTTTACTATACTTGTGAGGACACATCAACGCTTTTAGGACGTCAATTTTGTGAATGTCATTTTTACTACTGCTTGTCCTTTTTTTAACCCCAACGCTAAAGCCAGAAATATCTACATAAGCTCACAACTTGTAGGCTGCGTGACATCGAATAACTCTGCATAACTAACTCCTAAACCTAACCTCTAAATGCCTAACCCTAAAGATAACCCCAACCAAATCTTTTCCTAAATCTGAAAATCTCTTTTTTACCATAAACAAACATTTTCCTTGTGAGGAGTTTGAGGACCAGGAAAATGGTCAAACGCGCACACGCACACGCACACACACGCACACGCACACGCACACGCACACGCACACACACACACACGCACACACACACACACACACACACAGTCCACCGGTCTGGTCCACCGGTTCTCCATGCCAAAGAAACAGGCATGTGTAAACCAAATGTGGTTTAGGCAAGCATGTCCTGTGCTGTACTATAATGTCCTGTCCTAGCTGTCATGGGTCATGACACGCCATATGTTGGTTACCGTATATTATGCGAAATAGCAAAGTCCCATATGCACGTACAAATATGGATGTGTCCACACAAAGCGCAAAACAAAAAGGATGTGAGTGAAGAATGCCTGGTGCAATGTCACACACCGTAGCACAGTGTGTCAGACAATAGATGAGTGCTCATACAGTTCTTATCCCATTCTGACCGGGCACCCATTTTGGTGTTTAGCATCATGTTATGCTTTACCTATTGAAAAATAGCAGATCTACAAGCTCATATCGCGCCACCGAGTGGCGCGATACGAGCTTGTAGGTCTGCTATTTTTGAAAAATTCGAAGAACGACTGACATTTTTAGAATCTGATCTCAGGTCAGAATGGGTTCATCAGACCAGTGTGTGTCCTAGTGGAAACCTCGTATGAATCTGATCTCAGGTCAGAATGGGTTCATCAGACCAGTGTGTGTCCAGTGGAAACCTCGTATGAATCTGATCTCAGGTCAGAATGGGTTATTAGCCTCATTGAGCATCCCCAGACTATTTTCCCACAATCGCACTTTTTGTTAAAATTGTGCCGGATAAACCCCCCATCAAAATCCATTCTGGAACTCATCATAGAAAACTTCCTTCTACATGCTGGTGAAGGAATACACAGGCATTTACAATGGAATTTTTAATATGAATTCCAGACGCCCACAATTGACTTGTCTATGCCCTCCAATCCCTGAGATTATTTTTGGCCCTTTATTCTTAATAGCAAATAATAATAAATAAACATTTCTCAACCCTCGTCTGCAGTCACCCTGCTTTCCCTGCTCGCTCCTTTGAATTGGCCGACAGCAACTGAAGGAAAACGACCCTTTCAACCTGCTGTCCCCGTTCTGGGAATGTCAGTATATATAGTCAAAGGTAGTCCCAATCAAAGAATCTACAAGCTCAGATGTCTATTTCCAAAGGCTATTTTCTCTACCTAAGGTGACTAGAATAACAGTGGGTGTGAGTGGTTCTTACCGGTGGTGTTTCTTGGGTGGAGGTGGTGGTGGACAGGCTGCCTGCAGCTCCGAGGAGGCGGCGAGCAGCGCTGCCTTGGCCAGCATGCTCCTGTTATGTTTGCCCTCCTCCTCCTGCTCGGGCTCCGTGCCCTCACTCTGCCCCTGACAGGCACCATTGTCGGGGGCAGGCGGGAGGGGGAGGAGGAGGAGGAGGGGGGCCGTGCCTGGCTCCGTCACCGGGGGGGCCCCGCCGCGAGCCGCCCGCCAATCCCTGGCCTCCCTCCAAGCGGCGGCGCAGTTGACCGGCCCCGCGGGGGAGGAGGAGGAGGAGGTCGTCCCCGCTCCTGACGGCGGGTTGGCCGCCGGCGGCGTCTCCCTCGCGTCGTCCTCTTTCCTCACGTTGTCGTCGTCGTCCTCCTCCTCCTCCTCGATGCGACAGTTCCAGCCGGAGCCGTGGTGGCTGGGCTTGTGTCGTCGCTCGTGGTTCTCCGCGTGGGGCTTGAGGTGGCCCTCTCTGGGGGAGAGGAGGACCAGCATGGGGAGGTCAGGCAGCGGCACCGGGGAGGAGGAGGCGGAGGAGGCGCTCGGCGAGAGGCTGGAGGTACCGAGCTTCGGGGAGCGCATGTTCCTCTTGGGGGGAATGGGTGGACTGGACTGAGGCTTGGCCTGGAACAGGGCGGAGAGGCTGGTCTCGGTGCTCACGGGACCGCCGGGGTTGGTGTGAGCGGGGCTGGGCCAGTGGAACACCGGGGGGCTGCCGCTGTCCTTCAGAGCGGTGGGGCTGAAGTGACACTGTGTGCTGACGGCAGAGTCGGGACTGCTCAGGTAGAACGTCCGGTTATTGTCCTCCGTGCGGGCGGCCATGACAGTGATGGTGGCCCTCTGGCCCTCTGCTGGCAGCTCTGGCTCGCAGCGCTCAGACGCAGCGCTCAGCGGCCTGCGCTTTCTCTTTGTGCTCTCTGCATATATTGGTTCCGTCTCTGGCTGTCCGTTGGGTGTGTGGGATTGTGGACTTGCCATGGGGCTCCGGGGACTCTCCGAACCCGCCCGCCTTCCTCCCGACCCCGACCTGTCCGGCCCCGGCAGCGAGTCTGTGCTGCTACGATAAGAACAGGAGGAATCTGATAGGCTGGAGGTGGGAGTGGGAATGCGTGGCTGGGGATTGTGGGTAACTGTGTCAAAGGTGAAGGTTGTGGAAGAGGAAGGGATAGAAGTGATACCAGCATCAGAAGTCCCGGCGCTGATACCGTTGCTGTGGACACCGACGGCGTCGGGACTGGTGACGCTTAAAGGTTTCTCTGCAGCTTTCTGGTTGAGTTCTTGATGATTGGACTTGGCAGTGGTTACACCACCTCCACTGTAAGTGCTCTTGATAGTTCTCGTGGTGGTGTTGATCGTCTGTCCAACGGGACTCAATTTCAAACTCTGAGGGCCACGGCCCTCCTCCTGGGTGACAAAGATGTTTCCGATGACCACGGGCACTTTGGGCAGGACCGTGGGGGAGAAGGGGCCTGTAGGGGATAAGGGTCCCAGGGGGCCAGGGGAGAAGCAGGTGGTGTACCCCATCTTGATTCCGGAACTGGGACTCTGGATGCCGCAGCCATTGCTGTCGATGTAGAGAGAGGACAAGTCCAGCAGCTTCTTCAGGCCCAGATGCTGCACTGGGCTCTTTGGGTTCTCCTAATGCACGCGCACGCACGCACACGCACACGCACACGCACACACACACACACACACACACACAGAGGTTAGACACCTGAGTAAATACATGAATAATTCGCAACCTTTTTAAATTCAAAGACCGCCAATTTGACATGCATTATACCCACAGACCCATATTTGACACAGTTCTTTGGGACCCCAATCTCTACTGTAAAATCCTCAGTGTTCATTTAGTGTAGCAAATGGAAATAAATTGCCCAGAGGGGTCCATTCGTACAGTGTCACAGTAACTGATCCATGAGGATCCACTGGTGATCCCTGGACCCGACGTTGAGAAAACAAATAATGGTACACAAAATGGTACAAATAATACATACATTAATCCATTTAGGACTGAGGCCAATTCTAAAAACGCCTTCTAAATACTGAACTAAGTTTATTAATTCAAAATGTACAAAAATTTTATGCTGCTAATTTGCTGCTAAAGAACCAAATAAGTGGTTCCCGTCCTGAATGGGTAAAACACCAAAAGGGGTTCCCTTCCTGAATGGGTAATCATTTCCTCACCTGCTCTATGTTCATATTGACATCTGCGGTGACGTCGCTGGTGTCGGCAGCGTTCATCATGGTGGGCCTGACAGCGATGGTGGGCTTGCTGTAGGGCGACGGCGCCGCTACGCCATCCTCGTCATCGCCTCCTCCCACGCTGGCCCTCGGGCAGACCGCCGGCGCCACGCCACCCGGGCCGCCTCCGCCTCCACGAGACCGGTGGGCGCTGAGCGGGTGGAAGCAGTTCTTACAAGAGCCCGGTTTCCACACGTGTTCTGCAAAGTCGCCGCACGCTGACATCTTTTTTGTTGCGCTAAGCGGGGGGGTTTTGGGGGGGGGGGTCAGAAGCGGCTGCTGAGCGGTCCACGCGACACCGGACGACCCGACATGGCCGTGTGGGGCGGAGAGGAGGAGGAGAAAGGTCACTTGAGCGAGCGCCACGCGGTGTTGAGGCCTGCGGAGGAGAGAGGAAACAGAGTTATTGTGATTAGGGAACTAGACTGCATTGATACCGTTGTGATTATCAAGCTGCCTTATTTCAAGGATCCCAGATATTTGATAAAAAATATATACACATATAAATAGGGGACCCCTATACACCTTAAAACCCTCCGTGTTAATTTAACTCTGAGAGTGTACAAATGGAACCAAATGGACCCGTGAGGGTCTAAGCCTAAGGGTTCTTTCGGGACCTAACTATCTATCATTTAGCAGCAGACCCCCCTTCAAGGACCCCTCTGCGAGTCCCCAGACCCCAGGTTGATAACCACTGCTCTACACTATTCTAATAGTATGCAGATGAGCTCCTCTGTAAGGGTTGGCTATGATGTTCAGAAACTCTGTCTGACATACAAAACCACAGTTTTGTGTACGTTCAGTATTGCTCATATATGTATGTCTACAATAACAAGTTGTGCAAAGACCCATATGACTTTATCTGAACAACGGTATGTTTATTTGTATATCACATCCCAAACACAAGGCAATTCAAAAGTGTTTTACACAAAATATGAAGTGTTTAAGACCTGCCTCTGTTGATTAAACAATCTCAGAGTCTCAACATGCTTTCTTTTAATCAAGACTATAGGCCTTAATGGACACCAATTTTTACCAACTGGTGTCCTTAATTTAGTTTCATGTTATAGTCCCCTGTTTTAACTTAAGCTCACTCACTGTGTGGCAGATTTATCCTCCTGTGTGCATCATTTTAGAAGATGGATGCAAAACGGGTTTATAGTCACACCCAGCTCTGAGTCTAATTAATGTGACTTAGACACTGCTTACATCATCACCCACCAGAACCACCCTACATAAACATTAAGACACAGCACCAAAGGGGCTGTGTCCACAGAGGTGTTTCTTTTCCTGTGTACATTTTGAATTGTTTTAAATGGGAGTGTCACGTAAATACACTATGCTGGAAACGAGGAATTGCACAATTACCACCAGTGGCCAAAAAACTAAAAACTAAACATTTGCATACATTTTAAATTAAGAAGTCAAAAGAAAATAAGTGAATGAGATTGCAGACAGTGCAGGAGAAGGTAAAAACAAGACAAAAGACAATGCAACACAAGACAAATTAGTACAAGACACTTCAGTCAGTTACACAGGAGATGTGAATTAGGTTATTAGGTCTTCACAGCCATTGGTGAAAGCCAAAAGGGGAAAGCAAGTCTTTTTCCATTTGTTAGGTACAGCTGCTGCTGTACCTAACAAAGCTGTCATTGTTTTTTTTTGTTTGCATCAAACTGTCTGAGAGCGAGGCAGAGGAGATAAGGACTTGTTTCCTCATTGCGGTGTCATTCCAGCTGAGATATATTTCACTTTAATTGATTCCTGTTGCTAGTTTTACTATCAAGACCCCTGCAAATGGAACAGGAATTAAACTACCTTGTGAGTGAGTGTGAACAGAGAGTTGACAGAAAACAGGGGTTCCCAGATACATTTTGGTGTCTCCCTTTTATAGATGTTTTTTGGGGGGAGAGGAAATCCTTTGAAATAAGAACGATAACTATAGGAACCTAAAAAATAAATTAAAAAGGGACATATTTGAGGTAACGTCACAACCACAGAAATGGGGTCTGTGACCCCCCCCCCCCGTCCCAGGCCATTATTTGGGAAACACTGCCGTCTGACAGCATTATTCAGCTTGTTATCTGTGTGCTTGTAACTTTAGAAGCGCTGGTGTGCACTGTGCTCCTTGTTCCCATGGCCTCCCAAATAACAGGGTCTGGGCTTTCTGTTTAAAGTGAAGTGAAGGCATGCCCGTGTGACCCCTATCAACATAAAGGCCTTCTCCAATGCTCCAACAGCCCCCCCCCCCCCCCCCCCAAAGCTACAAGAAGAGGGTCTAAGGAGCCTCAACCATCCCGGTGGCTGGAATGTCTGGAATGCGTAAAGGCGCAAGTCTCACCAGGGTGAATCTCACACCCTCGACTACCACCCCCCCCCCCCTCACACACGCGCGTGCACATACGCGCACACACACACACCGACACAAACCTAATGTTTGTATCTTCATTCCTCTAACAAAATCCCCCACGCACGCCTCTTCCTGTTCCTCTGTGTCTGTGTGTGTTCTTGTGTTTAATGGGGATCACCCAACCCCCCCCCTCCCCTTAACGTTTTCTTTACACCGTTCTAATTACCTTGCAACAAGCCATAGGAAATTACCCCACCTTCACCTTCTAGACTCTAGAGACTCATTATTACCTGGAGAACGACGTCACAGTAGGCTAGCTAAATACTGATTTACACTTATTAGCAGATCATAGATCTGCAAGCTCACAATGTGTTGCGGTGCGATTCCTGCCTACAGGTGCCGGTGCTCGTGTTACACCGATATGGTGAGCTGTCACCTTTTGTTGCACTTCAGAACTACTGTCAAGCATAACGATTGAACAGCATGAGAATTCTTGTTCCCCAATTTAGGCTACAGATTACCAGGATTTTTTTATTTTTATTAGCATAATCTGCGCTGTTTGCATTCATTACGTGCTAGAAATGTGTGAACTGTTTTGTCTCACACTGAGCGAAAAGGAATCGATACTTCTGGTTACTCGCTCAGAGCACAGAAGCTGAGAGAGTGAGAGACTTGGACTTAGCCTATATATGTAGCTATACAACCATTGTTTCCACCAAAGTTCAATAACAGCTCTTCAAAAGTGTCCACTCATACCTCCAGTAAAACAAGCCGGAAGAGCAACTAGGGGCATGAAGAATGAAGAGAATTTAACCTCATGCATGTTGACATTTTTGCTTTGTTATACTTGACTCACTTGGCGCTGGGAAAGTACCGTTTTTCCGAGCCATCCCACAAAACATGGAAAACCATTCCAGTGGCACTGTGTGTGAGTCACACGACCTTGGACTACAGAGTCTGATTAGACATTTCTAAAGAACCAGACTGACGCCCAATAACAAGCAGTCATGCTGTAGGTAAAGAGGGCGTTCAGATGGCCAGAGACTGACCTTCATGAATGAATAATGAGACGGAGGGCTGTATAATGTTCTGCTTAGTAAGACATGGAGAATTGTGCCACTCCACTTTCACAGCAACGAATCATCACCCACAGAACCACGACGCACCAGCCCGGCCTGTATAGAGGATGTGCGGCAGGCTGGCCCATTTGAAAATAGCCGATCTGCAAGCTCACACAAGTCCCATCACGACAAATTGTGAGCTTGGAAATCTGCTATTTTCAAAAGATTATCATATGTTTGAAAACTTAAATCGGACATTCTGCACAATGACTACTTTAGAATTCCAGACTTTTACTATTATTATTAAAAACATATATTGATATTGATTGCCGTATTGATACTTGAGTACTTTTTCCACTACTGGTGGCATTTAACTCCAAAGGTGGGCAAGAAATAAAAAGTAATCATTTCTCCATTGACTAGGAATTGATCATTCTAAATATGCTTCTCGTTGACTTACATTGTACGATGAAGAGGCTCAGGAGGAGCATTTTTAGCCGATAAACGAAACAAACAAACAAACAAACAAAGCTGATTCTGGCAATACAGAACATCGCCAAACCCGGTATACTTTATTCTGTGCGTCTCAATTAAGAGTGTTTTCGTTCTTGCTGACAAACCAGAGTGATCGACCTCGCTGTTGACATTCCAGCAGTGGTGGAAAGTAACTAAGTACATTTACTTAAGTACTGTACCTAAGTAGAATTTTGAAATATTTGTATAGTTCACGTGAGTATTTTCAATTTCCGACACTTTTACCTCCACTCCATCTACATCTCGGATCCAAATGTTGTACTGTTACTCCACTACATTTATTTTAAAACTTTACTAGTTACTTTGTAGATTTGATTACAACAAAACATACATTAACCACTTCATGTACATGTACACTTTCTAATTTACTTTAAGTATACATTTTGATACCAATACTTTTGTACTCAAGAACATTTCGAATTCCAGACTTTTACATGTAGCCTAACAGAGTATTTCTATACTTTTACTCAAGTACAAGATAAGATGCAAGTACTTTGTTTCATCACTGCATTCCAGACGGCCGTCTCTCCGGCTCAAGGTCCAATATTTCTCACTTCCGAGCCAGCGAGCTTAACCTCCGCGGAGTTCATTCGTTCGTGTCACAAACCTGAATCCCACTTTAAGTAAACACTGCCCTGTCTGTGGAAATTGTCTCGTGTACATGCAAAAAAAAAAAAAAAAAAAAGGATAGAGAAATGATAGTCGAGTGCAAAGAAAATGACTGATGCGATGCGGGTCTAGCCGTGGAATTTGACCTCATATAATGAAGACAGACCCCAGTGCGCCCTTTGATTATACGCTTTCTGCTTTTCTCCCCCTGTCTCTCTCCTCCCACAGACATAGTCCAATATCTCCACATTCATAGAATGCCATTTACGTGGGCATAGAAATATAGAAACGTGTCATTACACATGACACTTGATTACACGCATGCACGTCCAGTCGTCCACCTAATTTCACTGAGAAATGCAAATACAGTGTGGTCATGAAATTTGCAACCATTAACTCTGATTTGTACCTTAAAAACTGCAGAACGTCATAATCATTTCTCTGACCAAAAGTAACCGAAGACTATTGGGTCTGAATGTATATGCACAACAAAGAGCACTGTTTATCATGTTGCTTCCTGTAAATAAACAAAGGTATCAATACTGCAATTATGTAGGTATACTCTGTTACAAGCAGTCCCATATTCAAAATGCACTTGAGTAAAAGTACCGGCATCAACTTACCAAAAGTAAAGTATAAGTACCTTCATTGTGCAGAATGTCCCATTTCACAAGTTCAAAATGTATAAAACATATTTTGAAAATAGCTGAAATATATAGATAGGGCTGAAGTAAAGTGGTTATTAGTGTATGTTTTTTGCTATAATAAACTAAATCTACAAAGTAACTAGTAACAAAAGTTGTATATAGGCTAGTTGTAGTGGAGTGTAAAGTACAATATTATCCTCTGAGGTGTAGTGGGGGTAAGTAAAAGTAGGCTATGGAAAATTGTAAATATTGAAGAAAGTTATAAACAAAAAACTCAAAATTGTACTTAAGTAGAGTACACCACTGCTGAGAACGTTATAATCATTTCTCTGACCAAAAGTAACTGAAAGCTATTATAGTTTGGGTCCATGTGTGTATACACAACAAAGACTAGTGTTTATCCAGGGATACAGAAATTAAGAGAAGAATGCCCTCAGAGAGGTATAACAACAGACAGTCTGACAGCACAGCACCCTAGTGAAGCTTGTCTACACACAATGACACAACAGCTGAACAAAACGACACTCCATGGTCCATTACACAACAACAAAAGGGTTTGCATTTCTAAAACTCTGGAATTTGAAACAACAAGGCAGGGGGACAAACGGAGAATGAACTTCCAAAACAAATAATAGGCCTATAGGAAAATAAATAAATAAATAATCACATAAATAATGAGGCACATCAAACACACGCAAGCGCGCAGATGCTCTCTCTCTCTCTCTCTCTCTCTCACACACACACACACACACACACACACGTACACACACAAACGACATTGGCAACAAGAAGAGCAGAGAGAGAGAGAGATAGAGAGAGGGGGGGGGCGAGGGGAGACGGAGAACCTCAGAACCATGCATGAATACGGTATTCTGATATCTGATCCTAAATATTCAGCAACAGCAACCACATGATCGTTGTAAATGTATATCACGTATAGCCTATAACCTCCTCCCTTGTTCCGCATCTGATAACAATAGAATAGACTACATGATTGTGTTTGTTCCGATATAAGTTTCAATCATTAAATTCTCGCCACAGCCTGATCGCCTGCGTCCTTCAATCATTCAGCATTTACCTTGTAATGCTCGGCACTGATGGATCAGCCTGCTTGATCTTCTATATCTCATCTGTTAACCTGAATTACAATCTTAATTCTCAAAGCCATCGGAACGCATGACCAATAGCAGCACTGACTGACTGATCGCATCCACGTCCATACGGTCCATTTGTTACCATCCGTCCAGGCAGCAGGCACCCACGTGCCCAGCTTGTACAATTTTTAGATCTGACATTTTTCGAGATTCAAACACGTCTGCTGCGGATGTGTTGTTGTGTGGTTATGGTGACATTGTAGGCGATTTAGCGATATTAGGGTATCTCACATGAAACAATTCATTCAAAATCAATCCCTTGTAGGCTACTGCTCCATGAAATGTGATTAAAATCGGAAGCCAGTGAAAGACATGTACACTGTAGTGTTACAGTGTAGTGTACACCCGTCTCGCAATAATGAGATTCGTACTAATTACAACGCTTACTACGATCACGATGTCATAATCATCATGGAACGCAAGGTTACGCTGACTGTCTCTCTGGCCAAACCCATTTCATTTGACTTACCTGCTCAGGCTTCTTCCTCCACTTGCCTGGCAACACAAAAGCTGCCCCACCAAAAAAAAACTGATGTTTTTGTGTCCCGCAAAAATATCGACAGGTAGGCTATATCAGATTATCAGTCTTTCGTTATTTACGCCCCATCCATCCGACAGGTTGCTGCTGGCTGGGGAAGGTTCTCCGTTGAGATGAAAGGTATGCGCAGTGTCTTTTAGTTCCACTGAGCAGCGGCGGTGCTGCGGTGCTGCTGTGTCAGACTGTGTGTGCGACGTGCTTGTGTGTGTGTGTGGACCGACTGACTGACTGCCGTGTGTGCACACACACACACACACACACACACACACAGCATGCCTCTCTGCAGACAGGAACATGAAAGCAGGGTGGGAGGAGTCCACGCTCCCCAAACTCACGCATACAGGATACTATGAGCTATGCGGTCTGGCTGCTGCTGCTGCTGCTGCTGCTGCTGGTCAGTAGGCTAGTTACTAGGTATAGTTACTATAGGCTTACTATAGACTACTATAATGCATGGTATGCAATGGTATGTTACTATACTGTGTACACAGTCTGGCCAGTCTAGGAGGTACAATGAACTAAACTATACCAGTGATTCTGTTAAAAAATGTTTGAACCATGTCAAGGACTCTGAAATTGCTTTGTATTTGGCCACGGACACCCGTAATAAGAGAATATAGTGTTATTTTTCAAAATTCACATTTCTTCACACACACACACACACACACACACACACACACACACACACACGACTCTTTCTTGAGAACCACTGGGTGTTACTTGTCGACTAAAACTATGATGAAAAATGTTCGTCGACTACCTTTTGTTTCACCTTTTTCGCTCTGAAAATAGCATTGCGATGCGTTGTATAAGTCGGCTAGTTTCAGCATGCAACAAGTGTAAAATCAGCCATTGCGACGTCATCAAGGCCTGCCAAAATACGTTTTAGTCGACAAAATCAACTGTAGATAATAGCCGATTAAAATCCTATATTTAGTCGACTAAAAATAGAATATTAACTAAAACATTTCAGATGACTAAAACTAAATTACATTTTAGTCAACAGACATATGTGCCAAGAAGCGGCAAGAAGATGCCTAGTCCAGGCGTCACTTCCTGGTTTTTAAACAGCTGGATGGACATGGCACTCACGTGCAGCTTCAGCGCTTGCATCAGGTGCAGCTTCAGCGCTTGCATCAGGCAAATCGTTTCAGTTTTTTTGCAGAGGCGTCAACTTGCAGCCACGCGCAAGTGTCATTTTGATTCACCAGCCGTTTAAAAACCCGGAAGAGATGCCAGGGCTAGGCGTTTCTTGCAGCTTAAGTGTTCTTACACTCAAAGTGATATAACGCCAGTGTTCTCCGCTGTGTGGAGTCGGGCACATAGGTTGTCTCCGGCTGTCTCAGCCGGGAGATGGTCCACCCCTCTATGCCCAAAAAACCATAGGTCTCTTTCAGCCTACTTTGACACTAACTCCAGGGGAGCCCATGATCGAACTGGTACGTAAGTGGTAACCTTGCGGTTCCCATCCGGCCGTTCTACCCCTGAGCCATATGCTGACTTAAGAGCTGCTGAAGGCTGTTAAATTGTCCCCAAGACTTGACCAATGACGCCATGATAACCTAATGGTTACGGTGGCCATAGAACCATTAGGTTCTGTAAAGAAACGTCATGCTGGGGTTATCCTGCATTCAATCACAGGTTGTTGTGTGTCTAATCTAATGTGAAACCCTTCAATCACCCTTCAATGGGCCTCACCCTAGGAGTTCCCCTGCCTGGCTGCTACCGTTCTCTGTATTGGCAGGCAGCAGGGCTGATAGCAGTGTTGGCAGGATCTGCGAGCAGTGGTGTAAACTAAGGTAACTAAGTACATTTACGGTTAAGTACTGTATACTTCAGTACAATTTTGAGGTATTTGTACTTTACTTGAGTATTTCCAATTTCTAATACTTTTACCTGTACTCTCATCTCAGAGGCAAATATTGCACTTTTACTACACTATATTTATTTGAAAACTTTAGTTACTACTAGTTACTTTATTGATTATTATTACAAGACATACAGTAACCACTTCAGCTGTACATTTTGGCCATTCGAAAATAGCCGATCAAGCTCACAATGCTTGCAAAGAGGAAGATTGTGGGATCGTGTTTCTAATGAGAGGCACATCAATATGTTTGACTTTTAATGGAGATCTAGTGGCAAGTCACCCAAATGTGCATCATTTAAATGTTATTGTAGATTATCTCAATGTATTTGTTTTTCATACACATAGCCATGTTATTGTTCTGCGCTTTCATATGATTTTCTCTATAAAAACGTATAGTATTATCATTATTGTTGTTGTTTTTATGAGACTATATTTGCTATCAATATGAATGATAGATACAGAACGTTTTGAAAATTGTTAGTAGCCTGCAGTCATCGTGATCATAATGTACCCTACTCCTACCATCAGCTCCCAGTACTTACTTGCTTTCCACACCCAAACCATGCAACTCATACGCTGAGTTGGAGGTGCCTGTGCCTGAGTTGGAGGTGCCTGCGTCCTGTGCCATGAGTCATGACCTTGTGGTCCAAAAGGAGAGTGCTCTACAGACAGCTGAGCTACCTGGACACAAAGCCATCGATCGTCATACTCCAAATGATGTCAGCTACTCACTGTGAACATGTGAATGCAGCTGCAGTATATTATCTTCATGTCACATACAGCGGTTCAAAGTGGGGGTATTTTAACCACTTTATCCATTTATGTTGGCTATTCAAAAACAGCAGAGCAGCTTCTAAATCTGTTATTTTTGAGAATATTTAGAAAAATATATATCAATTTGGAGGTTTGAGAACCAATGACATACAGTAGGCTAGATAAGCAGCTTGTGACATTATGAGGCTGGTGCTCGTGGTACTCATACCCACTGGGGCCTGGAGCATGGTGCACACATTACATAATCCTGGTTTGAATTATGAAGGAGAAGAGAGACATGCAGCAAGTTATATATATATATATATTGCCTGCCTGGTGCATGAGGGCTTCACTGCAATGCTACATTTATATGCATATATGATGAATTAGCAGTTTGTGGACGTGCTGCAGTCTAGCAAGCTCTCTCTCTCTCTCTGTGTGTGTGTGTGTGTGTGTGTGTGTGTGTGTGTGTGTGTGTGTGTGTGTTATGTAATTGTAGGGGTGGCCATATTCAAGTGAGTACTGTGGCCGTCTGAGAATCATAAGGTTGCTGGTTCAACTCTGTGCTCGCTCCAGTCTGTGTTGAAGTGTCCTTGAGCAAGACACACTGAACCCAGCTCCCTGGGTGTTGTAATAATAATAATATAATTACTCACTGCACCTAATAGTTAGGATGGGTAATGTATTGATTTCACCCACCAAGTCTAACAGTTAGGAATATGATGGGTAAATGTAGTGATATCACCCTTATTAAGTTAGGATTGGTAAATCCTACAAGCGACGTGTTGTGTGCATGTACATCTGCTATTTTCACTAGTTTGGATCCCATGAGGCAAATATCTCATTTATCTCGAGCTAATACGGTTGGGAATCACTGTGTCTAGACTTAGTAAAGTGGACCCGAGTTGGCTATGACATAGTCAACTCAGGTCCAATTTACTTTCCAGACAGAAAAAAGCAGTCAAAGTAGATAGCCGCTATGTACTTGGACTACTTTTTTCTGTCTAAAAAAGCAGCTCACAATGTGTCACAGTGCGACCGTCTGCGACACATTGTGAGCTTGTAGATATTTAGGCTATTTGTGCCTAATGTTCCCCGCAGAACATGGAAGGTCGAATGCTTCACATGGGTTAGGTCAGGTCGGGCCAATGACAGAGATATTGATTCATTTAACACCATTCTAATGTGCATTCCAGTGACTGGGGTTTGCTATTGGATACAGAATGGATTGTGGCCAGAAGTCCTTTCACAGTCAATACTGTGATATTATATAGTTTTTCGTCCTTTGTAGGAGTAGTGTAATCGGATTCCCCTGAAAGCCGGACATGTATTGGATAGATGAGCTCACAGCTTGTACATCTGCTATTTTTCAACATGTTTGAAAAACTAAATGAAACATCTTCTCTTCTGAGGGTCCATGGCTGGCACAGAAAAAAAACAAATGGGGGGTCCGGATTCCGCAGCCAAATACATATAATTTTATCAGTTTGAGAACCACTGATTTTGAAGGCATTTCGTAGAATCAGCCTCAGGTATCATTTTATCGTCGCCATGACCTTTGCAGGGAATGGGATTCGTGAGCAAAACAGCCTCAGGAACCAACCGCTACCGAGTCATGTGGCCCCATAGCATAGGTCAGGAGCCGATCTCCTGTTTCCCTTGCGGCAGGGAATCAGACTTCAGAGTACAGTGTAATACAATTATGAGTCTGTCAAAAATGCAGACTCACTCATCTCTTTTCCCAATTCGTTTGGCTTTAATCTTAATCCAAAGTAGGTTCCGTTCCGTTGGCCTAATGGTGGCCAATCCTTAGGAATCTGGCTGCCTTTCCTCCGGTTCCAACTTTTCAGGAGTGAAAAGTAATTAAGTACATTTACTCCAAGTACTGTTCTTAACCACTTCAGCATTCATATTCTGGGGGGAACATTAGCCATAAAAGACAAGGTCACTTTTGGGGAAGAGATTTTGGTGTAGACTGAAAAATAATTCAGATCCAGTTTACCAAGTCTAGAGGATTTAAGTGGTTAGGTTGTTTAGCTTTTTGTACTAAGTATATTTTAGTATCCAACATGGAGTCGCGATGAATTTAATGGATCTGTACAATAGAGCGTCGCAGTCCCACCCCGACGAGGGCCCAGGAAATAATTCCCCCCCATAGACCTTTTAAGAAGTATTTATTTAAAGACATTTACGCCACGGACAAAGCCAACTCTTGTGACAAATCATGACAATAAACACAATGTTTTGGGCAGATCAAATAATTTGTGAGAAGAAAACAAAGGCAGGGTACACACTGTACACATTGTTTTTCTTCTTACTATTTGATTGGCCCAAAATATTGTGTTTATTGTCATGTTTTGTCACAACAAGAGTTGGCTTTGTCCGTGGTGTAAACGTCTTTAAATAAATACTTTTTTGAAAAGTCTATGGGGAAAATGCATGGGGAATTATTTCCTGGGCCCTCGTCGTTCTGAAAGGGGCGGGACTGTGACGCTCTATAATGTTTGCAGCCATGGTGAGACAATATGCGATCAGGTGCTGTTCGACAGATTGGAGAGAACACCGTGGTATACTCAGAAAGGTCAATTAGTCAACTCTACTCAAATCCCTGGTTTGAACCGACCGCTGGAAGAGGAAGCAAGCTCTGACAACAAGCATTTGTTTTGCACGAAAAACACTCCTCAGGCTCCTCAGCCGTCGTCAAGTGGCTATGGCCGTTTTTTAGCCCAAGGAGTGTTTTTCGTGCAAAACTCAGAATCATGAAAACACGTCACATGCTACCTAAAGCATCACCTATTTTAGCATTTTTCAATATGTTCCACCACTGGGATTTCTTAGGACTTTTCATATGTTGTTACTAACATATTCATGAAACAAAAAAATAGTTTAAAGAGTTTCTGTTGCAATTTGTTTGAGGTTGACCCCTTATTATCCATAGAATGCCTCTATAACATTAAAGACTACCAAGGACTGTCCGACTAACCCCCAAAGAATACAGAGTATAAACAGTGCCTAAGAGAGATGAGAATGAGAGCCAAATACACAGCAAGCTTTCACTTTGCTGTCGCGGGAAAATAGCCAATCGACAAGCAAGACAAGCAAAAAGACACTAGTCTAGATAGAGCCCCAGGGGGACTCCGCTCAACCATATGGGGTTTAAGTGGTTAAGTAAGAGAAGCTGAGTGCTTCTTCCACCTCTGGCCTTCATGGCTGCCTCTGCTGCTGTTGACACACTGTCTAGCAGTGGTGGAAAGTAACTAAGTACATTTACTTTAGTATAAGCTCATGAAAACTAGTCTCGGATCCATATAACATACTTTTAAGTGGTTAATAGCACTTCATTACAGCCATTTGAAAATAGCCATTCTGCACAATGAGTACATTCACTTTAAGTAGGCTACAATTTGACACCAATACGTACATTTTGAATTCCGGACTTTGACTTGTAACAGATTATTTCATTGCAGTATAATTGATACTCTTACTCGAGGAGAAAACGTGAGTACTTTATTTCCCACCATGCTTTCTAGGTTCCTGCGTGCACGGCACTGACTGGCGGGGGGGGGGGGGGGGGGGGGCTCTGCGCTCGAGACCAATGATGAGTCACTGATGACGAGGAGGAGAGAGAGAGAGAGAGAGTAGCTGTCAGAATGGATGTTTGGTTGGTTGTTTGGGAACACCTCGCTGCCACTTCTTAACTTCAAGGGATCTTTCCAATGAAGTTGAAATGGGAAGATGGGAGTAATTGCGACACGTTCTAAGCAGATTATGTCACCATGGAAACTGGGATGCTGCCCACACACACACACACACACATACACACACACACACACACACACACACACACACACACACACGCACACACACACACAGTATAGCTTTTAACCATTATTTTAAAGACCCAGCAGATGCGTGGCACTATAGTTGTTCCTTGACGTTGTCTCCCTGCTGAAAGCACCGCAAGCACACTGTTGACCACTTCAAAACGCTGCGTGTGTGTGTGTGTTTGTGTGTGTGTGTGTTTGTGTGTGTGTGTATGTTTGTGTGTTTGTGTGTTTGTGTGAGTGCGTGTGCGTTCCTCCTGAACAACCATCACAACGCTCTCATCGGCACACAGGTCAAAGGTCACCCCCACACCACCCCCACCCGTGTGTAACTGTACGCCTCTGGGAGGCACACACACACAGTACAACACAAGTTAAGATGTATTGCGTGTGTGTGCGCGCGTGTGTGCGTGTTGTTGTGTGTGTATTTGTGTGTACGTTTAGGACTGTGGTGTGTGGGGGCGGGCGGGTGTCAGTTTCAGTGCAGTTCTTTTCACCCCCCGGCCCGGTTGCCATGGGAGCAGTTTGTTTAAATAAAGGGGTTGGTGTAGCTTGGAATGCAAGTGATAACGCAAGACGGAGCCGCACCTCACACAAACACAAGCAGCACACACAGCATGTACGCGTTGCGCTCGCTCACGTACGCACGCGCGCACACACACACGTGCACAAACGCACACACACACACACACACACACACACACACACACACACACACACACACACACACACACACACACACACACACACACACACACACACACACACACACACACACACACACTTCACCCTGATGTCGCCTTCCTCACCCTTTTAATTTGAAGGACATCCAGTGTGATTATGATTATGATCTTTTTAAATCTCTCCATTTGGTTCCTAACTTCTATCAATCATTTAACTGGGGAACCCTATTAAGGACCCCATGGAGGGACCACATGTTTTGGGGGTTAAATGTGGTTATTTTGGGGGGGGGGGGCGCCCTGAAAAGGTTGAGATCCACTGTCCTAGACAGTCAGTGTCTCGTGACGACGTCTGTGTTTTTGTGCGTTGGGGCTGTTCATGTCTGCACAGGTCCGCTGTGGGGTTATGAAACACACATCCTCATCATCACTGATCCATTCCACTTCACCCTCCATTAAAACCGCTGTTTGTTGATGCAGATTTAAAGGATTTATCACACCGTTCAACCTTTGTTTGCACAGATTACTCACAATAACATCTATTACAAGACAAAACCCTTCAGGACTGAGCCACAGAAAGATTGTTTAAAACTCCTTACATTGTCGTCTGTTACACAATTATATTTTTGATGCTTCAAAACTTTCCATTAGGATCAATAAATCACTATTAGGTATTATTATAATTATTACAGCAGGTATTATTTTCATTTATTTTGCATATGGGGTCATGATTCGGGGTCATCATTAGACAGACAGACGCGCACGCACGCACGCACACGCGCACACACACACACACACACACACACACACACACACACACACACACACACACACACACACACACACACACACACACAGCTAACAGGCAGTGCATCAGTGCATCACTTGGTGTTAATCTGTCACTCTCAGAGCCATTTACTGTAATGGCCCTGAAACGACCCGTTTGTCCTTGGCTTACAATACTGCTCTCTCTCTCTCTCTCTCTCTCTCCCGCTCTCCCTCTCACACACACACACGCGCACGCGCACACGCACACGCACACGCACACGCACACGCACACGCACACACAGACACACACACACACACACACACACACACACACACACACACACACACACGCACAAGCACAGATGCACAGACACGCACATAAAAACACATCTGGCAAATCCATTAGTGGACAATTACAGTAGATGACCAGGGCACAGTGCCACTTTGAGTTCATGAGGTGTTCAAATGATCTTAACATGGTAGCTATACTCACACACACACACGCACGCACGCACGCACGCACGCACGCACACACGCACGCACTCACGCACGCAATCTGAGACTGTGCTGTGGTAAAAATGTGGATCACTAATCCATGACTGTGTCCACTCTCTGCATTTAGAGCTCTCATCAACTGATGAGAGAATCAGCTGGCAGGTTGTATATTAAACTGTGCGCTGTGTTATTGTTTTATTATTTAGTGATAGTATATATATTCATAGAATATCGTTGCTGTCGGGCAGAAACCTCTTATCTCCATATTTTATAGTTTTCCACATAAACGTAGTCGAACTTACTTAAGTATATATATTTTGGTATTTGTGCTTTGTACATCTCAGAGGCAAATATGGTACTTTTACTCCACTACATTTAGGCTATTTGAAAACCTACGTACTAGTTACTTAGAAAACACACTAAGCACTTAGCAGTATATATTTTGGATATTTGAAAATAGCAGATCTACAAGCTCACAATGCATTGCGATTCGACGCATTGTGAGCTTGTAGATCGGCTATTTTCACATTCTTTTTTTAATACATTTTGACCTTGTGAAAGGGGACATTCTTACACAATGACTACTTTTACATAGTACATTTTGACGCCAATACTTTTGTACTTACACTCAAGTACATTTTGAATTCCGGACTTTTACTTGTAACAAAGTGTTTCTATATTGCAGTATTGATACTTTTACATAATTAAAGATTTTGAGTATACCGGTACTTTTCCCACCACTGACATGATGAATATTGTAATAGTAGTTAAACAGTTGGAGTACAAGAAATTCTTCCGCTGAAAGTCCAATGGATTCCACTGACTGCTGAAAACACCTCATGGCTAAAAGGGAACCACCAGGGTTAGAAACGTGATGAACCTTCTCTTAACGACCTCATGCTCTCCTTGTCTGCCTCCCAGCTGCTTTACAAGATCTATGTGATTACTACTGTCATTACTGTCAATGGCTGACAGACCTCCCTGTCAATCTTTGTGTTTATATTAGCGGCGGTGGTCTCTCTCTCTCTCTCTCTCTCTCCCTTTCGCGCACGCGCACGTGCACACACACACGCACACGCGCACGTGCACACACACACGCACACGCGCACACACACACACACACACACACACACACACACACACACACACACACACACACACACACACACACACACACACACACACACACACACACACACACACACACACACACACACACACACACACACACAATCTTAATTGGTTAATTAGCTAGTGCTCATAGATCAATCAGAGAGATTTCATCTCAGAATTTACTCAGGGCCAATAGTGTGACAGTGATCCACTTCATCAAGTGATATTTAGTAAAAAAAAAAAAAAGTAAAATAGACCTGGAATTCAGTGAACAATAACATATTGTCTATGTTAAGGTGGAAACCTCAGGTCCAAAACTGTAGCAGACCCAGACGCTCAAAAGGGGTCTCATCAGTGGAACGCCAATTGAGCATGCGCACATGCGGGATGATGCGACGCCTGGAAATAGAACAGTGGTGGATTGGAACGCTGTGCGGGGTGTCAATGTCAACGTGCAATTGCCGCGGGTGTGTGTGTGTGTGTGTGTGTGTGTGTGTGTGTGTGTGTGTGTGTGTGTGTGTGTGTGTGTGGAGAGGGGAGGCTGTTTTGATGTGCACTGTTCACAGCCAGTGTGTTAATGGCTTTCAGACACCTCTCATTGAACGAACAAAAAACAAGCATTCAATTAAATGGACAGACCAGCTTGCTACAGGTGCTCCTAACAGTTGCAAATACGACCTCTTTGGGTTATCCTCTCCATCTCATCTCAATCAGTGTCAAGACAATTAAGCACCCCATTGGCCTCCAGCTGGGTCTATAGTGACTAATTACAACCTCTAGTAGTCACCTGCTGCACCCACTTAATTACCATGGTGACTGAGAGATACTACAGAGGAAGAAAGCCATCGTAATGGTTTTTTATTCTGTGCGTTTGTTGTTTGTTTGTTGTTTTTTTTACGATGCTTTATGCAGAGTCATGGAGAAACAAGAATGAAGAGTGGTCATTTGTCACTAACTCCTACAAGCAGCAAAATGTTGTGGCATATGTTTCCGCAAGACAACTGCACATAACATTTGCGTGCTCACACAGTTCGCCAAACCGCTCAGTTTATTTGTTTACTCCATTAACTGTTCATTCATTCATTTTATTTGATCTTAATTTTCCTCTCCTTTCCCCCCGCGGCCGCCACCCTGGGGAGGCTCACACCACCACCGCGGCCCATGTGCTGTTCAGCAGACATGTTGAAAAACACGCCGCTAGCTCGATGTGTCTCCTTGTTTTGACCGATCAGCCAGTCTGACTGATTGACTGAGTGTGTTGTTGTGAGCCACGCTGACTGAGCACTGCAAGACAAAAGAGCAGAAAGAAAGACTGCATCGAAAGAGAAACCACTTGAAGGATGAGTCAGTCAGCAGGAGACAAATGAGACCTATCACTGTCGAGTCCCTGAAGACCCTCTCTCTCTCTCTCTCTCTCCCCTCACACACACACACACACACACGGTGCACACAGTGCACGTACGTACAGAGAGATGCACTGCACACAGACACTCAGATCTCCTAACAAAGCTCTCTCTCAGTTCGCTCCATGCCTCCAGAGCCTGAGGCTGCGTATAGAATAAGAGAATAAGTGCTGTATGGGGTGAATAGCGTGTGAATCACACTGGTTTCCCAGACACACACACACACACACACACACACACACACACACACACACACACACACACACACACACACACCTCCTCCCCCTGCTGCTTCTCTCTCTCCCGGAGGTCAACGTCACGTCCCTATATCATGTCAAACACCAAAGACACAAGAGTTATAGTTCAGTGTCTCTCAACCCTATTGAACTCTGGGCCCTAGCATCATTGTACCATATCTTCAAGGACCACCCGATATACCCTATACTGCACGTCCCCACAACTATATCACAGACCCATACATTCAGTTCGCTGATCTGCCATCTCACAACGTGTTGCACAGCGCTGCGACGTGAACTTGTGGGTCGTCTATTTCCGGTGCATCGCAACGGGCACAACAAGCACTAAGGCCAATCCACACAAATGCAACTCCTTGCAACATGCAACTCCTTGCAAAATGCAACTCCTTGCAACATGCAACTCCTTGCAACATGCAACTCCTTGCAACATGCAACTCCTTGCAACATGCAACTCCTTGCAACATGCAACTACTTGCAACATGCAACTCCTTGCAACATGCAACTCCTTGCAACATGCAACTACTTGCAACATGCAACTATTTGCAACCATTATCCCCAAGTGCAGTTTCAAGGAGTTGCATCGGTGTGGACTGGCCTTTAAAACTGTTTTGTTGCAAGGAGTGACTAGTTGCATTGGTGTTGTCTGGCCTTAAGTTCACTAAGCTGAGAATGTCTGAATGTTATGTTTGTATTTTGTATTTGTGTTTGTGTGTATGACCTAAGTTTACCTACGTGGCTCTCACCACATTAATGTCTGTCTGTTATAAGAACCTGTATTATAGGTACATTATAATGTGGCCTAGTTAGTTAGACGCCAGCATAAACGTTTCCTATGCTAAGGAATATAAGCTAACCAGCTGGTAACTAAGCAGCTATTATTTTACTGTAAACCTTGTATGACAGGCTTTCAACGATTAAATTGAATTGACATATGAACCTTTTGAAACTGCATGACTCTGCTTTCAGAAACTGCGAAATGACACCTCCGTCTATGATACTCACATGAAAGTCTTTTGCCCCCCCCCCCCCCCCCCCCCCTCCCAAGAAACAGTATACTGCCACGGCATGTCAACTGATACCTGGAGGCGACAATATTTCATACCATTTCAGCTACTTTAACGCAACATCAAAATTCCACGAGGCTTAGCCACGTTGCAGAGAACCTGTAAGTCCGGTTGATGCCAGAGTCCAGACTCCAGTTCCGCTGTTTGTCTGAGTCAGATAACCATACTAGACGATCCTTTGGTTTAGTCCAATCATGTCCTATGGTGTTTATGGGTCTTTGTTTACAAGCCATTGAAATGAACGTAACCACATCAACCCCATGCCGGCCATTTTTCTGTGAAAGCTTTCCTCATAATAACAGAAAACTGAAAATACACTAGTATAGCACTCTGAGTGACTCCGCTCAACCATTATGCGGTTTATGTGGCTAAGCACACTTATCTGAGCATTAAGGCTTTATTCGGCTAAGAGAATGCTACTGTATATATACCCTATTGGTCTGAATATAAGACTACGGTTTTTATTTCAATGGAAATATCCTAACAACCTGGTCGTATTATAATCAGAGACTATTTCATTTTCCACAAATGAGTCTTGAAAAATGGGGATCGTCTTTTAATCAGAGTCGTCTTATGTTCGACACAATACGGTAGTGATGACACTAACAATGAATACAGTAAACAAAAATGAGGACATTTTTACTTTTGTGTGGTTAATTTTGTACGATTGGAGTTTAAAGTAAAATATTTGACTTTGTCATAAGCTTACCAAATCAAGTAAAAACCTTTTTACTGTGACATACTGTCCACCACTGCATTTAGCAGATCATCCAGAGAGACTTGCTAAGTACATGACGGGCAGTGGTGGAAAAAGTACTCAAATGTTTTAGTATCCATACTGTAATATAGAAATACTCTGTTACAAGTAAAAGTTTGGAATTCAACATGTACATGTACTTGAGTAAAAGTACAAAAGTATTGGCATCAAAATGTACTTAAAGTACCAACAGTAGAAAGTACTTATTGTGCAGAATGTCCCATTTCACAAGTTTTGAAATAAAAATCTTTTGAAAATAGCGATGAGACGCATTGTGAGCTTGTAGATCGCAAGCTCACAATGAAATGGCAGAAATTAAGCGGTTAATGTATGTTTTGTAATAATAATCAAACTCTACAAAGTAACTAATAACTAAAGCTTTCAAATAATTGTGGTGAAGTACAATATCGGACTCTGAGATGTAGTGGAGTAGAAGTAAAAGTACTGGAAATCAGAAATACTTGATGAAAGTATATAATGGGCCTACCTCAAAATTGTACTTATATACAGTACTTAAGTAAATGTACTTAGTTACTTTACACCACTGGGAGGCATGGAGCCCAGTCCACCAACAACAGGCTCCGTTGTAAAGTAAATAGAGTTGCTGGAAACCAATGGTTACAATCGCTACAAGGTAACCACGCGTCTACGTGTATCTAAATAGCATGCTTAGCATTATGTCCACAAGTAAACAAGTAAACCTAGCATCTATCTAAATAAAATAACTGGCATCTGTCCAACTAGTCAACAAGCTGAAGGCATAGAGGTAAAGATAATAGGTGGTTGTGAGCAGCGGGCGGGCAGAGAGCCCATGTGTGGTGTGGCTGCTCAGTTACAGGCTCTGATATCTTTTCAGTAGGACCGTCACCATTCGAAATTGAAGTTGACGATTAATTGTCACAAAGATTATTTTCTTCAAAATAAGATATCCGGCTGAACTCTATTCTGGCAGTCAGAACGAGTTTGGACGAGTTTTTAGGTTTTCATTGAAGTACTAGAACAGTGCCCGTTGGCGGGTGATCAGGTGTGATCAATTGGCTAATAAAGGGTGAGGTCGCGCATTATTGTGATGTCAGAATGCCATTGTGATGTCAGCACAGGCCGCTCCATATATGGAGAGCTTGGGGTGATCTGGATTTGGGCCTGGGCAGAGACTTTTGTGCTGGTTCTGGACAACCGGCTATCTGACGGACTCGACACCGGGCACTACACCCCCTGTGGTGGGGTGGAACGTGTGTGTCGAATTTGAAGTCGGTGGGGCGAACAGTTCTCGAGTTACAGACGTACAGACATACATACACACACAGAGACTTGGTGCATTTATAGTTAGATAAGATAGACTAGAGCGGCACCCCTTGGGCACTGGCCTACGGTTCTCAAGTTACGTGGATTACAGATGTACGTACAGACACACAGAGACGTGGTGCATTCATATGGGGAAAGGGTGTGGTTTCCATCAAGAAGTCTCTTTGTTGCTCTTGAGTGAATGCTATGTTAGGTTTCATGGCTGGGTTCTTCATGTTTACCAGACTTCTTGGTGATAACCTTTGTAAGGACCTTATGTCAGTGGTTCTTAAACGTCTGTGGGTTCCGAGACTAATGGTCCTCAAACATGTGCGTGTTAAGGACTCCTCCCAAAATGTATACATATAGGCTGCGGAGTGTGGACCCCCATTTTAAAAGATGTTTGTGACAGGGACCCCCATGAGAGAAATTTTGTTGTGGGTTTAGTACAGTCTCCGTTTTATTTTTTTATTTTTTTATCCTATGATTTTTGTAACCCATTTTTTCACCCAGTGTCAATTATCTAATGTAATCCTGGGCGCTACACTCCCTCTGCCAACCTGGGGAGAGCAACGGACTGACCTCATGCTTCCTTCAATGCACGAGGAGTCCAAGCCGCTTCTTATCACCTGCCAGGGGAGAGTTTCCCCGGTTGGATGTAATGCGCCGAAGGAAGTGACACGTCATTCCAACCAGTTCCCCTCCATCAGGCCAAGGCTGGACAGAGGGAGGCAGTATAGAGACCACTATTCCTGCATGTTTTTTGTGAGGTACCTACCTACCCTAGGCCCTAGGGTCTAGGCCCTACAATCTACACGTCAGTCAGGTCACTTCATTGAGCTTTGAGTTTAGCCATGCTATTGGATCTGCTATCTTCAGAATTCAATTCATGCCCAAAATAGGGAAGCTAGGTTGCTGAATGTAGTTGAAATCTTTCTATCTCAAAAGATAAACAGACACTTGAGTCTGTGTTGTTTTTGGCAGCTCGTAGCCATGTCAAATAGTTTTGCTGTTTATAAAACATGCAAGCTGTGCCAGTATCGGGAGAGAGCTAATAATTCTTATTAATAAATAATTTGAATCGCACACCCCAGCGTTCGTCAAATTAAACACATTGCCCCCAAATCAGTGGCCACCACAGGAGACCACAACTTGACATGGTTGCACAATGTTTTGGTGTGAAATATCAAATCACCTCGTGAAATGTGAACAATAATGTGCTCGCAACAACACGAGCGGTAAACACCCACATGAATAGTTGGGGAACATGAAGGGAGGGCAGACTGTTTTGTTGCAGATCTGCTGTGTTCAGCACCGCTGCAGATCAGCCAGAACCACTGTCATTTTATAATACAGAGAGGGGGGGGGGACATATATGATACTGTGCTGTGTCATCAAAAAAAATGCAAATGAAATGTTGAATCTGAAGGAGCAAAGAGCAGAGAGTGAGCACTGAAACCACCCCACATTGTTCCCTCTGCACTATGGTGCATTTTTCACAGAATCAAAGGCTTTATGGTCATGATTCACCAGGATCCTGGATGGCTTGATTCTAGGCTTAAAATAAATGATTGAAATATTTTAGTAAATCTCTATGGGAAAAATGAATGGCCAATTCTTCCGTGGAACTGTACTATACTATGCTATACCTTATTGCTTACACCTAAAATAGAGCTGTGCTGAATCCACGCCCATAGTTTTACTACCCCATTACAGTCACACAAATCATATCCTTTTATGCTGTTTATATGCGTTATGTTTCTCGCATAACGTTTCCTTTGCTTGTATGTTCGCCGCAGTGTGAAGAGTTTGGAAGGCATCTGTCATTATTTTAGATTTTCACATTGGCTATTCAAAAATAGCAGATGCACAGAAATGTCTTGAAAGTCCAAGAACTAGGCTACTGTTTAGAAGTCACTGAATCTGCCTCAGGTCTTAATGTGTTGTAGTTATTATAATAATTATTATTACTGTTGCAGTAATGCACTAAAGTGAAGTTAAAGATCAGTGTCTCATCTGATGGGTCTTTTGTGCTCCCGTGGGAGACAGACAGAGCTAGAGGAACAGGAAGGTCCTACAAGGAGACATTTGATCTGCCTATCTAACCTCAGTTAAAGGAGGACAGAAGAGACAAAAACTTAATGAGCACCTGTCTACAGAGAGAGACCAGAAATTCCTGTCTGGTTTAGTGTGTGTGTGTGTGTGTGTGTGTGTGTGTGTGTGTGTGTGTGTGTGTGTGTGTGTGTGTGTGTGTGTGTGTGTTTGCACGCCCGTGCGTGGCAAATGAGTAGAGGAAATTCCTGCACCTGTGGCCCTTCCGTCAACACATGACAGGTAACACACACACACACACACACACACACACACACACACACACACACACACACACACACACACACACACACACACACACACACACACACACACACACACACACACACACACACACACACACACACACACACACACACACACACACACACACAGTTTAATATTTACTTCCTTCACGGGCAAATATTTGATTCAATCTTTCTTGACCTTTTCATATCTCTCTATCGCTATACTCCTCTCGTCTCCTTTGACGGTCTCAAATGCCACATGGAAGGGTACGACAATGGGACCTAACAGACCTGGAGTCAGCCCAGGAATGAGACATTGGGGAGCAACGGTATAGAATGGTCTCTGGTTCTGGTGGTGACTCATATATTGTCCTTCTAATGCACGAGGGGACTGATGATTTTCCTATTGCTTTTTCCTATTCTTTTCATTTTCTAAAATTAGACAAAATAATGCCTTCATGCATCAAAAGGACAATATCAGAACACGATGTGTTTTCAACGAGTCTAAATTGAATGGGCTTACGTATACAGTGGGGGATGGTGTCTGATCAAAAAACATCAAATCTAAATGTGGAATAAAGCAGCTTAAAAATTGACTCGGGTGCTCAGCACACGCAAAATAAAAATGACGACACAAAAGTATTTTAAAAGTGAAATACCCTCTATAATTTAGTAAAGATCTTCGGTTCATTCTTTCAATGACACATACAGTATTGAGTATTCCGACTATAGATACAAAAGATAAAAAGCTACTATACTGTAGCTTTGTATTGGAAGTACCAGCTCAACCTATTTGTAGCTTTGTAGCTGTTGTAGCAAATAAATTGGTAAATGTATCTTCATGTCGCTGGCTTCCATTGAAAAATGAACAGTAGATTGTATTTTGTAGCCGTTGTATCTTTATGTCGCTGGCTTCCTTTGAAAATGAACGATAGATTGCATCTTTATCGTTGTAGCTGCCAGTGTGAACACAAGCAATATAGTAGATGAGGTATTTTCATTTAGTGATTTCACAGCAGCAGAATAGCATATACTGCCATTATTCTACAAAGTGCATCTCTGTGTGTGTGAAGAGTTGGCTTGGGACCAAAGTAGCACTGGTTTGTTCCTGTTAGTGCACGCTGCTGTGCTTTTGTGTTCACTAGACACCTATGATACATAATATACTGTAGACTGCATCTTGATGGTGGTGGCAGCTACTAACAAAATGATATACCAAGATCATAAGCATGTGTACATATACGCTGATTGCACTCTCTCTCTCTCTCTTTCTTTTTTGTGGTTTTATTATTATTATTGTAATTATTACCTATGCAGTGTCTGAAGGCAGCCAAACTAAATAAGCTTTACTCTGATGTATGTACATGTACACAAGGTGTAATAATGAAGCACAACCTTGAACCTTCTATGCGATGTTGAAATTGCCTGTGGGTTTGAGGAATTGTCCCTGATTATCCCCAAATATGGACATAATCCGGGAGTTGAGAATCGCCCCCCAAAACTCACTCACTGATCTGATTCTGCACAGGTCTATGTTATCTGAGGATTATGGAACAGGACAAAAATAGCTTTTGATACTTTTGTGTGACGCTGTAGTATGATCAAGTGGGGCGTTCTTTACGTGGCGAATGTGTTTTTACTATAGATATTTTAGTATTTCAAAATGTCACACTGGTCACTGGTCTCACTGCTGGATTACTACAATGACCATAAAGCTTTGCTGCACCTTGTGGAGAGGGGGAGGAGGGCTGTCTTACTGAGACAACATGTAGTCCAGGAAGGAAGTGAGACCAGCGTCCATGACATCACTGGCACTTTGAAATACTAAAATATCTAAAAAGGCATATTACACCCATAAAACCTCAGGAAAGTGTTAATTGTCTCCCAAACACCATTCAAATTGGAACCCCTTTTGGTTGCAAAAGCCCTTAAAATAGACCGCCAGAGCGGTCCGCCGCTTGACACGTTAGTGTTGCAGACAGCTCATACAGCACGTCCTCAGTGGTGGAACACATCGGTACTCAATTGTTTTACTAAATAAATAAATAAAGTAAATAAAGTATCAATACTACAATGTAGAACCACTCCGTTACAAATAAGTCCGGAAATGTACTTGTGTAACGTACTTGAGTAAAAGTACAAAAGTATTGGCATCAAAATGTACTTAAAGTACCAAAAGTAGAAAGTACTCACTATGCAGCATGTCCCATTTCAAATGTATACTGTATGTATATAAATATTGTGAAAATAGACGATCTACAAGTTTGCAATCGCGACACATTGTGAGCTTGTAGATGTGCTATTTTCAAATGGCCGAAATGTATATAGGGCTGAAGTGTTTAGTGTATGTTTTGTAATAATAATCAAAGTAACTATAGTTTTCAACTGTAGTGGAGTAAAAGGACAATATTTGCCTCAGAGATGTAGTGGAGTAGAAGTAAAAGTACTGGCAATTGGAAATACTCAAGTATAAAGTACAAATACCTAAAAAATGTACTTAAGTAGCCTACAGTATACTTAAGTAAATGTATACTATACTTTCCGCCACTGCAAAGTGGCGCATGTAAACGTCTGGAGTGCATCTGCCTGAAGGAGCTCGCAGGCTGTACGTACGCATCATGAGTCAGGACAGGAATTTTGGCGTTGGAGTTGATTGAGCCGCATGAGGTTTTCTCTACATCAGAAGAACCTGACAGAGTGCGTACACACCGATCAATACAAGAAGACGATAATGAGGAGGATTAGGCGATAATATAAAACGTCACATTTCCTCGGTTGCTAAACCCTTCAAGTTGTTTCTTGTCTCTCCCTGCTTTCCCTGGCTGGCACCTTCCTGCTCCTGTAGGCCTACTCTTAACCCACTGGTGGGCGGTGAGATGATTGCAAGTGGGCCCCCAAATAATTGCCAAAACATTTAGATTTGAAAACATATGATGTAAAAAACGAATTACCGTGGTATTTTTCAAATCTATTTTGTTCCAGGAACCACTGATCTGATATCTGACGGTATAGACCACTGGCTCCCAAATTGGGTCGTCATTTGTGCATCACAGACACATTTTGATGGGTCCCTTCAAAACATAAAAAACTAAAACATTCCCATTTCATGAAGAAATCAACAAAAATAAATTCCATAATTTATCTCTCTTTTGGGTCTCTACCTTAAAACTTTGAGAACCACTGGTATAAACAAACCTGAACACACACATACAACACTGCTGCTGCTGCTGCTGCTCAATGTGTTCCAGAAGGGAAAATGGAAAGTGTAATGACTGGTTACTTAGTCCCGAAAGATTGACGGGCTTTCTCCCAAAGGTGCTGATTAACTCTGCATTCCAATCTGATGCTGTCAACTAAGGTTGTGAGAGAGAGAGAGAGAGAGAGAGAGAGAGAGAGATGGAGACAGAGACAAGGAAAGAGAGTAACATGTCCCTATGAAAGTCACGTAAATCACCCACGCACGCACGCAATCACGCACGCACGCACACACACACGCACGCACGCGTTATCTTTGGGTCAGCAAGGGTCGGCATAAGTCCTCTATTTACGGTATTTGTATGTAACTGTTTTGTGTATATGGGCTGCTGGCAATCCCATCGTTGACAGAACACACACACACACACACACACACACTTGTCTTGTCTTGTGTTTGAAAGGTCTGACCTTGGGGGTCTCGACGTGCCCACCCAGATGAATCATTAAACACTGTAAACAATGAGGTAATCATCTCTGAGGATCAGAGGGATACCCCTTAACCCTTATCCTTGAACTCATTTGCCATTTTGTACTATTTTTTTTAACACATTCTAAAATAGTTCAACAAGCCAATCTACTCGACACGTTGTGAGCTTATAGATCAGATATATTTTTAATAGGTTTAGAGATAAGGTGGCGCAAGATATAGCTGTCAATCCTCAGCTCTCCCTGAGAGTGTACAAATGGAACAAATGAGATATGATGTCTTGAATATACCGAGTGTCGGCACAGCAAAGCAAAGCAAAGGTATCTAGAAAAAAACGGGAAAAAGAAAAAAGGCGATATTTACGCGTGAAGAAATTGGTCCACGACCCAAACATGTTTCCTGGCCCACACTGTTTGAGAATTGAGAATCACTGCATTTGACTAGAACTAGAGTATAGCATGAGATCTAACTTTAGGCCCATGCGGACCCATTATGAGTGCTGGCCTTGCCAGGGGGAGGGGGGGGGGGGGTCCTGAATCCTCCTGGCTTAGTATCTACACACACCTCCATGTTTGTCACAATGACCACTCAGATCTTATTGTGCATGTTGATGAGTCAGACATGCCCCAATTCTCTCTCTCCCCTCCCTCTGTCTCTGTCACTTTCTCTCTCCTCATGTCTTCCTCATTCTCCTCTCTCTCTCTCTCTCTCTCTCTCTCTCTCTTCCTACCAGACATATTTTACCTTTTCTACTTTAGCCACTTAAAAACCCCCAGAGCTATTGCTGGGAAATATCCCTGAAGAGTTTCTAATACATGATACATTTAATTATTATTATTATTTAATCAAGATCCTCTTAGCAACAAGTAAGAAAGCGATCACACGACGCTGGTACCAACAGGACCCACCAACGAAAGAAGAATGGATGGACATTATTGAGGAACTGTATTCTATGGAAAAACTAACATTGATACTACAAGAGGATAAGTTCTATAAAAAGTGGGAAAAGTGGGATCTCTTCTCTCAGCCTAACGATAATGAAAGAGGATTTCAATGAATGTATTTTGTAATATGAAAAATGCAGCCTTTATGTGTATGTTTTTCAGTCAGAAATGTAGCCAAAACTTGTTAATAATGTGATAAGGAGTTTCTTTAAAATAAAAAGGTGATGTGTTGGTGTTTAACGGACAGTCGGCGGTCATATGTTAATGTGTGCGTGGCTAATCTTTTCCCATACATTCAGAGTGTGTCAGCCTGCAGGCAGCTCCACAAAAGCCTTTTGTGTGCTTCCAGTAACCCCAAGCAATGCCGGGCAGACTCCTTAATTGGCTATGCTCTGTTTGAGGCATTGAAGGAAGGGGATCCGTGCTCGGACTCGTGCACGTGTGCGTGTGTGTGTGTGTGTGTGTGTGTGTGTGGGGGGGGGGGGCTTGATTTGTGAGGACACATTTCTTCCTGGTCCTCACAAGAGAAATGGTTTTATGGTTAAATATTAATAACCGTTTTTGTTAGTAGGCTGACGATTAGAAGAGATTCAGGTGTGTGTGTGTGTGTGTGTGTGTGTGTGTGTGTGTGTGTGTGTGTGTGTGCAACCGCGCAACCATGCAACTGTTCAACCGTGCATGCGAGCGTGAGATAGTTTGAAGAGGGTGATGACCATTAAATGAGTCCTTTGAACTCCAGAATGCTAATTTACAACCAGTTGAATTATCTTCAAATATTACATTAACAATAATCATGATAATACTAGTAATTATAACAATAAAGTGTGCTTGAGTGCTTACACGTCTGACCTTGATATAATTTTGTTCATACAGTCACACGCACACGCGCACACGCACACACACGCGCACACACACACACACACACACACACACACACACACACACACACACACACACACACACACACACACACACACACACACACACACTGATGTTTTACTGTTTAAAGCTGGAGGCCAGCTAGTGTCTCATTACCTTCAGCCCCATGCAGAGAGAGGCTTCAGACCTCATAACACAAACACATGGCCTCTGGCTTCACACATAGCATCACATGCAGTCTCCTAAAGCTGGGCCTCTAGAATGGCTAGCAGCAGGCACGACATTCTGAACCCAGTTTGTCTTTTTTGCAGCTTTTTTTAAAGTAAAACATTGTACATTTTCCACCACTGCCCCTGAGAAACACCACCCCTTCACGCTGGAATGTAACAACAGAGCGCCTTCTAATGGGACATTTTTTTTGCATTATTGCACACACTTCAGAGATTTGGATTAATCTGCTTGATCCAAGCTAATCTGCGACATCGATTTCCCGGCACGGATTAAGTTTGGAAAGTGTGTTTGTAAATCAGGGGACAAAATTAAACAGAAACCTAAACGCTATGATAATATTGATGATAGGAGCATTGTTACTGAGTGATAGTTAGGTTTTAAATTTCTTAGAAAATTGTTAGAAATGTTTTACTTTAAATGCCTTCATGCCTTCTTAAGACAGTAAATAATGGCCCTTTGTTTATAATGTGCTATACAAATAAAGTCACTTGGGCTTTTTTTGTGGGATTTCGACAGTTTTGTATTTCCACATAATTATAACAAAGCCATATTCTATTACCATTATACAACATTCTTTCTGGTTCCCCTGTTTTTCAAACCAAAGTCATGAATTGTGCTTCACATATAATATTCTATTGGCTAATCAATTCATGTGATTGCTTCTGCTCTCCAAATGTGTGGTGCGCTGTTCACAGCTTGTGTATCCATTATATACACATATTATGCACATAATGTACTTTACTGTGCTATATGAACATATCTAACTACTGACTTAAATCTAAGTCAGTAGTTAGAAAGAAATCTTTTCAGAAAACCTAGGTCAGGATTTAGAAGTTGTTTTTAAATCGGCCTCAAGGTCTGAATGGGTTAATACAGCATCACAATCATTTGAGCCACTTTATCCATATTTTATACGTTGGCTATTCAAAAATAGCAGATCTATAAGATCACAGATCACGAAGCTCGTGCATCAGCTATTTTTTTTAAACTTTTGTCCCTGGCGTGAAACATTTTCAGATGGGGGTCCGTGGCCAAATATATCCATTTTTGGGGGTCCTTGGCATGAAAGAGTTTGAGAGCTACTGGTGTAGAGCAGGGGTTCTCAGCCTGGGGGTCGCGACCCCTCGGGTTGGGGGGTCGTCACATTATTTGGTACATACATTACACATTATAGTACACATAGCACATGCACGGTGCAAGGCCATAACATCACAGACTAATTTAGGCTCCGTCGTACAGCGGCATCGCACAGACAGTACACACACCAAAAATAGCAGATCTACAAGCTCACAAAGCATCGCTTCCACGACGTGTCGTGAGTGTGTACGTCGGCTATTTTCAGCACGGTTGTATAAATCTGGCCGCACCATCCTGACCTCCTGTTTTTGGGCGGACAGAGGGAAATAGATTGGTTTTATGATCCGTTTCCTGACTGTGTTGTTTTAGTAGCATGAAGACAATACTTGATCCTCTCCACGGAAGACCCCATGCCTAGTATCTAATGGTCTCTGTCGGGTGGAAGCCTCTCAGTCCATAAGTCCAAAACTGGGATTCAAAAGTAGCAAAAATAGTCGATCTACAAGTATGCTCAAAACGCATTGCAATAGACAATTTTTGTTTATGAAACACTGCAGTATGACGAAGTAGGGCATTAAATGACGAAAGGATCATAAGATATAAGAGGTTTTTGCCCAACAGCAACGTTACGCTCAAGGTCAGGGGCCACATGCGGCCCCCACCTTCACTTAATGTGGCCCTCAGGTTAATATCAGAATACTGATATAGTATTGGTTTCAGCTGTTACAATTCCACAACATGCAAACATGACCTGCTTTATTACTTCAGTCTAAATTAGTAGCTCAATGCTCAACACAAGTATAATATATGGCCCTAGGGAGTGAGTGTGGAAATATAGTGGCCCTCTCCATCGTCAAAGTTGCACACCCCTGCTCAAGGTCATATGTCGGTATCGCACAGTGAAAATAGCAGATCTACAAACTCGCAATGTGCCATAGATGCAACATGCTGTGAGCTTGTAGATTGGTTAAACAAAAGTTCACCCAACTAAATTACTGTATAGACTAAGCAGTGAAATTTCAGCTCTGTTGCATTTCATTTCTTATTATTATTATTATTTACTTTAGGAGACGGGCATAGACCAGGTCAAAACTAAACGGACTTTACCTGTATGGGATTTCATTTTCTTTGTTTCCTGGTTGTTTAAGTACAGTTTGTTGCGTGATGTTCATGTTCTATGTCTCAAGATGAACCACAAACCACAATGTAAATAACCGTCAGGTTTTTTTGTGTATAATCGACTATAATCCAACATTTTCGTTGGGATTCTTTTAAACTGCCAATAAAATATTCTATTCTATTCTAAAGAAACTATCAATTTTGGGGTATTTTTGTTTCATAAATCAGAAACTGGCCTCAATGGGATTTCTTGTATAAATAAATACAAATACGTTACAAAGAAATAAAGGTCTTTTTTGTCTGCATGGTTCTGGAATGATAAGAATGTAACACGTGGAAGCCAGAACCTGCTAGAAAGGACATTCCTTCTGTCTCTGTCCATGCCAAGCTCTGTGTGGGAACACCTAACCAAGTACATTTACTCAAGTACTGTACATTACTTTTACTTCTACTCCACTACATCTCGGAAGCAAATATTGCACCTTAAAACTTTAGTTACTAGTTACTTTGTTGATTTGGATTATTATCACAAAACACATTAATACAATTTGAAAATGAAAATTGATACTAAGAATCACACCCGCGTGAAGTCAGGGGCGCTCTTATCATCGTACATCATCCATTTATTGTTAATTGTGTAGGACAATTTCTTTTTGCTTTTGCTCGTCTATATATGACGTAAATTCTCCATTCATTGTCAATGGGAATTTAATCTTGTGTAGGACAAAAATTGCTGATTTGGTCGTCTACATACAGTATGGCGTAAATTCTCCATTCATTGTCAACGGGAATTTAACTTTTACTTTGTGTAAGACGAGAATCTACATTAATAGCTGAAAATAGGAGGGGCTAGCACCCCTCAAAATAACGTGAGTACTTTTTCCGAACACTCTGATATGGGCAAGACTTGACATGAGGTGCCCTATGCCCTGCTGCTGCGGATATGCACACCGTTGAAGTCATTTGCACACAATGAAAGTAGGCTACATCGTCTCTGTCGGGTGGAAACTGTTACTTTTCAGGATTCAAATTTTAAAAGCGCAAAAGCAGCAGATCTACAGGCTTTCAAGCTTGTGGATCTGCTCTTTTCGATACTGTAGTAGTAGGGCATTCATTTACGGGGGGAAAACCCACAAAATGTTAAAATATGGAGATGAGAGGTTTCACCCCGACGACAACGATATGCACCCCCGACAAACACGTTGCCCATTGCCCACTGTGCCCAGGAGGGTACACCTGTGAAGACATGCGTCAAACAAGTGTGCTACAACAGCTGTTTCTCTCGCACGCACACACGCACGCACGCACGCACGCACGCACGCACGCACGCAGTGACTTGTCTCATACTATCAGAGCTGTGATTAATAAATGCCTCAGTCTCTCTCTAGCTGTGTGTGTTCTTGTGAATGTTTCGTTTCGTCAACTGTTAGATGTCTTGGAGGCATGAAATAAGTATACCGGTACATGTATGTGTTCTTCTAACCAACTAGACTCTAGACTCTAACCGTCCTTTTTCCTACAAATGGCCGATATGTAGGGCTAGGGTAATGTATGTTTTGTAATTACAATCCAAATCTACAACATAACTACTAACTATAGTTGTCAAATAAATGTAGTGGAGTAGAATAAAAAAATATTGGAAAGTACAAATACTCAAAATTGTAGTACAATACTTATGTAATTGCAGTAACTAAATATATAATATTGGTAGTTGCGGGTTGCCTTTTTTGGGCATGTTTCTAAAAGTGTAGTTGCTTATTTGGGACTTGCTTCCTAACGTTGTTTAAATCGGTGGTTCTCAAACATTTTCATGTTGACAAAAATGGACCGCCAAATCAGTATGTAAATTTGACCGCCCGGAAAATATTTTGTGCCGGTGTTACATGTTACATGTTACATGCATGTTCTGCTTCCCTCTCAACTTCCTCATCCGCTCGTCGACATGCTTTGTACATGAGGAACTAAAAGCCCTCGAGGGAAGAATACAGACAGCTTGTCTCATAAAACTGTCTTCAATCATCTCTTTCTCGCTCGCACACGCTCGCATGCGCGCTCACACACACACACACACACACACACACACACACACACACACACACACACACACACACACACACACACACACACACACACACACACACACACACACACACACACACACACACACACACACACACAATACTCTAAGTGCAGAGGATGAGACATTTAGGCTGAATCCTGTGATGGTGTGACCATGAATAAATGATGGTCTCAGCCATTACATAATGCACTTTACATGCATGTCAAAGAGCTGATAGCAGCAGGTTGCCACGCACCCTAGACAGACACCCACTTACCGACGACGACACACAACACAGATCCATACGTGATTTCCATAAAATGTATTTAGCTCGAGACCCAAAAGAGAGTTTGCCCGGGACACAAACTACTAAATATACAAGCTCATAAGACGAAAAACAAAACAAATAGTGTTGTCTCCTGACTTTCTTTTCTTCTTTCTAATGATTTGATCGGCCCAAAACATTGTGTTCATTGTCATGATTTGTCACGATCCGAGTTGGCTTTGTCCGCGGCGTAACCGTCTTTAAATAAATTATATTAGAAGTGCCGATGGGAGAATGCATTGCGTTTTCATTTCCTGGGCCACTCGTTTTTCTGAAAGGGGGAGGGACTGCGGCGCTCTATAGCACATAAGTGGTGCGCCAGCGCACATGCGTCGCCAAAATTCAAAATGCGCTGTCAATCAAGAGCCGGGGCCGCCTAGAATGATTATTTATTATGGCCAGAATACTAGTAAAATCTGTGGCGAGAGCATTTTCCACCGACTGCCACTCAAAGTGGCTACTGGCCAATCACAGCACGTCTTGCACAAGTGCACTGGCCATTGTGGCCAATCACAGCGCGTCCTTACTCAAAAGGGAGGATTCCATGCTGCTTTCTGCTGGGAGGAGATAACCTCACACAAATAGTTTCGTCTTCTCCGTTTCAGATAGCAAACTACTGTAGTCCCCGGTGTAAAAGGGCATGCTTTGGATGCTTTGCACTCTTCCCATTTGCCGCTGTGCTTGTGTTTGTTTCCGGGT